>NC_051307.1:124344691-124690381 GCF_015220235.1 Choloepus didactylus
GATTGATACACTAGAAAATGTGATATAGTTTTTCCCTATAATAGTGACCTAGCCCAATAAATTTTTGTTGGTTTAAAAAAAAAAGGAGTGGGATTACATATGCATCAGACAATTTAATAAAATGAACATTATCAAGGCTTATATCATTACCAATTTCCTTTACAATATTATAAGCACCATTAAGTATACCGACATCTTAAATGGGGAGAGAAAAACTATCATAACCTTTGCACATGCAGACATAGAAAGAATTTGTTCTGTTTTTTCCCTCCCAGCAATAGGAAGTCTAGCCCAAGCCTACACAGCTGAAGATCTTAAATTGAAGGTGCATGACACATGGATAACAAAACACAGCTGCTAGAACCCAGGGCATAAATAAAAGTACCTCATTAAAGCAAGAGGATGTGAATGGAATAGTTAGGAGAACTATTAAACAGAGTAAATTGTATAAATGGAAGAGAGAAAATTAGCAGAGAAGAAACAGAAGAGAGAAATAAAAGTGCTTTGTTTACCTACATGATTATAAATATGTGACTTCAGGCATTTTGATGAGGAACCAAGAGGAAAGAAAAAACAGAAATAAGAGGCATGAGTAAACATGCGGGACTTGGGCACTTTACCTAGTACCGTGGGAGTTAGAAATCTAAGAAAGAATAAATTATTGCTCAGCTGGGGTGGCACTGTCTTCCTTTTTAGATTCCTGGACGTTGAATCCAGAAAAAGCTCACGATGTTTCTGAAAAGTTTTGCTTAATTTTATCAGTGTTCTCCGTCAAATGATTAAATAGTACATATGGATACACTTAAGTATATTTATTGAATACCTTACAGGTGTGAATCAGACAGAATAGGAATCTGGAATTTAAAGCAGGGACCTCTTGTTCTATTTCTTAATCAGACTTAGAAAGAAAAGGAGGAGCTAAAATAAAGATGCAATAACAAAATAAAAACATTAGGCATTTGATGGTTTGTCTTATTGTAATGAAAAAAAAAAAAAAGTCCTGGGCACATCTTTAGCTGTTTGAATATATCTGTAAATCTTTAAAATGAGCATTTCTTGCCTGTTGTAAGTTCCCTGATGAAAAACTAAACGTGATGTTTAGTTTCGTTTTATGCCTGGGTGATAAATACACCAGATTCCTCATAACTTATGCTTCTGGCAGTAGAATCTTTGGGATTCTAAAGGTATTTCTTCTTTTGTGACTGCTGGGCTTACACAGCAAATATTGTGACTCATTCCACATCAGAATTTCTCTCTCCCTTTCTGGGAATAGAAGGAATACCATACTGATAGAGGGGCCAGTCTAATAAAGAGCACTTTCCATTCCACAACTCTCCCTCCCCTTTACACACCTGCTCCCCACATCCCTCTTGGTAGAAACTGTGATGATAGAGTTGTGTTATTCTGCTAGCAGTGAGCTTCACCAGAAAGGACAGGGTTATTAAAGGAATAAATTCAAAGCTGGTCATGAGGAACTGTGATGACCTGATTGTGGTTTAGTTGTCATCAGGAAACCCCCCTTTACCCTCTCTCCCATAAAACCAAATCCAGATCTTTGGACTTCTTGTGAATGTTATAATTTTCCCTCTGGCCTTTTCTTGAATAGGAAATAGAGGCAATGGATGGAGGAAATTGGAATGTGTCTTTTTGTGACTTACTGTCTTGCCAAAACCCCACCTTCTCATTGGATGTACTCCACAATAGACTAGAATTGTCATTTTGGTCTGACCCAGACACTGTGTAACCAACTCCACACTGCTGTAAAATGAAATGATTTGACGAGTGATGTAATCATTAAACTTTTATATTCTTGGCACATGCGCTTGGCTAATAATAGATTTTTGAATTTAAAGGGAAACTTTCCTTTCCCTAGTGCTTTTGGGTGCCTTTTGGAGAAGAGGATAGTTAAGCAATTTAATGTTTGACTACTCTTGAACTTTAACTGTCCTATCAGTTTCTTGGGAAGGCTAGCTGCTGGGAGGTTATCCTCCGATGTCAGGTCCATGGTCTAGGGTAAATGAGTTCTATGGGCATTTTCTGTTTTGTTTGACTGAATTGGAGGCCATTGCCCCCGTCAATCTGTGAAACCAGTTAATGGAGAAAGTAAGTTATATTAATCTCTTTTTAGCTATGCACGAAAAAGAGTCAAAACATAATGGGGAAATTCATCTAAGTGTGAAAAATTACTCACTTTGTCTATTTCATATTCCTCAAGCTCCAAAATTAATGACTTACTGAAAAAGTATGTGTATATGTCTGTGGGCACATAGAGTTTATGAATGCAAGGGGGCATTGCAGGGGAGGAGAAAATGAGGGCTTCTGGATGGGGAAGGAAAAAGACATATTTAAACATTGAAATGTACAGTTTTAATACTTTTCACGACTGGTTTTTCAGAAAAAAATTATTGTGAAGAATATCTTTTCTAAAAGCAGATAAATTTTAGCTGATAAAAAATAGGTATCATGAAGTAGTGATTTGGATTTTTAAGTCACTCATAGCTGATTTTGCTGGGAGTTTGGCAGTTTTACTTTGGATTGATAAAAACTAAGTCTCAGATTTAGGCTCCTAAGTAACTGCTAGAAAATTAAGATATTATAGATAAAGACTCCCTGCTGGTCTCTTAATGGCAGCCTACCTGATTGGCAAGTTGGGCTTCTTCTAACTGGTTCATACTGTTTCTTGTTCATACTTCCTGTTCTGCTGGGAATACTCTTTTACCTTCTTTGTCTGGGGGAAACTTGTTTAGTCACCATCTTCTCCAGGAATTCATTCCTGAGGCTCCAAGTGGAGCTCAGATCTGACCAAGCTACAGCTCCTCCTCTCTGGCTCCTCAGAAGTCAGCTGAAATTGTAGTAACCTGTTTCTGTGGTTTATCTCCACTCTTAGAATCTATGTTCGTCCTGGCAGAGCTGTGTTTTACTCTAGAGGAGCTTTACATTCTAACAGTCATCAGAGTGCTCAACAAATCTTTTTTGAGCTCAACAAAGACTGTGATTAAAATGGAATTATGAAGGTGTGAAACCAGGGTCCTGGGGCTGTCTGCTTAGGAGGCAGGGAGTTGGATGAAGGGAGACTGTGGGGACCATTCACAGACTGGTGGTTGGCTGCTTTTGCCTAAAGGGGGATCAGTGTGGTAATCATTTGACAAGTTCTTCTCAAGCCATTGCTTTCAAGTGTCAGAAATGGATATAACAACAACTACTGGCACTATGTGTTAACGGTAATGCCTATAGCATTTGATTGTATATACAGTATGTTTTGCATGTTATATCATTTCATCCTAATAACAACATTGAGAAACAGGATTACTTTTTATTCCATTTTATAGGTGAGAAAACTGATCCTGGAATGGATTCAGTCACTCATTCAACAAAAATTTGAGTGTATACCATGCGCTAGGCCCTAGGGAATAGAAAAGTGAATAAGACAGATATGGCCCCTGGCTACATAGAACTTACTGGATCTATGGCCAAAGAAACTCAATTAATTGTCCTTACTGTCAATTATTTTTGTACACTTTAACAGGGTTTGTTAAGAACCCACGAGCTTCTCTTAAAAGAATGCTGACAGTCTGGGTTTTCATGGAAAAGACAGAAATTAAAAATTAATTACATAATTATTTGTTTAATTACAATCTTGATCAGTGCTATAAAGAAATAAATATGTGGTTGCATACAAGAGAGTGAGAACATGGTCCCATTCCGGTGAGTCAGCAAAGATTCCTTGAGAAAGCAATGCATGTGTTGAGAGGAAGTGATGAGAAGAAGTTATATGGTAAAGTGGGAGCAGAGTTTCAGCTACAGGACCCCATGCATGGGAGGGAGGCTTGTGCATTTGAGTGGCTAAAAGGAGGGTGGGAAGGAGCCCTGGGAGAGTGGGGATAGAGCGAGCAAGTGTGGGGGCCACAGGAAGAGCTTCCCTTCTGATGGTCATTAAGGGTAGAGAGACGCAAAAGAAAATCCAGCAGCTTTGGCGGTAAGAAGTGCAAGAAGGCTGTTGGTTTTATCCTTTGCTACAACTTCAAGCAATGGCTTTGAGGGGAAATGACTTGAAATAAAAAGAGGAGAAATGAATTGGCCAGAAAAAGCAACCACAGAGTCTGAGATAATGCAAAGCATCAAATGTTTTCAGATCTTAGAAGCCTAAACATGTTTTAAAGAAGTTTGTTTACATCACTACCCATGGTTTTTAAGGCTGTCCCTGAGCTGGGTCATCTGAATTTTCTTTTCAATTGCGTTTCTTGATGGGGTGCTCACTCTAAGTTCTCCTAGGTCTGACTTGGCGGGTGGAAAGCTGTGAACGTTCCCAGCCTCATTTTAACTAAATTAACTACACTTACACCCTCAGTGTCAGTGAACAATGAAAACTTACCATTGAATGTATGAAGCAAAAATGAAATTAGCCAGCAGTAGGGGACTACAAACAGCTGAGGCATTCAATTGTTAGCCATTTGAAGGATTAACTTCTAAATCATGTAGAGCTCCCTCAGTAGTTTAGCTAGTTGGGCACTCAAGGGTATATAAAAACACACTTTAAAGTAGAAATGTATTTCTTCACCTATAAAATATAGATTTACTAGCAGGTTGTGATATTATTAATACTGGATTTCCTTGCCTTAGTTCATGAACTTAATGACATTTTCTTTTGCTTTCCTCACTTGCAGCCTTGCACTGGGTTTCAAAATAGACAGTAGACTCGACTATGTCCCAAGTCAGGTAGGACCTGACTGTCTAGGAGGGCTGCAGCAGCAGTATCTGAAAAATCCCTGCTTATTTCTTTGGTATTCTACTCTTGCCATGTGCTATTGTTTTGTGCACTCTAGATTTACACAGCTCATTGAATATTCAACCAGGCTTAAAGATTTTATTTGATGGTTATTTCAATAATAATTATGGAGGCTGCCAAACTCTCCTTACCCTGTTAAAAAACAAAAAATAAACCCGCCATTATAACAACAATAAAATCACCAATAAGATGTTTTCATGATATCTTAAAACTCAGTTTGGTGTTTCTTGAGGGATTGGCAGATCTGTTCAGAACTTACAGCCAAAGAAACTCAGTTAATTGTCATTACTATCAATTATTTTTATATGCTTCAACAGTGTTTGCTAAGAACCCATGAGCTTTTCTTAAAAGAATGTTGGCAACTTGGATTTTAATATTTCATTAAAACAAGACTGCCAGTTCACCTATGTAAGTGTTTATTCAATTGGAGGCTAATTGAATAATTAGGATTGATGAATTTTATGTGGAGTTTTTCTTTTTTAAACCAAGGTGAGCTGGCAGAGACTGTTTTGTGAGGCTTTTAAATGTTTTTCATCATTTGAGTCCCTTTCTGTATCTGTATCTACGATTTTCTCCATCCTCAATATAATATAACTTCAAGAAAGATCAACAAACTGGCATGTCTCTTTTCTTTCTTTATGTAAAGAGGCCGAAGTGAAAGGTCAAAAAAAAAAAAAAAAACAAAAAAAAAAAAACAGAAAGAAAGAAAGAAAAGTGGAATCACCAAGAAAATCCTAAACAAATAAAGTGCAAACACAGAGTGACAAGCACACTCAGACCCTGGATTGGTTATGGATGAGACGACAAGTATATGATGAAATTAATGACCCTCTGTCAACTTTTTAGACCTCACTTTTAAAGAGAATGGACCAAAAATCAATAGCCCCCAAACCACCAGTACTCCAGTGAACCAGTCTTTCATTTATCTTGCTGTTGGCACTCAGATAGAAATGCAGCCAAGCATAGCACAGAGCCTTCACTGGGAGTCATCATCATAGGCAATGTTTGAACACCCCAGTTAAGGGTCAGAGGTGTGTACCAAGGCTTCTTTGAGAAGGACCCGCTTCTAAATACTGATATGGGTGTTCACATTATTCAGCTGGGAGTCCATTTAGCATATGCATAATCAAGTGTTTGGGCTTTCGGAGGTTACCCTGCTGGGCTGTTAAAGCTATGGATTCCTAGCTCAGCAATAGCCATGAGATTCTGTTCTACTCTTGTTCTATACCTCTGTTCTTCAAATGTTTTATCTCAGTTGTACAGGTGACAGGAAAATAGTTCAAAGTAAAATAGTCACACACGTTTTAAAATGCAAGTTTGTACAGACACCTGATTTTATCCTGTGACTGCACCCCGAGTTCTGAAGTACTGTAGCTTTTGAAGACCTGTTCTAGAAGAGGATTGGATACAGTGTATATATTATATACCAAATATTATGAGCTCAATCCTAGAAGAGAGATTCTGTAATTGAGCCAAAGAAGAAAACATTTTGGGAAAGGCCAGGTGAGTTGTAATTGAGCTTGTAATTTTTATGGATATTTTTAGAAGTAATCACTCATCTCCAATACTGAATTTTCTTGAAGTAAAATTGGTTAGTACATAACGAGGATTTTCCTACAGTGAGAAAGCCATATTTAGATGTGAAAGATAAATTAATCTGAACCAAGTGTTCAATAGCACTGTTAACAGCTGAGGCCAAAGTGAAATGAAATGATGTCATTATGTTAAAATGGATGTCAACACACACAGAAAAAAATCAGTGTAAAACGAGAGAGATCACATTTTGATGGTAATCTAAGACAGGCAAAGTGCTAGCCATTTATCTGGCATTGTCCAAATGGAATCTAATCAATGACTGTCTTGAAGCTTTTTATTTTGTTTCGTTTATATAACAAACACTTATATAGGGCTTATTCTGTGCTGGCCACTGTTCTGAACACTTTATACGTAATGACTCATTTAATCCTTGTAAAATAGTACTAGGAAATAGAGACTATCATATCTTAATTTTCAGATGTGGAAACTAAGGCCCAGAGAAGTAAGAAACTTGCCCAAGATCACACAGCTAATTAGTGGCAGTACTGGCTACTTGACCTAGGCAATGTGGATCCAGAATTCCTGCTCTGAATCCTTACACAAGGCTGCCTCAAAATGGAAGAATTTAAAGCACCTCAGGGAATGTAAATAGAGTAGAAATATATGAATGAGAAGTTAAACTGTGAAATGTTAGTACTTTTTTTTCCTTCTGATTCTAATATGATGAATACTTTGTTGTGAGATTTTTAAAGGGAAACATTTTTCTACGTAAAAAGAGGTAACTCAAGGACACATTTCAACATTTTACAAAACAAATATACTTGGAATTGATACCTAGAGCCTGATACGGTGACAGTAAAGCAGAAGAGATCAGTGGATTTCTTCTTTAAAAATGGTTTACCATTTATTGTTTAATTGCATTTCCTACTGGAAGAAAGGAACCTTGAATATTTTATCCTTGATGTTGACAAAGATTTGATGAACAGTGGTGAAGCTGCTCTTTTTCTGACTTACCTGAAATGGGATAGCTGTGGACAGAGGGAAATTATGGTATGTAGTAAATTGATATTGAAGTAAAGATACCATTTAAGGTGAATATATGGCCATAAATCCCAATAAATTTGAATGAGTAATATAGTAATCCCTCAGTTTCCTAGAGAATTTTCCAAGTAGATAAAGCTTTCCCATACAAGCAATAAAACTTTTCTGTTTCATCAATTTAAATGAAAATCTTTTGAAAGTGCATTACACATGTATGTAATGCCCATGTAAATAAAAATATCTACTTATATAATTTAATACTTTTTTGATGATTTATGTTCCTATTAGGAGCATCAATTATTGAACACTAAATAAGGACCTCTAGGGCTATTTGCCTCCACTCCATATTACCCCAGACTGCTATACTGCTGTGATGTTTTAATTCTTTTCTCGCTCCCTTTCTCTTTCTCTTTCTCAGTTTTTCTCCCAGGGAGTTAACTAACTTTTTTTGGTGCTGTGTGTTTTTCTTTGCCGCTTCTATCCCGTGAGAGTTAGACAGAGGTAACAAAGGTAAATAAAAGTAATAAGAGTAAATAAAAGTGATCAGCAATGAATGAGAGCACCAGATGCTTTCAGATAAGCCTAGTGTGTGAGATCTACACCCATGAGACATCCTTATGGACAAGTGGGAACAGTACCTTTGAAATCCAACAAATGCTATTGCTGTTACGAAGATTTTAAATAAATGTGTGCTTTACTTTTAGGTGCATGTGCCCAAGGCAAATATATTTTTGTGTTCTGGAATATAACATTTAACTTTAACATTTAAAATTGAAAATGTTTTCAGAACAAAATTTTCCAGGGTCTTGATTGTTTTTGAAATCTCATCATCAAGAACCCAAATGACAGTCTTTAAAATGCACATATGCAAGAATGCTCTCTCACAAATACTGCCTCATTTGATAATTGTAATCAGGATCACATCATCACCTCGGATGTCCTGGCTGTGATGTCCGTGTGCTGTCCTCTCCAGACTGCCCTGGCTGGCTTGGTGGGAAGGTAGCTCTTCTCTTCCACCCTTACTCCTTCATGGGAGTCCCTTGGCAAGCTTCATCTAAGCGTCTCAGTTTGAGGAGGGGCTATTCTTTGTTCAAGGAAATAGAGGAACTCCATTTACTTGTAGAGGAACAGGTGAATGAAGAAAACACTCCCACATTATATATCTTCAGTTCTTCTAATAAAATTATACTTGCTGTATGACATTATGACAATGAAGGAGGAAATTGTCATACAAGAGGAAATGGAGAACATGTTATTGCATTCTCACGACTGCCTCCAACTGCAATAACAAAGGAAGAAATTAGAAGTTTAAATGTGTAACTTGTATACATGTGTATACATGTTGAAATATTTAACATTTCACTATGAAATAAAACAGGTTATTTCAAACTTCTGATATGGCTAAGTCACCAAAAAAGTTTAAGTGTATTTGGCGATTGCCTCAGAGTTTAAAAAATAATCATTTTCTTATTTCTATTTTCCTTCCACTAATATGCTGATTGAAATTCATCTATCTTGAGGTAGAATCCAGCTCCTTATTCATTTTATGCTTTAAGTAGAGATGATGCTCACCTGCTTACATATCTCTCAACACTTTTAGTAGAACCAGATGTCAAGCTCCACGGTGTATACTTTTTCCGTTGAAATAACTAACTTAACCATTACAAATTAATCTTTAAAACAAACCATCTGAACAACAAACTCAAGTATGCCTAGCGAACAGATGGAGTTTTTATGTTTTCACATGAGCATCAAGCTGATATCTGTGCAAGATGAATGATGCTGCACAGCATCTCTGCTTAATCCTTCCATTTTCCAGAGGGGTGGTTTCTTTTTTAATGCCCCATGGCTGAGAATCGGAGTCCATTTCCCTATACTTAAATTGCATTGTAAAATTACATGTGTGTGCTATTTTGTGTACTTATGGACACATAAATGTGCGCCCACACTGTCCATGAAATATTCTGAACTGAACATTTGTCCAAATGCTCAATTAGCTTAAATGATGAAAATGAGCTTCTCTGCCCACCAATAGGAAAGCTTTCTGTCTTGATGAACTGGGCTTTGAAAAACGAATCCCTGACATCTCAGCTTCTGGTTTGTTAAATAAAAAAGTCAGCTTGTATATTTTGTAGATGAGCATGTTGTTAAGAGTTTGCAGTTGTTTTTTTGCTAAGATTTCAAAGACAAATAATTCAGGCACTGGGAATGTTTGTTTTTAAGACATTTGCAAAGTAATTTTTTCTGTTAAATTCTAGAATGTAAAACTATATTTGCACTTGGGCATATGCACTTACAAGTAAAGATTACCTTTACAGCATTCTTTATAACTGCAATATTATTTGTTGGATTTGAAAGGAAGAAAAGAACCACAATACATAATTCACGAATATTCCCAGTTGTCCATAGGCATATCTGTCCTATTTGGATAAATAAAATTATCAATGAATTTTTTTTCTTCACTGAACCAAATAGGAAAATTAATTTTTTCGGGTGTGAATTCAAGAAATATACACGGAGCAATCACTATGTGCCAGACACTTGGTAGGTGTTAAAGACACAGTGATGAAAAAGAAAAAAAACCCCACCCGCTCCCTGCTCTCAAGGAACTCCTAGTCTAGAATTTGACCTAAGCCACCTGCTGACAGAGGTGGGAAGGAGCCCTAAGTGAAAACATCTGGCTCTCTGATATTGAGCCCATCATTCATCATGTGTGCCACTTTCTCACCAACATCTTTGCATATTGGTATAGGAACAAAATAACTATATACATTTGAAATCTGGCACGTTGTGCTGTTACCTGCTGAAATTCTATCCAAATGAATGGGCTCTTACTTGTGCCCATGGCCCCCTACATTGGCTATAGGCTTTGGTTGTAGGAACATGTCTCTTACTTGGGTCTAAAGGTGAATCTACTCAGAGACATCTAATATTTGCTCCTTGGAGTACCACCAACGCTTGGTGATTGAGAGCCAACTTCACATGCCCTGAAAGGTTTGTAGAGGGAAAACAAGCCTTTATAACAAAATAGAGTCAGAAATTAGCTCTGCTACAAAAATACCAGTCCACCATTTTTGTGACTATATATGGGGTTGCAAAGCCTGAAATGAAACAGCTCACCGGAGTTCCCACTGCTCCTGTTGATCTTTAGGGTCCTTGGAATTAACTGATGCCTTTAACTTTGGTAGATTGCCTTAAATCTTACCTTCCTTCAGGAGTTAAAGAACTCCCTTATCAGCTATATGTTCTACTGTTAGCTACTATTACTTTTGTACCCACAGGCAGCTGTGATTAATTTAGTTACACTATCACTTCCAAAAGCCTATCTTTTTAAAAATGGAGAGCAATATTTCATTGTTCTGATTTTGTCTTTTTAGACCTGTGTGAGCTGGCCCAGAAGAGTTGGATAAAGCTATGCAGTAGAACCTTGGTCAAATCTCTGCAAATCTAAACCTCAGTTTTCTCATTTGTGAAATAAAGATTCTGGATAACTGGAGGCACACATTTCTTTGCCTAAAATGCTGGTTCTAAAATTCTAGCATGCTCCAAAACTTAGCCAGGGATGGCAACTTCCTCTAGGCAACAAGACTGTAAAAATATCTTTTTAAAAACATGTATTTGAACATTCATCCACACCACAGTTTCTGTGCTGATAATGAGTCAGATGAAACCACCATTTAAAAGACAGAGCGTTTCAAGTTGCTCATTTAGAAGTCACTCACTTTACCGTCTTTCAGTTAATTTCCATGGTAGACAAAATAGGCAAGTAAGGCAGGGGGAGGGTATGTAAGGGGTGAATAGGGAGCAAGTAGATGTTTCAAGCCCAGCATAACTGAGCAGTTCTGCTCTGTCCAATATTAGTATGCCACGTCCTTGGTAAGAGTTCCTTTCAGTGCAAAGGCTTGCCCGTTTCAGAAAGAACGTTAGTTCTCTTGGGGAGCTGGCTTCCAAAGTTGCAGGTTTACTGGCTGAGAGGGAACAGGAAGGCAAGGAAGGCACCAAATAAAAGATAAGGATTATTTTTCAAAAAGGCCCTGGCCAACTGATACCTGAACCTGGAATATGAGCTCCCCATGTATCTCAGACTTTCCCATAGGTTATCTAGTTCTCCTCCATGGATGTTTTTGACCCTTTTCTTACTTAATCCCTGTGTTGTACCAGGTTTGGCAATCACGCTAATCTCTTCCATTTCCTCTTTCAGCTATTGCCAAAACCTGGATCCATGGAATCCGTAATGAACTGGCTTTGTGGGGGCCCAGTTGGTATTTGCTCAATTTCTTGCAATGAGACTGAATCCACTCTTGGCGAGATTTGCTGACTCTTTGGGAGGGCAGAAACCAAGTCTTACTGTAAAATAAAAAATGTGTTTCAGATAACACATCCTTGAACTTCTTTTTATAGAATAATTGGAACATTTATACAGATAGATTTAGTCTCTTGTAATTTATTTAATTGCCTCTGCTGAATCACTTGTAAACAAGTACATGCCATCTAATCTTTCTGATTCTCAGTTTGTAAAATGATGGTGTCGAACTCTATGATCCCCAAGGTCTTTTCCAACTCTGAAATTCTATGACCCGATACTTCTATTGTTTAGACAAAAAAATAGGTCTGTTCTGAAATGTTCTGTAAGTTAGGCAGCAATCCAAATTGACTTTTTAAGAATTCACATAAGAAAAAGTATTCTCCCATAGAGTTCTATAGGATGAAGAGAGGGCTCATTCACTATTTGTTTTCTCTCGTGGGAAAGCTATTCTTTTTTTCCTCTTTAAACAATATAAGGAAACAACTTATCTTTGACAATTTTTGGATTCAGTTCATGGAGGGTATCAGTATTGTCTAGTGTTCTCAATGGGGATGTGGGAGTCAGGGATCCCAGGACTGTTTCCCAGCTTTTCTGCTCCTTCTGTGACCTTAGGAGGCCATGAAACAACTCTGACTCAGTTTATCTGCTTAAGAAATTGGGCTCCTTTTTTTTTTTTTTTAACCACAAGGAGAACCTATTCTTTAAGTTTTTGGATAAGGGCTACAGAAGCCTAAAGGGTTAAAAATGATCAGCTTTAATCTTGTAGAGAAAAGACAGTCACAGTCTTGGATGCTCCTCTGCTGCTTAGCATCACAGGCTTTTGCACAAATAGTCCTGCACAGAGCATGGCAGGTCTAATTCAGAAATTGTAAGAATTCCATCACAATGTGGCTGGGCTGAACAGGAGGCAACCCTTAGTACCCTTGAGAACAGGTTTGCTAATGCAAATTATTAAAAATAGATTTGCTATGTAAAATATTAAAAAATAAATTTGCAAAATAAGGAATGAAGGGATGGTAGAGAAGAGGGGGTAGGGCTGGAGGACAAGCCTAAAAAATTTGTTAGAAGCATCCACTTCTTTACAAAGTTACCATCTTGATTAAAAAGAACCTTAGCTTTTGATTAGGCTGACTAAATCCTTTTGCATTACTGCAGATATTTTCAGTAATAACTGAAAATGAAAAGCAGCCTTTCCTATGTTATCCTTCAACTTTTTAGGTAAGTAAAAGTACTTAGTGAAGTATAAAGCAGTGTGACAAACTTAAAAGTATTTTTACTGGTTTCTCCCAATTAACATGATTCTATGAAGTTTTACTATTGCTAGATACCTAAAGAACCCAGGTTTTCCTTCTGGACAGAATGGGTAAATAATAGTGCCTGTAGTTTTACAGTGAAACTGATTAATTTGGAAAATATCAGGTTGTCAGTTTGAAGTCAATCCCTAAAACCTTGCTCCACAAAAGGTGGGGAAAATAATTATGGTTTGAGGAAGAATCACTCAATTATGATTTCTAGTCTGACTATAACATCAAATCAACTCCTGTAAAGAAGAGTACAGTTTAGTCGGGATTGTGTCAATAAATATGAAGTGAGAACTCAGATTTTCAAAGCAAATGTGAAAGCTCTAAAGCAATCTTCTCAATACAGGTAGAAATAGCCACTTTGGATATGTCCTCCAGTAGCTAGCATCCTTCAGCTTTTGTGTAAGGGAATCAAGTCATCATTCAGACATGTTTAAATGCTGCACTTGAGCTACCTTTCTAAGAGGCACAGACGTGGCTGGAACTGGGCCATGATTCATCATATTAAACTTCATTTGGTGGAAACACTACAAGGGAATAGGTTCTCAGTCTCCTAGAAAGTGCCTCAGCTCTACATTACTTCCCAATCGCCCCGCTCAGCACTGTCCCTTTATTTCTTTGTAGCCTGTACCCTTAGCACAGTGTGCAGCTACATTTGGACCAGAGATCCCCATCCTGTGAAAAATTTAGATGGCTACAGTAGTAATCAAAAATACCAATAAAGTGTCACTGGTTCTTGCTGGTGATGTGGGATGGCGGGTGAGTGAGATATGAAAATGAATCATGAGGCGAGACATGATCACTACTCGGGCAACCATTTCCAAATGTGAGTGCACCCAGGTTGCATAAATGGTTCAGAATATTCTCTGTTAGGCCAAAGGCTTGCAGATAACAGCATGAACTCATCAGGCACCAAGGCCCCAGGGACCTGGGAGGCAGAAGAGTTGTTGCTCAAGTGGTTTAGCCAAAAACGTTTATATCCGGGCACTGTTGGATAAGTGGCATCTGCTGACAGGAACTGCTTGGAGTAAAGTTGGTTTTAAAAAATAAGCACCACAGCCCTGTATGTTTAATACAGGAAGCTGTCTGAGGTGTAAAGAATGGTTAAGTAGATGAGTGGGATACCATTAATCTTGGTTTGTTTCAGCATTACATCTTTAGCAGTTGACGAGGGGGGCAGGGGAGAAAAAGATTTGCTCCTAGCTCATAACCTGAGTGTTAAAACTGATGTCCTTCCCATTAGGGCCTGTAAACTCATTAGCACATGGCAATTTATCCTCTTTTATTTCTTCTCAATTATCCTATCATCCATTGTATCTGGATCTGATTACCCTTTCCCAGAGTCAAACATTATCTTGTAAATCATTTGCTTTAAGTCCAAGTCTGCCATTGCACAGCCTGGGATTTGCTTAGGCAGGTAATAAATCAATTAGTATTAAACTTGTGGTGTCATCTATTTTCTTTCCTTGTGCTTGGAAAAAGGAACACCTGAAAACCTAGCTTAGGTTATATCACATTTCTGTGCATGCTTTTGAACAATATGGATGCATTTGCTCTTATTCAAGAGAGAGAAAAGATGAGGGAAAACACAAACAGGAAACCCAAATCTTCAGTGTGTGTCTGGAAGGCCGACGGCATCACAGGTATGTTGCCCTCGTATTTCAGAGGTGACATTTTTAGTAATAATGGTAACATCTATTATTCAAACATGGACATCAGAAATTCTGTTTAAGGGGAAAGTATCATTTTTCTGTCCAAACCACAATTATGAGGCCAAAAAGAAGACTGTGGTTCATTTTTTTCTCCTATTATTCTTTTATGTATATTCTGCTTCTTAGCACAGATTGGTCTGATATAGTCAGGCAAGAGGAGCAAGTAGTTTTTAAGTCCTTATCCTCCCTTACATCTTAAGAAAAGTCTCTTCTTCCTTTAGATATGCACTCACTCACTTATTCATTTTATTGTCATGCCCTGGATCTAGTATTCTATCCTCTCTGTGCAGAAAGTTCCAAACAAAAATTGTCACTCTGGTAACTATTCTGCTGCCCTCAGATGCAAGCCCTGAAAGTTCTTAAGTTAGAGAGAAAAAAATCCTCTTGGGTATCTCAACAACCAGTAGCTTCTCTTAAGTCATACCCCATGCCTGGGCTATCAGTTAGTGTCGATCCCTGCCCTCCTGGTCAGGCAGGGATAAGGGGGTGAAAGGGGTTGTCAGACACGTGGCAGGGTCCCCTCCAGGAGCTGCTTCTAGCTGTGAACAGCAGTAGAGCCATGAACAGGGTTGGAGCACGATAGGATTGGAGGGCAATTAATAACATTTGGTCCTGGGTCTGGCTGCTGCAGAAAAACAGGCCCTGGAGGTGCTTTCCTCTCAGACATCCTGCCAGAGATCTGCCCCATGTTAAGTCCTCCTGTCTGCTTCTGGCTGGTTGTTCTGGTTTTAGTCCTCAACTTTTCATACTGGAAAAGTGTACACAATGAGAACATGGACTCTTCTTTCTATTGGCCAAGGGAAGAATCCTACCTCAATAGTTTGTTTATTACTAATACTGGTTAAACTTTCAGTGCACAATATTATGGTGGCCACAGGCATCAAAGACAACCATGTAGCCATGCAGTTCCATCCTCATGGAGGGATGATATGAAGTGCCTTGGGCATGATGGAAAGACCTCCTCCCAGAGCAGGGCTTCTCCAAGGTGAAGGTGGATTTGAATCATGGAGTTAGGGAGGCTTGTTAAAATGCAGAAAATTTTGCATTGCTAAAAAGTTCCCAGGTGAAGCCTATAATGAAGATTCATGGCACTTTATTATCTTTTTTGAGGCAAAAGAAACTTTTTACCTTGTTTTAGTCATTTACCAATGTGTCCTTTGTCCCCGACTAGACACCAAGTCCCTGGAAAGAAATCTGTGACTGACTTGGGGAATATGTAAAGATTAATTCCTTGATCTGTGAGTTAGGAGGTCTGGGATCTAAGCCCACTTCTGAAGCAAGCTGGTTTTGTGACCTTGATGACGTCCACTGAAATTCCCCAGACCTCTCTTCATTTGTGTGAAATGAATGAGGGAGGTAGACTAGAAGTTAGGCATTGTGTAAGAGCAGGAGCAGAGCCAGGCAGGAAATGTAAAGGAGGGAAAGGATAATATCAGATGGAAGAATCATTGTGATGTCTCAAGGGCACTCCAGCAGTTGTTTCCCTCCAGGAGTGTTGGATCTGTGTTGCCAGGAATTTCCAAGAAATCCAATTTTTAAAATATAAAATCTCCTCATTTAAAATATCTTGGCGAGTGGAGCCATTTTTTTCTAAAGGAGGAGAAACACACTGGGACTGTAATAAAACACTTCTGCTCGTGGGTCATCAGTTTGCAGCCCTTGGCCCATCTCTAAAGCCCTCTTCCAGCAAACACGTAAGAATTATATTCACAGACATTAACCAGGCCAAGCAAGTGAGAACAACACTTGTGATGGACTAAACGAAACCAGCTATATTGGGGGTATAGAGGTGGCCTGTGGTTTGGCACTTCAGTCCATTCCTCAGTTTCACATGTAAGATGGGTGGAGGCGCTGAGCACTGGGCACCGGCAGGCTACACAAGCTCTCCCGAGGATATCTGCACCACCCACGACTTGTAGTTGGGTTTGCTCTTGTGTTTACTGTTCTCAGAGTTGCCAGAGTTGCTGCTGGTTTTGAGATGGTAATACTGATCAGTGAGATGCTCAGAAACTGTGAGTCGCTCTCATAGAGCTACTCAAGGCTTTTAGGATAGTTCAGGGAGGGTGACACCTCATCAGTCACAGAGTAATAATCTTTACCTTTTAACCTTTTCCAAGATCCCTTTAATAAGAGCCTCTTGTTCAATTGTCAAAGTTTTTCTACTGATTAAGCACCATTTCTAGCCCTGATTAGAGACTGTTACACCAGAGGTGGTTCAGTATAAATGATGAGATATACAGTATTTGAGCATGGATATGAAAATCCCTAAATTAGGGGATGCAGTTCTTTGTATAACTTTATTCAGTTGCAGAAGGGAATTAAGGTCACAAAGGGTATTTATCGTACCAACTATATCTTCGACAGTTGTCCATGATAGGAATTAGATACCTAGCCATTATTTTTTTGATCAGTTTTTCTGGCTTGAGTTCTCTGAAGCTAACCTTTTAATGACTCTTTGCCCATTTAAAATTCTTTTTTTTTCCCACCCATCTTTGGTTGCGTAATTGTTCCACTCACATTATGGAGATGTCATGTCCTGAATTTTATATCCTGGAAAACATGTAGTAAGTCAAACTTGTTCAGACATGATGACACCACATAGACATGGTTGATTGTAAGAGGAGACAAATGGTTTAGGCTTAGATGCGAGAGAACAACCGGGGTTACTGGCAAGCATTAAATATTTATAAAGCAGCCAATCTTTGGTACTCATCGGGGAGTGTTTCTGCATGAGGCATGTCAGGCTTTATAATTAGTTATGGGAGTTACTACTATTTGAGTTTTTGCCATGCTATTTTCTGCCTATGAAGGACCATTATTTTAAATGTGTAATAAGAAGAAAGAAATATTGTTTGGGAAAGTGGTAGCTTTTCATTTTTTGAACTTTTGAATAATAATTTATGTTACAGAGTTAGCCTAGTAGTGACTTCAGATTTTTTTATCATCACATTTTCAGGGCTGATGTTATACTTTAATAAAAATTGTGGATTTCAGTGTAAGAGAATAAAAATAAATCCTAAATGCAGGTGTCTTCATAAGCTCTCTCCTAAAGATCTTTTTTCCATTAGAGAAAACAAAAGCCAAAATGAGAACACAAACAGACAAAAGGAGGCTCCCATTTTCCCCTGGCAAAAAAAAAAATGCTGTGCTGTGATTTTGAGCAGAAATGGCCTGGTTAATACTTAGGACATTAATAGGTATAATTAAGAAAGGGCTTCCTTTTGTAAAGGAAAGTTTTGCTATATTATGATAGTTTTCTATAAACTCTTGAGGGAAATGGGAAACTAAAAAAACAAAAAAACCTCAAACCTTAATAAAAGTTCCCAGCAAAAACATTAGGGATTTCAATTATGAAGCTGTTCTCGGGACTCTTGTAAAGGTTATTTGTTGAACAATTTCTCTCTAACAGTGTATGACAAATTACTCACTTGGCACCATAAATGATGCACAAGCCCTTTAATTAGAATATAGTACTCGATATCTTTAAGACCTTCTAACATTTCTTAGTTAATATTGTTCCTCATATGCCTTTCCAAGGAGATGTGAACTTGTTTGCAGAGGTGAAATGGCTGGTGGACTAGGTGGACAGGAACCTCACGCTGGGCTGGGGATAGTCAGAAACCATACAAAGAAAGGAAGGCTCTGACCCCAACAAGTTTTGATTGCAAAGGCGACTCTGATAACAGAGTTTTTTATTATCCATTGCTTTTAGCCTTATTTACCATCAGGCTCTCTTGCCACAAGCATGCTTTTTAGTTCTGACAGCCCTGAATTATGGCCATTGTGGGATCCTATCTCATTAACTGAAATGGGAGAATAAAACATCAAACAATCATAAAAATAATTTGGCACTGTGAAACCACTTAGGAGCAGCTGTCAAACAGGTTGGAAGATAAACTTCTAAATAAAAAGAATAGAGGGAGCTGCAGTGTCCTGCCATATGCTTCCTCGGCATTACAGACTCCTTAATAATATGAAGTGCTGTGTTTATGCAGAATAGGCCAGACACTCCATATATGATATTGATTATGCCTTAACCCCAATTTAGTAAAGACCTACTCCTCCTTTTCCTAATCAGATATTGCAGAAGCAGTTTTCTGAAAGGAAAAAAAAATGTCCCTAATGCCAAGCCATATTTTATCTGCAAAGGCTGTGGCGGGAGATAGGGCTTTGTCTTGCCTGTCATTGTGGCTTGGAGCCCAGTTTTAGGACAGCAAGGCCCCTCTGGGGCTCTTCTCCAGCAGTTTCCATCCAGCGATTCAAAAACATACATCTTTATCAAGCTGTTGTTGTCAGACAACATTAGATAATTAATAGGCCATTTGTCAGCCTGCACAAAACATGTTAAAATCCCAAACACAATCAGGATAAATCTAGTTGCTTGCTCTCTGAAGGCTTTTTGTTCTGTCATGCAGCCATTGCAGGCAGATATTTGCTATTAAACGAGACTCATTATTAATCACATCTAATGTTAATTAATTAACCGCCTCTGTGTATTGAGGGCTCTCTGTGACTTTAAATTGTTTTAAGAAGCTACTTGGTAACTTAGCAGTTTACATCTAAGTTACTCTTTCTCATCCCATTCATGTCAGGATTTTACTCAGTGAAATATATTTATTTGCATTTGAGAAACTTCCCATAGAAAGCGAGCATTTAAGAGTTTGTGTAGAACATGCAAGAAATGATTTGGACAATTAAAGCCAGGGAAAAATATTTTCCTGCCTTTGCTTTTTCTTAGGCCCAGCTTATTAAAGATAATTTTGATGTTTTACATTGTTTTTGAGCCTTATAGAAAAATAGAAGTATTTCAATCTTAGTAGATGATAAAAATAAGGATGATATCAACACTTCCCAAACAAATGAGATATTTTGGTATTCATTCATTCATTTCATTCATGCATTCAACAAATATATGGCAAGTATGGGTAGTGTGTTATTGGCCAGTCCTAGGTCTTGTGGAAAATCTGGCCCTTTGAAGGCAGCACAGTGCTGCATTTTCATTATCTTAACTGTAAGCTATTAGAGAGCAGAGTGTTGACAATTATCTGTAACTACCTACCTACCTATCTACCTACCTACCCATCCATCCATCCATCCATCCATCCATCCATCCATGCCCTTCATGTGTTCCCCTACATGGTAGATGCTTAATTTACATCCTTTGAACTGAATCAACAAATTTGATACAATGTAAACCTCTTTTCAATTCTTATCTGTTCATAAGGGAAGATGTGTTATGCAGTTAGAGAAAAAATAACAATGGCAACATTGATACATCCTATATCATGCCACACATTGCAGTGTACCAGTGGTTTTCCCGTACATTCACTAATTTAATTTTTAAATCTTTGCATCCTGTTTACCAATGAGGAAAAGGTCTGTGATTCCTAAGCAGATTGAAGCTTTACTCTAGCACTGGCCTTCCAGAGAACCAGCCTTGCTCTGTCAGCATTTCAGGCTGTGTAGTTGAGCATGCAGCACGAGGGGAAATGACAGGGCCGACCAAAGCATCTGACAATATCAGTCAATTCCTGTTGGAAGGTTTTGTTTGTTTAAATATTTTATTATTGTTGACTGTTATTTGGAAAGGACATTCTGAGGGATCATGTATATAAAAAAGCATTACTAGAGATTTTAGTATTGTAAGAGGAATTGTTTGAAAATTTCGTCACATGCACAGGGAAGAAGATAGAATGGAAAATATAGTTTCCACTCTCTATGCTTCATGCCCCATTTGTAAGGCAACGCATGTCTCTCTTAAACATGCCTACAAGGATAAAGGGCATTTCGCACATCTTTCTGAACATAATTTTAATGTCTTCTCTAACTCTTATTGGTAAATTATTAATCTTTCACTATTTAAATACTAGAATTTTGTGTCAGATGGATTTAACATAGGAATAAAAATCACCTTGATAATAATCAATTATACCACACACTAAAGACATAACTATAAAATCTAGCATACAAAATATAATTGGCAGGGACATAATTTAATGAGACCTAGAATATTTTCGGGGGGGGGGGAGGGCAGGTATGTGTGTGTGAAGTGAAGCATTTTCTGTCCAAATACATATGGCATGAAAAGCTCAGGCACACATGCACAGAACAACTGCAGAGCTTAAACTGTTTTATCCTCACCGAAGTGCTGTTGAATTATATGTAGAGTGGAGAGAGAAGACTGGATTAAAAAAATGTCCTTTAGCTCACAAAGATCTAGATTGGAATAATTTAAACTGCTCTGAGTGATATTCCAGAGGCTTTTCTTGCTGGAAATAATATTGAATGGAAAACATTCACGCGAAGTGGAAATATTTTGCATCGTAGATTGCCATAGTGCAGCTTACAATCACGTGGCTTATGCATTCAGTTCCCATTATGAGCTTGGGAATGATCCTTTCTTCTATAGAGTTGTGGCTTAATTTTTCATAACAGCTCCTGATGCTGCCCCTTTGCAAAAGTCCCAGCTTTTACTCTTTTAAGGTGAACTCAAGGTGCATGTGTAGGGGAAGTGGAGATTGGCCACATTGACTCAAGCCATTGTCAGGATCTGTGTAGTTTCCACGATCTCTCTGAAGTGAAAAAATGAAGGCCCCTCCAAGAGAGCACAGCGTGGCTCCTCCAACTGTCTTCTCTGGCCCGGTTTTTTTGGATCATCTTTTTATTTTTTTTCTTTTTTGTCCTAAAGATGTAAACTGCTGTTGTCTGGAGAGGGAGGAAGAGGTTTTTCCTAGGGATGTTAATTTCAAGGCTGAGTGGTTTCCAGTCACCCCACCTTGCTGGAAGTATCCTCGAGATTTGCCTGGAGGCAGCAGGAGCCCATTTGTTTCACCTGCAAGGAACGTGGTTTTAGGAAAATGGCAAGAACTTTTGGAAGGTTTTTTAATTAGCACCTTAGTGTCTTTGACTTTAGACTGCTTATTTGGTAATTCCTGGTGGTATGTGTGTAAAGCATTCAATCATGAACTTCCTGTCAGTTTTCAAGGCTCTACTGGAGTGGTCAAATAGGTTTATGTTAGTGTTTTGAGCATGACACATAATTAAGAAATAATATTTCGTTGGCAGAGGCTAATAACTATAAAATCAAGATACAAAACTGAAAAAAAAAAATTAAGACTGTAATGCTATTTTAGTGGGAAATATTCTTCATTCCCTTGACATGCCAAGAAGCTTCTTTTGTCCAAATTATGAGTTGTGAACCCTTGCTTCAGATATAAAAGAAGGCAAAGTTGTTGCACTGTTATTGAGATATAACTTTTCTCCCTAGAGTGAGTTCTTTGTTGTGGAGAGTATAAAGAAAAAAAAAAGCAGCTGCAATCTTTATACAATATTCTGCCAGAGAAATAAGAAAATTGGAGAGAATATGTTAAGTTTACACCTGCTCTGCACACTCTGTGGCCTCCAGTTTATTCGGACACCATTAAGAAAATAAGGATTTCAGTTGATCACATCTGGTGATTTAGCTTTATTTTCTTTCCTCTAGTAGTATCTCACTCTATATTTATTTACACGCTACCTCAGATGCACGTGCATGTTGTAGGATAATGAGACATTCAACATGGCTTAAATTCTCAAAAAAATTAAGCTATTTCAAAACAGGAAATAATGCTTGGAGAAAATTTGTATTAACTTGATTGATTATCTTATTTTAATCCATATTAAAGCTTTAAGTCTCTAGGCGTGGCTCTTTACTTCTAACACCTCATAAATTATAGCTATAATGAAGCAGTCATTTATCCTGAGCTGATGATAAATGGCTTGCCCTAGGAGGAACTAAAGAATAGGCAAGTAGATCATTTTCATATTTGGTGAAAACAATATTAAGTACCCAGACCTCAGTGATTGCCCTAATAAATGAATAATCTGAGGTGAGGGGCTTGGCAGTCAGTGTAAAAAATAACCTGAGCTTTCTCTGTCATTTGTCAGGCTTTGCTATGACAGCATGCATTATGGGTAAATGAACAATCAGCAAGAACTATGTTATGGCTGGGATGTTTTTGAGAAATTTATCATATGCATTGCTTGGTACCTTAAGACCTTAAGGCTTAATGACTATAGTGCATGACTGCAAGTGAGCACAGTTCATATTTACCATGGTATGCTTCATTTGTGCTCCATCTCTCACCTTAAGGAAAGAAAAGACCTTTCCCAAACGAGCTTCATTCAGCTTTACTGTTAAAACTTTAAAGTCCTGTGTGGATGATGCTCTATCTATATTGACAGACAGTGCTTCTGACAGATTGGCCTAAGGAGATTTTGTAGATCTGAATTCAAATAAAACATCAGGGTCAGAAATTTACCAGTATATGGGTATGTTGGATGTCTGGATTCCTATGCACCTGGAGCCAATTGTATTAGGGAAAGTGAAATTACCTCCTGATAATACTATCAAATATTTAATGGTATTTAAGAGTTAAATGAGGTTTCTAGTCCCACTCCTGTATCATCAAACGATTGATTTATTATTGAATCAGAAATAACAAACAGTAGTTGAGATGTGAATGCTTCTTCAGAATTATGCAATGTGGTATGATAATATCTGACTCATTATGCTTTGATACCATACATAGTTTTAAAAAAATGAAACCAGTATCCAAACTTGTCTTCCCAGCCAGGGATCATTCATCCACACCCTTGTCTCGCTCTTGCAATCTTTTCTAAAGTATTTGATCAAGGAGAATGTGGCTTTACTAATGACCTCTGATGACATAATATCCAGATTTACAGGTGACTTTGAAGTTAAGTACACATCAAATTTACATTCTGGCTTTACCCCAGGTGGAGTAAATTTGTTCACTAACTACTTTTAGCCTCATTTTCCTTGAAGGGAAGTAAATGGGGATAATATATAGAAGATGATCAGCATATGATTGACGATCTGTAAATATTGTTAGTTCTATGTCCTATTTAACCTAAATCCAGCACATGAGCACTCTCAATGCTCATAAAGTAGATGATATTTTAAAAGATACTGTCAAGGCCAATTGCTCATTATGTTAGAGCAAGGTGATAATGAGACAGAGTCAATTAAATAAAAGCATCTGTTGAGTGTCTACTGTGGGACAGGTTCCAATGATGACCTAAAGGGTGTCCTCACCTGTGGTCACCTGCCCCACTGTAAGAACCTCTGATTTCTCCCCTCTCCACTCTCATTCATAACACTTTCCAAATATCTTTCTAAAATATAGATCTGATCATGTCATGCCCTTGACTCCTTGATGCCCAGTCATTTTAGCATCACAAACAAGGGTTTCCATAATGTACCCCAAACCTGCCATTTCAGCTTCCTTTCCAGATTCCTCTTTTATGCCTATATTCCAGATATGCAGAGCTACTCACCATCCTTGAATATGTAAGTCACCTGTGTGCTTTTCTTTGCCTGGAAGGTACTTCCCACCTAGTGGTCTTGGCATGGCAAAATTCTCATTCACTATGTAGTTTAATTTTAGCTCTGGTGTGTAGCATTTCCCAGCATCATAGGTTGAGTTGGTTTCTTCCTATTTGATGTTCTCTGAGTATTTTATGTCTATTCATCATGCTATGTCATGGCCATCTGTTTGTATGCTCTATTTCCAACTGTGCGTTCCTTGAGGGACATTGTCTGATTATTTTTTTTACTCCCAGAAATTAACATGGTGCCTGGAATGCAGTAGGTTCTTTACAAACATGGGGTCAATGAGAAGTGTTCTGCCTTTCTTTGAACACTTTAAACTCCAAGTCAGAGAATTTCTCAGTGAGAGGAGGTGGAGGAGACAGTGGACAGCCACATACTCCTTTTGATCTCACCCTACAGATACTCGCACACTTCGTTATTCATCTCTTCCTTTCCTTGAACAACTGAAACTCATGAAATGCCAGATTTTACTGGCCTTTTGGAAAGTGAATGAGTGGGTAAATTTTATAGGAGGGCAACGTGGAAGAGGGTGGAGGTGGACAGAGCCTGGGTGGCAGAGGGTGCCAAAGGACTTGATTCTTCCACCCCTGGGAATTGGTAGATGCCCTGTGAGGGTGCTGGACCATCACCGGTTAAGGATGGGGTGGTTTAAGGCAATGTTATCTAGACTCCATGGGGTGAAGTGGCCTCCAACTTATAAAGTTCTCGGTCAGGATAAAATAAGGGGGTTGGATTCCAATTGTTTTAAAATATGAGAACCCCATTTCATAACATGAAAAATTCATGGACCTTGAAGTATTTATTGATTGAAAAAGTCATATTGAAAAAAATATCTTCTGGAAATTCAGTAGCACTTTTAACTACTTTTGAATTTAGTGAACCAAATAGCATGGTCAGTGAGTGCCTAAAGCTTGGTAAACTCTGGAATGAGCCGCTCTGCTAGGGATATGAGCAGTAGCACTGCGTAGCGTTTAAGAACATGAGCTTTTGAGTCAGCCAGACTTTGCTCAAATCCTGGTTCTAACAACAGGTGTGTGATCATGAGTAACTCTCAGCCTGAAATTCCTCATCTGCAAAACAGATAGCAATATTGACCTCACAATGGGTGGTGGCATAGGCTTTAAGATAATGAAGATAAAGATAAAGCACAACATCCAGAACTAAAAGTCACTCAATATCTTATCAGGAATGGGGAGGATGGTTTAGGAGGGAAAATACCAAGTTCTCAGAACAAGACGACTGTTTAAGGAAGGAATGTATAAGCATTATTTGGGAAATTTGAGTGGAGCGCTTTGGTCAGGGAAGCTTGATGGAGTATGTTTTGGGGTCTGGGAAGAGTAGAAGGGGCTATGATGTGAAGTATCTGGCAAGGTCTTAAGATATCTTTCTCACTGTGGGAACTGAGAGTCCTCACAGGATTTGAGAGTGAGGGTGACATGATCAAAATTATGCTTCAGGAAGTGGTAAAGGGATTTGAAAGTAGACTGGGTAAGAGAGTCTGTCCCAGGTGAGGGAGAAGTTAAACATGTTTCCAAAGTTATCAGCTGTCAGCACAAAGAAGGAGTCTTGCAATGCAGTTCTGGGGAAGCTGTAAAAGGGTGAGTTTGGGAAGGAAAATTTGGAGATTATAAGAAATTCTCTATTTGGTGGGATTTATGAATGCAAAGGGCTCCCAGACAGCAAGAGAAGGAAGAAGCCATGGCTAAAAATGCAGTGTTGAGAGTCCTCTGTGTCAGAGATAACTGAATTCTTATGAGCAGATGGACCCCCTCACTCTGCCCCCAGTGGGGTGGTTGCTGAAAGAAAAGCCCAGCATGAGCCCTCCTGGGTTTTCTGTGAGCAAGGCAAACAGCCCCCCCAGCATTGTCAGTGGGGAAGCGGCAGCCAGGGGAGAAAGTTCATTTTCTTCCTGGAGTATAAAGGGGAGACAAGCCTGGTCAAAACAGGAGATCAAGAATATGATGAAAACCTTGGATTGGGATGGGATGGAGGCTGTTGACAAAGTCAGAAGAGGGCTTTTTGGTGGAATAGTGAGATCAGAAGGAGGTTTTAGCCTTAGCTGTTGGAGGATCAACAGAAGAGGTGTTCAGTATTTTTTTTTTTCCTGGAACTTAACACTGTGCTTGGCTTCTACGATTGGCAAAGAAATTATAATATAAACATATGATTATTTAATTCAGACCTATTGCTCAAATTACAGTATTAAATTTTAGGCTAGATTAGGGCTATATTTCTATTACCTTCCCTTCCTGTCATAGAAAGTAGTACAGTGCCTTGCACATGATAGGAACTCAATAAATATCTGATGACTGAGTAAGTGAAATGAAGGGACCTAATGTGGGCATCCAGTCTGAACATGAGTGGAGCTTACTATGGTGGCTGTTTGGAAGAGTGAAGGAGCTTGCACACAGGGAAGGGACATGGGATGGATATTCATTTGCAATTTATTCTTTCCCATGGAGCACCCAGAAATTTCAAAGCAGAAGAGGAGGAGAGAAATACCAATTCTGATAGATATTTTCAGATATTATGAATAGAAAAGATACCCTTTACAAATTTAGTGTGAGTATTTGTTTTTGGCACTATGGTGGAAATGAGTCCTCTTTTGAGAGGTTCATTCATCTAAATTTAACAGATAGTTACTAAGCACCTACTGTGTGCAAGAGATTAGACTAAGTTCTGTGAGGGTGTGGAAAAGAAAATAATACAAATCTCTATTCAAATAACCACAAAACAAATCAATCTACTAGGCCCAGAAAGATACTACTTCATTTGACCATTCTATATTCAGGGTCAAAAACTGTGAATGGAAAAAAATGTGCGTGAAAGCTCACCGATGGTGTTTTTTCCAAAGTTGTACGGCCACTTGAGTTCAGGAATGGAAGATGGACTAAAGTAGCCTTGTCCCTTTGCCTGCTGGAACCTCTTTTAGGAAACTCTGGTTACTTATTCGTTTTGACTGACTTTCTTTCTTCTTTCACTAAAAAATGTCAGTGGTCACTGTCTCTACAATCTCCTTAACATGTGATTCCTCAACATGAGCCATCCAAACCTTTTTCTCCTAGTATGGAAAATATTGAATTAATACTCTCAAGTAATTGGGATTCTTACATGACTACCTGCTGTGGATTTTTAAATTTTGTTACCAGCTATCTCCTATATCCTTTGTGTTTACTAGAACAGAACAGTGGAAGATTAAAGCTGTCTCATTCATATTTTAATGGCATGTGGAAGTTACTCTTCAGAAGAATAACTGAATTGAAATAATCTTTAAAAGCATCTTTTACCCCTGATATCTCCATCTGCCAAAAACCTTGTATATATTTGATGTATTGACAGACAGATCCATTGGAAAAGTTTAAGTAAAAGTATCCCTACATGGATATAATGCCATGGTGCTATCTGCATAATAAAATATCTCAAATTTGCTAAAAATACATAAAATGAATGCTGTTCTGTCTCCTATATGCCTTTCTTCATTTTGATAGAAACAGTATTCTTTGGTTTGATGAAATGGACATATTCTATCTTATATATGTAGGTGAATATGATAACAGGCTTGTATTGGTTCTACTTTTTAAAAGTCGGGATGAATTAAAGCATTTTACTATAAATATCCAAAATATTGCTCATAATTTTTCATTTGCTACAAAATCCTTGTCATGTGGCAAAGAAATATAAACATGTTGGTCATGCTCCTTCAGAGATGAAGGTCCTGTCCCAGGCATAGATGCCTTGACTTTTTCCTCCAAGGCTGTGGAATCTGTCTACCCTCACCGTCAGGCTACGCCTTTATGCCAGCTGCTTCCCAGGCTGCCTGTGTGTCTACTGAGGCTGTCTACAGAGCAGTCTCCACTAGGAATCCACTCGTTGTCATCTGTGTTCCTCTTGTCAGTGCAGTTTCTGTTCCTCTGGGTCATTGAACTATTTGGGAAATTGCTTGTAAACCTAAGGCGCAGTCAGCTCCACAAATAGGAGGGTTGTCTGTGCTTTGTGCCTTTAATGGGATGAAATGTTCTCAATGAGCCTGGCATTTAACCCTTGGTGGACCACCCAGCATGCATTTCTCTGCATATCCAGAGTTGATTACTTGACCCTTAGGTCTGGGTGAGCTGTCTAAACTGGCAGAGAGAAGGGGCTAGATGTGTTTGATTTCTTACCCCCACCTCCCAACAACACTAATCTGAAGGGGAGACAGAAGTGGTTTTTCCTTCAGAAGCTTTGGAGGGTGTGTGGTTGGTCTCTGAAAATGAGAAATAAGTCCCTTTACAAGTGGGAGGATAGAAAAAAAGAAATGTGAGAATTGTGCCTTGCCTTAAAATCATCTGAGTTTTGTAAATCCACTCAGTAGTGAATGATCTGGAGTGTCATCAGCAGCCACTTCCTCTCCCCCGCCCCAGTACTTTGCATGTCAGTGGACTGCAATCTTCCTTCCGTCCTTTGCTCATTTGGTTCCCTCTGTCTAGAAAGCCTTTGTTGACCTCTACTTGGCAAATCATACTCATCTCTCAAGGCTTCCTCCGTCAGACCTTCCTTGCCCCCAGCAAGGTCTCCTCACTTCCTCTATTTGGATACATCTATTTATTAAAGCATTTAGCATTTTGGAGAGGAGACTTCAGGACAGGATTGTGAGCCACATAAAGTGAAGGATAATTTTCTTAATTTTTTTTTATTAAACTTGGCACATCAAAAAGAATATATGTAACATAATATATGTAACATATATGTAAGCAATGGATTTTAAAAATCAAATGAACACCTGTGAATTTACTACTAATTTAAGAGCTGTAACATCACCAATCATCATATCTCCTCACCTGCATCTTCCCCATCCCATTTCCCTGGGCTCTTCCTAGAAGTAGCTATTTCCCTAAATTTTTGCATTCATCGCTCCCCTGCTTAAAAGATGCTTTTATTTCTTACATATGTATTCCTAAACAGTGCATTGTTTGGCTTCACTTGTTTTTGAGTTTTGGCCTTGCCTTTTTTCTATTTGATATTTGGTTTCCTGGATTCATCCATGCTGTTCATTTTCACTGCTGTGTACTACTTCATTATGTGACTATACTACAGTCTATTTATTCATTCTCTTGTGGATGGGCATTTGGGTTTGTGGTGTTTTTGATATAAGCAATGTTGGTATGAACAGTCTAGAACACATCATCCAGTATGTAAATACAGGAGTTTCTTTAAAGTACACATTTAGAAGGGGAATTGCTATGTCAAGGGATGCACCACAGGATTACGCTATCTTGTTTTTTAAAGTAGTTGTGCCAATTTACACACACACCAGCAATCTACAAGAGCTTCTGCATTCTTTACATATTTGCACCACCTAGTATTATCATATTTGTAATCTAGAAGGTATAAAATACTATTTCATTTTAACCATAATTTGTATTTTCCTGATTATTGAAAGGATTGAGTTTCTTTTTATGTATTTATGGGCCTTTTGTGTTTCTTCTTTAATGAAATCCTGTTCATGTCTACAGCCGATGTTTGGTTTTTTGTTGTGTTTTATATTTTAAGTTCTTTTTTATATTCTAGATAATAGTCCTTGGTTAATTCTATTTTTTCCAAATATCTTCTCCTAGTTTGTAGCTTTTCTGTTTCCTTTGTTATTCTATCTCTAAATGTACAAAAGTTTTTAGTTTTAATGTAGTCAGTTTTATCAGTCTTTGCTTTTATGATGAGCAATTTATGTATCTTGTTTGAGACTGTCTCTAATTTATGTTTTAATCTCTGACCCCAGCACCCAATCCAAATTCAAGGCCATAAAAAATATTGGTTAGAAAAAAAAGAATTAGTACATAACATGGACAGAAGATTAATAAATAATTTATTTCATTTGCCAGACACATATGATTTTTAATTACTGGATCAAATCTGCATTTGGAATAAGAAAACCAGATAGTACATGTGACGTCCTTTGCTTATCTGCTGGTTGTGACAGGCACTATGGTGGGCTGGCATCCCAACCCGTGCATGTCCCCTCACCATTTCTGTGCTTACCAGCCAGGACTTCCCAGTGCTGAGCATGGAGTAGTTCAGAAGTGCCACAGAATTACATCCCTTGGGATCAGCTCTCAAACGACTGATGGGAATTGGTGGATAAAACTCGCAGCTCCCTCACCTCTGTGGTGCTGATCTGTTCACATTGTTTCACATTTCCCCAGTGGTAACTTGTTTGATAAGGTACCTTTTATTGATGTTCAATCTTCTTCTGTCTCACTTCCTCACTCCCCAGCTTGTGTTTCCCAGGACCACCTCTGAAATAAACTACTTCCTCTTGAATCCTTGTTTCAAGGTCTGCTGGTACAATTATAAATGTTTGGGATGTAAGTTGTAGAGTCAGGAACTTGAATACTTGTGGTTTAGAATTGGATAAATTTATCTTTTCTTCTTCTTCTTAACTATTCTTAATGTTATCCCTGACTTCAGAAGGTATTGCTCAGAGCGAGAGGGTGTGTAGTTTAGGGATTAAGCATGTGAGCTCTGGAGCTAGGCTATGTGGGTTTGAACAATGGCTTGCTCACTTATTAACTTAGATATGGGCCAGGTACCTGACATCCCTGTGCCTCAGTTTCCTCAGTTTCCTTGGGGATGATAATAATGCCTACCTAATGGGTTGGGTTGTTATGAGGATTAAGTGCATTAATGTAAACAAAGAGCTCACAGTAAATGCTTAATAAATGTTAGAAATTATTTGGGTCATGAACCTTCCTGGAGAGTTTGAAGAATAATATATCCCTTGATACATTTTATGAGGATGCAATAGTTATAACATGTCTTGTTACTCTATATGCCATTGCAGTTAGGCTCTGCTGAAATCTTAGGGGATCTGGTCTAACCATTCAAAAATAATTTTTCAATTGGTTTTTGAAAAATGTTTCAATCCTATGAGTGTTGAACTCTACCCTGAGATTATCATGCTTTAGTTAGGTCCCCTTGTAAGGCATGGGGAGAAGGAAACATGCCAAATGAAAACAGATTTCTCTGTAAATCTATACTTCTCATTTTCATTTAACTCAATAATACCTTACTCCTATTTGCTTGGGTACAAGGGGGTGGGGGAGAGGGAAGTATATAAAGAAGGTTTTTGTCCCCAGGAACAGCATTCCAGAAAGCTTGACTCTCAAATGGAAGGAGGTGTAATTTAAATCTCTGTGGTTACCAAAGAAGGTAGCTTCCATGAGCATTTTGCTGACTAATCTTTGATATTCTATTGGTGGATCTGACATCAGGTTCCTAAACTTTTCTTTTCCTATGACTAATAATTGGAAAGAAATTAGTCTTTGGATATCACCCATAATCTTTAACAGTATGACTTCCTGTATAAAAAACTAGGCTTTATCAGTGACTCAATTTTATAAATTGATTCTGCATTAACCAAGATATTTTTGTTGCATTTAAAGTATTTGGGATGCAAGTTATTTTAATGGTAAGTGAACTAGATTTGAAGCCAGATGACCAGACATTGTCTGCCCCTTAATTAGATTTGTGACATTGGGGCAAGCTGTTTTAATACTATAAGCTTTGGTTTTCCCATCTGGGAAATGGAGAAAATAATGAAATGTAGTCCATAGAGCTGTTTAAGTGGTAGAGTTCAAAAACTGTGATTACTTCTTAAGGAGATTTTTTTTTTTTTAAAAACTCATAGAGCTTTTTAACTATTATTCTAAAATTTTTACAGTTGTATGACAGTTACAGGAAAATAATTTCATCTATTTTTTCTCCTTTATTTTCTCTATGGTTCTGGAAAGATACCCTATAAAATGTTCATTCTAATAAGTAGTAAAATAATCTTACTATGTAGTTGAAACTCAATTATTTTGATTGAATTGCTTTAGGCTCCTTAGTCAAAACATAAAATAAAAGTTCATTGAGAATAAAGAATTTCTGAAAATTCTTGATTTTCCTAATTCATAATAATATTTGCTTAACTGTTATTCATTTATCCAATTCTGTCAGTCAACACATAATTATTGAGCCCTGATTATGTGGTAGTTTCTGTGCTAGGCACTGGAAAGTAGTTGAAAGAGATAATTTCTGTATGTGGCTACATGGTTTCAACACCAAAGAGAAAACTGTAATTTCAGCAATCTTTTTGCTAATTTAAACCACACCAAAGAAACTGACATGTAGACAACCATTTAACCAAATCCCCCTTCCTCTTTTTTTTTCTATTTTTTTGCACCATATAGGCAGATCCAATTGCAAAATATGAATATAGTATACTGTTTCTTCCTCAACCACGTAAACAAAGGCATGCATACAAATAAGAGGATATGACTCTTCTTACCATATTCTGAAATAGCCAGTCGTAGTCTGTTCCCTATGTCAACATATTGCAAAAGATAATTGAAATTCCAGCAAGTGCCTATGTTATTAACAGTGGAGTTGATGCCATTATAATTTTGTAAACACCCAGATGAAAACAGCCCGATACATTGAAGAATGATTAAGTGTTGTAACCTACTGTAGTGCTTAATAATGTTACCATTTTGGTCCATTATTGGAATATTGTATCTGCTTGAATTAATGTTAATAATGGTGCATTACTTCTATTGTATGCTTGTTTTTGTCCTGATTTATGTGGCTAGCAGATTGAATACAATTTGCATTTTATTTTTTCAAGAAATGCAGTTTAGCAGAAGCACTAGTCTTTCGGAACAAACTTTGAATAAAGATATTAAAGATAACAAAGACAATGTTTTTTGTTCTCTAATTGTCTGTCACAATGAAATATATATTTTGAAAGGAAACATGGGTTCACGAGAAGAAAAATAGACGCATAATCCAGAGGCCAGTTGCTGGCAGAATTTCTTAGTTTGATGTGACTCTCTCTTTGACAGTTCTCCTAAGGTAGGTTATTTTGGAGAAAACATATGTTTCCATTTTCTCTCCCTCTGTTTCCCTTTGAGTCCCCAGGCTCCACTAGGGTCACAGAAACATTAAGACTTTTGTCACTGTGATTAATAGCTCTTAAGATCATCTTTAATTCACTCACTAATGACTGAGGGTCTTTCTGCTCTCCAAGTAATCGGGTGATGTATGAGCCGATAGTACACCTTGTGGCAGAGGTGAAAATCATTCAGGCAATGCAAATATTGTCACGGGAACAAATGTTTTCCCTGTTAATAAAAATTAATGAATTCTACCCAGGAGCTAGTTAAGGAAGCTGTGGTGAAGGAGCTCCAAGCACAAATAACTTCTTACTGCTAAGAATCACTTATGCATCCTTTTCTAGATAGAGAAAAAGACAATAATTGCTATATTTTTCCAGATTTCCATTAGAGATGAAATAATGCAAAACTAATTTAATTAGAGTAATGTGTTGTGTTGCTTCCAAATTAATCTTTCAGGTTCTTGAGTGTATTTAGAATTGTGAACTTCGGCATCTTATTATTTTCTTTAACCTTGGTTGAACCACAGGCATCTAGCACCATACTAGCCTAATGAATACATTCCTCTCTTCATAGCCTAGTTAAGACCAAGAATTATAGTGGTCAGGGTTTATAACTATAAAATGATGTAATGAAGTTTAAATTTGAAAAACTCCTTGTAACACATCATAAAAAACTGATGAAACAGACTGGAGATTAATAAGTGGTTTGAATAGTTTTGAGAGCAAAAACAAAAAAAGAAACTTTGTTAATCCTATTGCTATATTTATTGAATTCTTTAAAAATAAAAACTTCTCCTCTCTTAAAAATTTGCCTCACATCATTAAAGTTTTTTCCATAATAATACTTCTACCTGAGCCCTCAGCTCATTTTGAAAGACAATAAATGTATGATATTGTGAGAAAGTGTGCTTGCTTTTTATATTGAAATTTGCTGTAGAGTTAAATCTGTTGTTTTTGTTTCAGTTTGATAGTCAATGTCTCTTTCTTCTAATGACCAAAAGCCATTGTCTCAATGGAATAAGTATTTCGAAATAGCTCCCAGTCCTTCCCCTATCATTTACGTCTTAGAACAAGAAAACAGTAAACTTTTAAAAGACATTATTTTACCTCTCTATGGTGCTTATCTGCAAAGGAACATATTACCGAGGGGGGAAAAAAGCTTGACTTGTTACTATTATTTCTGGTAGGCACCCAAGGAGAGTAGCTAACTTGTTCTTCATCAATGCCAAGGACAAATTAAAAAAAGACCAACTAACTGAACTGTGCATTTATATTTGCTTGCTTCTTAAGTGTGCTTATTTTTCTCAGAATGTTCAGAGGAAAATATTGCAAATTTTGACTGTACATTTTATATATTTTCACAGAATCTGCTTATATAATTTTCAAATGAACTAGATTAAAAAATACTAAAAGGATTCATGATAGTAATTATTTAAATAAGCTGAATATTTAAAATAATAAAGGAAACATACAATTAATTATTAGTTAAGTTTTAAAATGGGAGAATTGAACAATACAATTGAAGAGGCTATTCATGCCACCCCCCATCCTAAGTAAGAATAAACACATTTTTTTTTTTTCCAAGATGAATTCAGAATAATAGTTCTCCTATGTTCAATTTGGAAGAAGAAAGAATTTTCTCTAGATTGGTGCTTCTCAAATGTGGTGTTTGGATCAACTATTCAAATCACTTGGAGGGGGGGTCCTCACCTCACAGTCCTACTAAACCTCTGGGACAGCACTTTTTAACAAGCACCCCATCTGATTCTTACATAAAGGTTAAGAACTACTGCTCTCAATGTTATTAGGAGAAATATTCCATCTTGACAACACTGGTTGTAAAATATAGACAATTTTGTTTTTCATTCACATAAAATGAATTTTCCACAATTGGGTTTCACTGTGTCTATAAACTTTTATATCTTACTCTTGATTCTAAAAGAAAAATGTTGAGTTTACACAGCTTCAGTACATACCTAGTGGGTAAAGGGTTTGGGCAAGTGCAGACAGCAAAGAAATCAAATATGAGCTTTTTTTTTTTTTCCCAGAGAAGTTCTAATCACATAGTAAACAGTTAGAATTTACACGGGTCTTTATTTAATTAAGCCTGAGAACCATTATTTAGCTGTAGCTGAAGGAGAATCTTGGCACAGAATAGAACAATCTAGTGTAGGATTTAACCTTTCGCCTTTTAACTGTGCTTACAAGAATGTGTGTGTTTCTTTAAGAAGGTGCTGCATATCTTTAAGCACTGTTTGTAGTCTTTGATGTAAGGGTCATTTCACTGTGAACACATTTTAAAATTAAATAGTAGGAAAAACGGATGAATTAGATATTTAGCCCAGTAGGACTTTTTATAATCTACAAGATTGATATCATTTATACATCTGATGAACTTTCATAATTTTAAAGTTTTTCTGGTAATTTTTAATGAAGGGTGTGTGCATGTGTTTGTGTGCGCAACTGTGATGCCTGTTTTACTGTTTCATAGATTTTTTCCCCTCCCACACCTCCTTGTTGTTGAATATTCTGAAGTACCTTCATGAGACCTACTAAGGCTAAATAATGAAAGAATGACAGTGGCATTATCACCGTTTTTCATGCCATAGTGGCAGGATTAAATAGGATTCATACCAGGTCTCACACTGGTCTACACTTTGGGCTACTTCCGGCTTGCAGACAGTATCGGTTAGCAAACACAATGCATTGAAAAAAACAAAAAGGAAACATCATATAAAACTGAGTTTTGACTTCTCTTGAGGTATCATATGATCTGGCAACACCAGGCCAATTCTCTACATGTCAACAGTAGGCTGTAGCTAAGTAGCAACTGCCTCCTTCGATGGAGCACGGCTTCTTCCATCCCCCTAGTCTCTACCATCCCTTATTGACTTATACCTCATTTACCTTTTATGCTTGACCCTTGTAGACATTTATGTATGCAAGCACCAATCCATGCCAAAAAACCAAGAACTCCAGTAGGATAATATACAAAATCCCAAAACCATGTGTATTTGGTTTTAGGATCTATGCCTGACCAGTCTACTTAATTGTATACCTATTTGTACTTACTTTGGCAAACACTGAATTAGTCTGTGCCACTTTGAGTCTAATCAGGTGAGTAAATCAGGGAATCTGGGAATTACAAATTTTGGAAGCCAGCTTGAACTCAGATTTGAAATATGGACCTTTTTTACATTTGGTATCATTTGATCGGTTGCAGGTGGTAGAGGACTTTATTTCTTCTGTGTGCGTCTTAGAGTCCTATATTTCAGGAAAACACTGGTCTTGATAATGTTCTACTAGCAACAGTAAGCCAGTGGGCAGTGCCAATATTAGAAAATAATTATAAAGGTATCTATGGAAGGTATCGCAGCCTCTTAGCAACCACAGGAAGTTCCAGGCATCCCTACTCCAAGCCTGAGTTTCCAAGACTGACAGGTCCCTTCCTACCCCTCTCACTTGGAAGAAAGGCTACAAGTTCAGATTCCCCCACCAGCTAATGTCTTTGGGTTTGTCTAACTCTGCTGAGAGCCCTTTGCTATAGCCCAACCCTGCTTCTTACGGAACACAAATCTTATCTTTTTACTAGCAAACAGGATGGCTTAGATATGGCTTTATAGGACATTTGCTGGAGCATAATTTAATATGACTCATTTCCCCTTATACGTAAAGACAGTGACTGGAACAGACAAGGGGAAAACCAAGCCCAAAAATGTTATTGGAAACCTGCACTTGAAAATGTGTAAAATTCTACTGGAGCCAAGGGATTTATTTAGAATGACTTGGCATTCTTTGCTTGATGTCTAAATAGGCCTTGTGATACCATTTTTGGCCTCACTTTGAACCTAGTGTAATAAAGAAGGAAATGAAAGCAAAGGTAAACTTAAAGTATTGTTTTACTCTAAATGCTTTCAGTAAAGGGTCTTGTTATCTAATGATTGGTACTAGATGGCTGGTATAAATCGTACAGTCTGTTCTTTGCACTCATGGCTAAAGGAGGCAAAGGCAAAGGAAATCAATTGGAACTAGCAGGTAACAAATGACCAGTCTTAGGCAAACATAGCAGGTGGGGAAAATAGACTTGTGGACATACATTACTGGAAACCGTGAGGGAGGACTTTTTCTCCTTTTTCAAAATCCAGTGCAGCTAATTGTACAAAGTAACAAATTGGACAATTATGAAAGACAGGGCTGTTTTATCTGTTAGCACTACAGACCTGGAGCCTGGACTCCACTAATTTTTCAAGGACATACAAAAATATTTAAGAGTTGAAAAAAATCACTGGTTTCACAATATGAATGAAAATGGCAAAATTAAAATTAATAAACATCTATCAATATAACACTGTTGGTCAGTCAATTACAATTCAACTCATACAGGACTGTGTTTGAATTATATTGAATATGGGTTGTGGGTTTATTTTAGTTTTTGATATAATATATGAAGCAGCTTCCAAAATTAAGTAGTTAGGACAGGCAAAAGTCTTAAAATGGCCCCAGTGAAGGGTCCTTTTTTATAGCCATATAACATTTTCTACCACAGGCCATCCAGAATATTGGACATGAGGATTTATTGAAAAACAAATTACCTTTAGCCAGTTACATAAATAGGATAGACCTACTGTTCAAAGTAGGATCTTGCTGGGGGTAGGCATCTATGACTTCCCACTTCTGGCCTCTCTAAACTCAGGCCATTCTTACTTATTTTTCAAAGTTGTTTTTGTGTTTTTTTTTAATAGTTGAGTTGCTTTCTGAAGTCTTTGAAGTACAAGTCAAGCTATATCTCTGAACTTTGCAACATAGAGACTACCCAATTGTGCATTTGCGACATTCCTCTAGCCTTTTTTGCAGGAAAATGCGACATTCCTCTAGCCTTTTTTGCAGGATTTTCCATGCACATTGTCTTATTTGATCTTCATAACAAGCCACTGATGTGGAGAAGTGTTGGCATCACTGACCTTATTTGACCAGTAAGAACACGGAGATTGAGCAGAGTATGTGCGAGGTCCTGGAATCCAAATCTTCTAATGTCAAATCCTTTAAAACCTGCTACTACATCCCACTGCTGGACATATACTAGTTAGGATATTTCTAGAGCTGAATTTTCAAGAAGTTTTCTCCCCAGAATTTTGAATATCATATAATAGAAAGCTTTATCCATCCATGCAACATTCTTTCAACAAATATTTGTCGAATATGTGCTGTGTGCCAGATGCCATGCTTGGTTCTGGGCTTGTGATGGAGAATAAGATAGAAATATTCTCTTCCCTTTGGAGTTTACATTTGAGGTCACATTCACTGCTCATAGTAAATCTGCATCAAAGTGATCTATTATTTTTATTGCACAGTTATTCTAATTATAGAAACTAAATCTGCTCCACACCAGGCACACACTCACACAGTTGTTTTATAGGAAGCACACTGACCCACAGTTTTCAGGTCTTATAGCTGGGACATCAGAAAAAGCGTATGCATAACACATCTGATCCAGTGTTTTGAGTTGTCATTCCCACTGCTATTAATTGCCCATGAAATTTACAGCAGGGATGTTCCAGAGTCTTAGAATTTTGCACTTAGGATGGACTTTCAAGTTGACTCCTGTCTTTCTCTTTCCAGATTGTGATATCTTTTGAGATGCCCTTAGTTGAAATCAGTTATACTCTACCTGTTGTCGCTATGACTATTTATACCAGCTAGCTTATATTTGGGCTTTGTTTTAAAGTTAACCAAGTGTCTGTTTCCTCCCCTAGACTGTGAGAATGTTCCAATATCTTTGAGTTTCCCTCTTTTCATTTTCCTTGCACTGTGCTTTTAAACTCATCCCTTCCCTATGCCTAGCCCAGAGCATTCCTGGTGGAGCAGGGTGGAAACTTAGACCCAGGGCTTATTACGCCTCTGAGTACAATGCCCCTTCCACCATGAAATCTCTCATTGCTTTGGTTTTTTGATGTGAAAAAGAAGATTACAAGCCTTAAGAGTGTTGTTTGAAAGAAATAATTTGAGATAAAAAATATTTCACGAGTACAAAAAAAGTGTAGCATAGCTATTACCACTTCATTAGCGAATTTTTTAGCAAATTTCCAAGATTTGATTCACCTCTTTGTCGACTCACCTGTTTATTGATTTCTTTCTGTATTTGATTGCCATTTCAATCACTTCTCAGGAGTTAGTGGTAGAAAAGACATTAAAAATCCCCACACTCGTCTCTATAATTTGATGCTTTTTTATTTTAAGAAATATTCTTCTCCTTGGATAGTCCATCTTCTTTTCAAGATATTACAGCAAATAACTTAGAGCTAGGTATACTGACATCTAAATTGCGATGTCCATTAACTTAACCCTGTCAAGGTCACCTCAATTCTTTGATCAACACAAGGCTGTCCTCCTTTTAATTTCCAAATTGACAGGATTCAGCTCTGCCATTGTTTGTGGTCAATAAGAACAGTGAATCTCTTTTGAATAGCTTAGGAGGTTTCCTTTTATTTTAGGCTGATAATCGATTTGTGTGCAAATACCTGTTTGCAGTATACATGACATCCCTTTGTTTGACATCATTATTTACTCAGACCCACCTAAATGAAGTGAAAAAATTTTATCTCATCAAAATACAAGAACTAAAAAGAATAGCACTTAAATAATGAAAACAGAAACTGGCATAGCTCTGTGACTTTAAATGACATATATTTAAGCATCATGATTTTGTTTGAAAAGGAGAAGCAGAAAAGTTTAATATGTATATTATATATAAATTTTATATTAGCATTATATTATATATATTAACATTATATAATATACAGCTATACACTATATTATATATTAACATATATTAGCTACATATATATATATATACACACTATTACAGTATTAGCATCTCTGTAACATGTAGAAAATGGAATGTTTTAGTTTCTTGGCTGCTAAAACAATGCTAAAATAAATACCATACAATGGGTTGGCTTAGCAACAGGAATTTATTGGCTCATGGTTTCAGAGGCTAGAAAGTTTGCTTCTTCCCTGGGTCGGTATCTTCTGGCTGGCCAGCAATCTTTAGGATTCATTGGCTTTTCTGTCACATGGCCATGTGCATGGCAGCATCTTTTCCTTTCTCTTCTGGATTCTGTGGACTTCCAGCTTCCCACTGCACACCATGGCTTCTCTCTCTGTGCCCAATTTCCTTTGCTTATAAGGTCTTCAGCAATCTTGGATTAAGGCCACCCTCATTCAGTTTGGACACACCTTAACTAATAACATCTTCAAAGGTCCTGTTTTCAAATGGGTTCACATCCACAGGACCAAGTGTTGGGACCCGAACATGCCTTTTGTGGGGAACATGATTCAGTCCCTGTTCTAGTTTGCTAATGCTGCAGAATGCAAAACACCAGAGATGGATAGGCTTTTATAAAACGGGGGTTTATTTCGCTACACAGTTACAGTCTTAAGGCCACAAAGCGTCCAAGGTAACACATCAGCAATCGAGTACTTTCACCGGAGGATGGCCAATGGTGTCTGGAAAACCTCTGCTAGCTAGGAAGGCAGCTGGCGTCTGCTCCAAAGCTCTGGCCTCAAAATGGCTTTCTCCTGGGACATTCCTCTCTAGCAAGCTTGCTCCTCTTCAAAACATCACTCCCAGCTGCACTCAGTTCCCTCTCTTTGAGTCAGCTCATTTATATAGCTCCACTGATCAAGGCCCACCCTGAATGGCCGGGGCCACGCCTCCATGGGAGCATCTCATCAGAATCATCACCCACAGCTGGGCGGGGCACATTCCAAGCAAATCCAACCAGCACCAAAACGTCTGCCCCACAAGACTACAAAGACAATGGCATTTGGGGGACACAATACATTCAAACCGGCACAGTCCCCAACAGTTAACAAATTAGAGAGTTAACAGAGAAAAAATTAAGAAATTAGAAGAGACACAAAAAGGGGGTTAATACCTTGAGAAGCTCTCTGTTGATGCTTTTTGCATACTTGTTATTGGGGAAATGTGGTCTAATGGAAAGAATATAGGCTCTGAGTATAGATTTCTCATTTCTCTATTTCCTCATCTGTAACTTGGGATTGATTAATTTCTACCTAATAGGGTTGTCATGAAGATATAATTCATATGCATATAGTATCTGGTACATAGTAGGCATTCATTAAATATGGGTCTCTTCCCCATACCCCACTTGTCTTATGTTACTAACTGGATGGTTACATGGTCTCTACATTTTATGGTTTCATGTTTGGAAGAGGAATTCTTCCAAGACTCTACTGCACAATTTTCTCTGTTCCACTACAGCTCAGTTAATCTCATATTAACTGTCGTTACTCTTCTGGCCTGTTTACTTCCTTAATTACTAAATTTGTGACTGCTATAGACTGGCTCTCATATGTTTCATGCTATTAGTGCAGAGCACTATTCATTTACTTCAAATCGGATGTATTTCAAAAGGTGAAAAACACTTTTCAGCATGAGTGAATTCAGAGGGATGGAGGGCGAACCACAATTTACTACCATGTTGGGAAGCTTGAGGCATCTGCTGTGAACACAGTGATGTCATTTACCAATCTCCCTGTGATGTGACTGAGCATCGGAGAAGTTCCTGCTGTCCCTGACTTTCAGGTTGGATGTCTACCATCTTGAATTTGTGCTCTAAGTTTTAGCTTTTAATGCTAAGACATTACATGACTTTCACATATAACAATGTCCTCAAGGTCTCTCCAAGGAACAAGCACTTAACTGGCAGAAACATCAGACAAGTGCTGGTGGCTTCTTTCTTATTAATTATTAAAATCTTTTATCTGAAGTTTTCACATGGACGTTTAGAAAAATCTTTGTCAGCAATGGATGGAACAAACTCAGTCCAAATTATATTCCTGTGTGAAAGAACTATTTTGGGAGATTTTTACTAGGTAATGGCTGCCATTTTATTAACTGATTTTTCAAATTGAGATGTATTTCTACAATATTGTTAATATTTCTTAAAATACAAAAAATAGCAAAGAAAAATATCATGCATAATCTTACCCTCAGAGATCATAACTTTCAACATTTTCAGTGTATATCTTTTCATCTTTTTTTCTCCATATAGATTTTATGCTCTAAAAGATTATCAATCCATGCTATCTGTTTTGAAAACTTGCTTTCTTTATTCACTCAATGTGTTGTGAACAATTTCTCATATTACATAATACTACTCTTCTTCAACATATGGCTGCATTGAATTCTGTTGTATTTATTTTCCCAAAGCCTCTAGTGTCAGACATTTGATTGCTAGGATTTTTCATTACTATAAATAATGCTGTCACACTCAGACAGTAGGGTTGACCAGTGAGGACTGTGGACTTTAGAATATGCTCTATCATTTACTGTTTGAACAAACTGTTTACCTTTCCTAAGCCTCTGTTTCCTCAGCTGTAAAGTGGATATAATGATAAAACCTACCTCAGAGGGTTGCTATAAGACACTTAACATAAATTCTTAGGACAGTGCCCAATTCAATGCCCAACAAGTGATAACTACCTATTTTTTCTTCATTAGATATATTTTCATGCACATCCTTATTTTTAGAAGTGGAATTTCTGGATCAAAGGTTATAACCATTTTGTAAGTTTTGATTCATATTAACAACTTTGGGCCATGTTTTGTGAGAATTTGAGAGACTACATGTATGTTAAATACACATCATGTCCATGGAGAGCTGGGATTTGTGAATCATAGTTCTAGTGTTTTCTACTGGAAAAAGACATGGTAATGCACATTTCTTTTCTCTTAATTGAAGTGTTATTTCAGTGCCATTGAAGTAGTCTGCATAGGACATTAAAAACAGAAGAATTAGATTTTTATTCTGAAAGCTTATAAATTTTCATTGATTCCAACTGGTTATCTGGGATGTATGCAAGTGGGAAGTTTCATCAAATGAACACTAAATTTTAATTTTCTTCCTTTTCCTCTGTTTAGCTTGGGACATCTGGGTCTGGCTTTTCTTATTGTAGCTAAGCTGAATATATGGAATTGGGTGTTTCTGTACTATATAACACAGCCTTTCCTTCAACTGAATCTGAAATTCTTCCAAAGTCAGAAGGAGGGGGGGGGGGGAAACTAACCCTGAAAGAAATCACTTGTTTGACTGTAATAAGCTATAGAAACTGGTTAAAACATTAAACAAAAAATAAATGAATCAGATAGTTAGAACTAGTATGTCAGGAAAATAGACAGAACATAAAATATCTCTGGAATCTGTAGGAAATTTTCTGGTACAAGGGGGTTTCTGAGCCATGGTTCATTTACAATGTCTGTTTCCTCACTCAGGGAAGGGTTTCTAATAGATTCAAGGAGACTCTAAGCTTTGCAAATGTCTTGCTCAAATAAAGGCAGCTCTGTGAGGGAAGAGATTTGTTCTGTTTATGGAGAAAACCTGCCAGTCATGTTTCACGTTGTGTACCATTCAGAAGAACAACCGTCTTCTTTCACACTACGGTGGAGATGGAGGTTTATACAATCGTGTCTTCGAGGTCTCCGATCAGAGGGGCCATGAGCCGTGATTTTTTTTTAGACTAACTGGAGACTGACCGCCAACTTGTTCCAGAAATGTAGCGCTCATCAGATCAGAAAAGACTTTGAAAGCTGTCCCGAAGTTTTATTACCATAAAATCAGATGGAGGGTTTAGCTGTACCACTGAAAGGATGCTATTTTCAGCTTTTAGACCAGAGCATCATGGTCTTTGCATGGTAGGAATTTGATGAAACCTCAGCAGTCTTGAGGATGCTTGCCTTAGTTTTCAAGGCCAGACTGAGAAATTGAGCTCTTGAGCCAGTCCTACAGGAGGTGGTCTCCTAGAACAGTGAGTTTTTCTTATTTCCATTGGAATAACTACAGGGTTGTTGGGAAGATGATGAAATGTCATGCGCTTAATGGAAGCTTTAAGCATTTGACCATAAATTCTAGCAAGGGGAGAAGAGTACAAGTTTTGGCTTCTTTGCTTCTCAGACTAAATCTCTGGGATCACTGGAAACAAAATAAATATCATCTGATTGTGTCACGGCATATCTGTTTTCTATGTATATCCCAGCTTGGTTTTGGTTCAGAGGTTAAATATTATCTCTTTGGCAATGAATAATTGTTTAATTGTTAACCATAATGAAGATTCCATGATATCAAAGAAGTATTCTAAACTTAAGAGGTAGTTGTGGGGTTAGGAGAACCAAATCTTTGCCTGTGCTTGGATGATTCTGGTAAGCTTGGACAAGTCGCGTAACTTCTTTGTGCCTCAGTTTTCTCACCTGAAACATGATGGAGTTATATTTGGTGACACCCCCCCCCCCCACCATGTTCCTTTGACTGCTAGAATTTCTCATTAGGAACCATACTCAAAAATTCTCACTTATGTCAATGACCTTTACAAATAATTCCCATGAAAGATAAATCTGTATTATTAGTTTAAATTATTTTTTTCTATAGTATCTTCATCTCCTTCCAAAATGGGTGAGATTTCCTGCTCACTATTCCTAAATGGCTGCAAGGGATTGTATACAGTTTCCCCCATACAGATAACCAGAAAACTTGAAGCTGAAAAAAATGTGCTTTTGAGCTCTACAGAAACTTAATTTTTTAACTGAAAGGCACTTTAGGCAAACCCTTTGTTCCCCGAGGTCCAGAGGGGTTAATTACCTTATGCAAGATACTTTTTCCTGCTCTCCTTTTCCTGTTGATGCCTTCATTCAAGAAGCTTCTGCCTTTTATGAATCAATGGTATTGCAATGATTCATAGTGTCCAGAACCATAGAAAGCCTCAAAGTGTGATCCATTGAACAGCAGCATCAGAATCTCCTGGAAGCTACTAGAAATGCAGAATCTCAGGCCCAACTGCACCTGCTGAATCAGAACTTTTATTTTAACAATGATTTTCTATGTACCTTACAGTTTGGGGAGCTCTGATAGAGCATATAGGTCATAGACTCATGATTCCAATTTAGTTATTTCCTTTGCTTACTGGAACACTCTTTTGAAATGAGTAGTGACAATAGTTACCTTTATTGATATTGTCATATTTTATTGAGTGCCTTCTCAGTGACATGCATTGTACCAAACCTCTTATTTTCAAGCTCCACAACAAGACTGGTGGTATTTTATTTTACAGATAAAAATATAGAGATCCAGAGAGGTAAAATAACTCATCCAAAGTTGCATGGTTGTGAGTGACAGAGCTTGGATTTTAAATGAGGATTTTCTGATGGTAAAGCCCATGTCCTTTTCACTGGGTCATATAGTTTAGGTTTAATTTAATACACAGTGATGCATTAGAAGCCTAGGTAGCTGAATCTCTGCCTGCTAGTTGGTTGATTTTAATTTTTTAGGTTCATGATTTTGGAGGGGTGTGTGTGTGTGTGTTGTGTGTGTGGATTTAGTGTCTTAAGCTGTAAAAATAAGAATGATTCCCTTAAAGGACATAAATTTCTTACACAAATGAATGCAATTTAGAAATGTTAGGCAAAAGATTTTGGGTTCTAAGGAAAAGAAAAAAGGAAACAAAGTATCTGTGAAAAGAAAATTACTCTTCCTCTGTGGTTTGCTTGGTTTGGGGAATAATATGAAGTTTTTTTCTTAAACTTGCTTGCACTATTTATAGTTTTTCCATATTTGATACTCAAACTGGACTCTGATTAGATTAGGGAACATTCAGAAATACAAATGATATGATGATCATGGTGTCCATTTTCTGTTATCAGAAAGTATCAGTTTTCTCTTTATTACTACACCAATTCCTGTCAAGTTCTAACATCACACACAGCAGCTTGGGCAAAAGTTAAAACAACAGAGGGACGAACATAAGATCTTAGTCACAACTCAGATTTTCAAACATATTGGGAATATTTGTTAGTATAAATGAGTCTTCCACTGGTAAATAGGGAAATATCTATCTTTTTAAACAGGGAACCAATATAAAGAGCAAAATAAACATTTACAGTTTTATTATTTTTATTTCCTTGCATAATAGATGTGGTGGCATAAATTATCTCCTTCCTAAGGTTGTCCAGATTCTTTATGAAAAGTTAATGGTTTAATTCTTTACTCAGTGCTTTTTCTTCTTAAGGAGTACAGATTCTTGCTTGGATAATCATAGATAATGTGTGTTAAAGACCAGAGAAGTTTAATCATACCCATATATTTATTTCTCAGGCCCTTGTCTTACTCTATAGAGAAGTTAATTAGAAACACCTGAGGGCTTGTGAGTGTGAGCAGTGACATTTTCAAGCCTTAATATAAAGAATTGTAAACACAAAAGAAGAAAGAAGTTATGATAAAAAAAAAAAAGACATGCTGTAATTGGTTGGTTTGCCAACCAGAAGAAAGGAGCACACCCAGTGGTGAGCCTAGGCTATAAAAACAGGGCAGTGCAAATAAGGTAGCAGGAAGAAAGGAAGGAATCAAAGGAAAGTGAGTAGGTGATAGTATTAAGAGGCAGAAGGAGCAAACGTGGAAGTATGAGAGATGTGGCAAGAACTAAATGTATTGCCAGTGGACCACTGACCAGCTGCTAGAGGAGATTTGCAATGGACCTAGGGAGGAAAAAGCAAAGTGCCGTCAAGAGCAGCACAGCAATCCAGAAAAACTCACTGGAGGGCAAACAACTCCACATTCCTTAGCTATGTCCCGAAGCAGCTATATTCTAGCATGGGACAGTGAATGAAAATGAGTAGAGAGGAAGACAATGCATTTTTAAAAGATTTTGCAAAATAAGTGATCAACATTTAAAATCCACCAGAAATTAATAGTTTAACATTCAAGAATCTGGAAGCCTTACGTGTTTCCTGGTTGCTTTTAATACCATGTTTCATGGTTGTTTTCACTATAGATAATAGAATCCCTCTGTTAGACCATGTCTCACCTCTCAGCGAGTTCTCTGGATCTCATTCCAGCAGGACTGGAGTTTGTCACAACTGTAGTGACCTCATAGGAGATGCAGTTACAAGAAAAATACTGTACACTGCCATCATTGCCAAACCTGCCTACTATATTATTCTATGGAATGTGTTAAGACCCTTTACGGGAGATGAAAATACACCCTCTGTAAAATTTTCTTCAGTGGGACATTAAAGAAAATCTTTATTTTATCTTCAAGGTTCATCTATATGTACCTATTTTATTTTAAAGTGCATGTTCCTTACCAGTTAAACCATCTTCATTTTAACTTTTTAGTGACCATCTTATATTTAAACGTCATGTTCTTAGGAATTATGTGCTTCTTTTATAAGCTTGTTTGTAAAGTTGCAAATTCTTCATTTTTGAGGGAAACTGGAACTGAAAATAGAGTCACATGACAAGCTTATTCCTTGAAAATGATTCATAAATGAACCGAAGGACTGGGGCTCTTTTCTCCCTTTTCACGACTTATAATTGCTTCCTCAGAGGAAATTGCCGTGCCCTGGTTCTGCAGGCCAGGATCCCATAAGGAAATGCCCTTTGCTATTAACCTAATAGCTCAGATAGGAAGAAGTCGCTTCCACTGTTCTATTTCTTCATTTTAAACATTTTCCCCAAATTTGGGACTTCAAATCCATGAATTCTTAGAATGGAAAGGAACCTTGGAGAACATCCAGCCCAACTTGCCCTAAGAGGTTGGAGTGGTGGCCACAGGGTTTTGCTGGAGGGCTAGAGTCAGAACTGGATCCTTTGCTTCCCAGACTAGAGCTCTTTCTAGGGCATCATTCTCACATGTCTGGGACAACTACTGAACTTGCTTAAGAGTAGCTGATTGATGGAGAGAACCATGAACTTGGGAGATGGAAGGTCTAGATTTGATGCCTTCTTTGGCTCCATTATTTTGGGCTTCAATTGTAAGAGAAGGATTAGATTTCCTGAGTCTACAGGTCCCTTCTAGCTCTCAGTTTTGTTTCCTTAAGAGACAATGCCTTGGTGCCCTAAGGAGGAAAGAGAGGTGATTAAGGGGATGCTTCTGTTCCTGAATTGAATGGGTAGAATGCAAGGCGGGCTCTCTGTGGCTGTATGAACTCTTCTTGGGTACCAGACTGGCATCTGGCGGTGCTTTAAGTTTAAACCTAAAATCCTCACACCTGCCCTCATGTGTTAATAACAGAGTAAAACTTGAGAATACACACTATCCATTCACTTGTGTCTTTTTTTTTCCCCTAAGAAAACTGCAACTCTTTACTGAGAACATAGCCTCTACATGATTAGCTTCTGGGTTAAAAATAAATATCAGAAGTGGGAAGTACTTACACACAAATTAAATGCTTTTGATAGCTATCTAAACACGTGCTTAAGGAAGACTTTTTAATCTTTTTCTCGTTAATGAATTGCCATAGGATTTTTTCCAATTATTCTGCCACAGATTCTTTTCATCTGCTTTAAAGAATACAGGTGGTAATAGCCTCCAGCAGCATCTCCACCTTGATCAATGAACAGAAGTCCCTCTTTACACCTCTTCCCCCCAAAACCAGCTCACTGAAAACCCATCACCTTTGTCATGTTCTGTGCCTTTGAGCTCAGATCCAACTTTTCCCAGAGTTGTCACCAATTTTTCTGTAAATTTCACCCATTCTGCTATTGGTCCTGTTGCATCATTGTAGCTATAGGTTTTTAAAAGGAGCTTGCTTTTATTTCTTTTTAAAAGCAATTTGAATAAAGTACAGAGGTTGTTAAAGTTATTAGGGTTTTCTTGATCATGAATAAAAAACAAAAATAAGTGCTCCATAATAGGAAGTATTTCTGGAACTGAAATTCAGTGGTCATTGAGCTGAACCATTGAAACTTTTAAAACAGAGAATCTCTGACCCAAGCCGAGAGGTTGTTCCAACCTTCTGAAAAACCGGTGGCCAGTTTTCAATGGAATAAAGATCAGTGACATTATCATATATTTCAGTTATATCACATTGCTGAGATCATAATGTTCCTAATGTTCTTCACATCTGACTCAAACTTTTCCTTTTTACCCTTCTTTTAAGTCAAGCATTAACATAATTAATATTTAAAAAGGGATTTTTTCCCCGGGAATCGATGAGACATTTTGGCATTTACCTTCATTTTCCTTGGAAGATGTTTATTTTTCTTGTCAGCTGCTGGGGAAGAAACCTGCTGTGGAAGCTGATAGACCCTAGCCTGTCAGGAGCATTTGTCTGGTATTATTTTGATGGTATACCTTTGATATTGCCAAAGGACTGTCACGAAGGCTGAGAAACACAAGGAACATCATCTTCCTTTTCATGGAAAACAGCATAGGTTTTCCAGAGTAAGATCATTGTCACAAAAATAACTCAAAGAAATTATTTAACATAAATATTTATGTAAGGTATGGATAGCATACATGGCCTTGCAAGTTTTGGGAAATAGGGTGCTTTAGCAGAAGGCATTGTTCTTGTGTTAGAAATGCTGTCTGCACTTACAATGTGCAATTTGGAACAGTGGACCCCTGCCACATTGCAGATGTCAGGAAACCAGGCAAACACTGCCTCTGCAGATTCTTCATATAGTTAGGAGGGAAATTCACACTGCAGTGCTATCCTTGGGTAGCACGCTGAGTCCATGGTTAAGTGAGGTTCTTCGCAGAATGCTTTTTCTCTAGCATGAAACATCTAAGAAAAGTTTCAAGAAAGTCATTCTTATAAACATTCCTGCTTGTGGTTAATTTGGGACCTGTATTATTTGAAGAGTAGTATCTTTCTTTTTGGTTTTATGACCGTTTTTTCTTAATGCCTAGAAAGAAAAGAGCTTTGCCAAAAACATTTTTTTTTTTTTCTGGCATTAGTGTCTTTTGGAAAACAAAAATGGAATTGGCCCAGTTTCTCTTTACAGTCTTCAAACATTTATAGGTAGTTGAGTACTTTCATCCTGAAAAAAATGAAGCCCCCTTTTCACATTTTTTAAAGGGTGGAAATGAAACTTACCAGGTTACTATCAGTGAAAGTAAAACTTCTATTATGACATATACATATACATACATACATTCACACACTTATATGTATATGTGTATGGTGTATGTGTATATAATATTCATATAGAGCTACTATTGCTATAATATTCATATAGAGATTGCTAAGTTGAGTAGAGGAGAATGGGTGGGAACTATGCTTATAATTCATTTCTGTCACTGGTTTGATCTTAAAAACTAAGCATTTCATGTTTTGTTGATTATAGGTGAGTACTTATTTTTGCTAATAATTTGACAATGCTGCGGAAGATAAGATAAAATGACAATGTTCTGCATTGTCGAGTATTTTATCATGACATAACTATTCTGTGAGTTCACTGGAAATATTTGAAGAATTCTAAAATAACCCAAACATAATCAAAGGAAAAGGGAGTCTGTGTTTTGAGAGGGTACAACGGATGTGACTGGTTGAATCTAGTCTGTGAAGACATATTTATTCACTCCTAGGCACAATTCCACCAACTCACTTAACTTATCCAGTGTGGAGGAGAAATGTCAAATGATGTTTCTTATTTGTCCAGCATTTTTCTTCCCTTCTCTGACAACAAGTATTACTCATGCTCTATTTTACAGAAACCATGGAGTCTTAGTCTCTGGGGGGAAAAGTTGAGACATTGTGCTGCGCCTCTCATCGCCCTTCCTTATAAGTAGGCATCCGTGTACAAAAGACACAATAAATGGGAACAGGTCTCGTAAGCTGCCAAAGCCATGCCAATGAGATTCCAGAACAAAAGTTGGCTTTTATTTTATCACACTGCCACGTCCAATAAGGGATAGCTGATGGACGACAAACGTTTGATATTTTAAAAACTACAAAACAAAAAGCCAAGTCTTTTCTCCACAACGTTTCCTAACAGTATTAGGAAACAAATTAATGCAAATACAATTCAAGTTAAAGTACTATTTTAGCATCATTGTTTCGCCGGAACTTTTTTTTCTGATCGCCATTCTTTGGGGCAATTTTTGTGCTAAGCCATTTTGGATTTTGACTGATACGTTGATGGCAGGGTGGTATGCTCTTGTGTGCATGGAAAATAAACATGAGAAATAACTTATTGTTGCCATCTGAAAGCTTTTCAGTTTCTAAATTCTAAGGCAAATTTGGCTTCAGATTTCATTTTTGTAGCTGTGATGTCTGTGAATGATAACTAAAAACTAGAATATCTGAATTTGTGTATATCTACATATATTAGAAAAGAGAATTCTCTTTTAACAAGAACAAGGTAAGCAGTTGTTTAGAAAACCTCATGAAATTTTTTACTTCTCTGTCTTTAGGTTACTTTTCTCCAAGTGGTTTTAAAATTATAATCATCAGCCTAGCTGCAACGGGATGGATGTTCTATGTCATGACTCCGAAGAGAAACTTTAGCTAATTCAAATGGTATTTGCCATGGTCAGTGAAGAAAATTGTTCTTTAAAGTGCTGCTAGAGTCACGGGAGGACAGTTATGAGGGTTAGAAATATGTTGTTGAAAAGCCATTCTTGCAATGTGTCTGTTGGAAAGCAAAAATATTTAAAATGAGATAAGTGAAAAATAAAATATTGCATCACATAGTCCTATTCAGTTTAAAGCATGTGAAATCTTGCTCTGGGGGGCATGAGTGGAAGGTGTTACAAAATATACCCACCTGTGGCTTGGGGCTGGGTAGGGTGGGATGTTCTTTTAAAAAAATTACTACCAACAACCAATTGCTAAGTAATTGTATGCAGAGAACACTCGTGACTCTCCTTTGGGAAAATGGAAAACAAACAAAATAAAACAAAAGTATCATTTCTGAATTCCCAAGGGGGTGTAAATTTGGGAATGGAAACTTTTTGGGGGTTTGATCAAGTTAGTACATGAGATTAAGGTAAACCAGAAACAGATAATTTGCAATTATAGGTCAGAGCTGAAAGAGACTGTGAGAGTCATTCTTCTCAGTTTGGGCCTTTGGGCCTATTATTTGTTCAATTTTACAGATGAGTTGACCATAACCCAGAGAGATTAGATGACTCTCCCTTTACCATTTACTTAATAGATAGGGAATTCATGCCTAGGTTATGAATTATGCACATCTGAAATGTCACTATTCCTCTTTGGCCTGTGTTTATTATTCCATATATGTGGACATCCTCACATTTCTTAGGTACTCACGTGGTCAAAGCACCTTGCTAGGTCTGAGAATACGGGATTAGCAACACTCAGCCTTTGTTGAATACAACTGTCTACTCACTTTGGGTATTATTATAGGCCTTTTACCTATGCTATTTCTTTTAATTGTCACAAACCTCTTTTTTATTTTTTAATTTTATTTTTTTAAGGGTTATTCTTCCATTTTCACAGATGAATACAGAACTGAGGTCCAGCCTGGTAAATGACTTGTTGGAGGTCTATGGTTAGCATACAGCCAGCCAAGGATTTAAAGCTAGCTCTGTTTACTTCCACAGCTTCTCTCTTTTGATTATTTCTGAAGTCTTTATGGAAAAGGAGAATAAAGAACAGAGCTGTGGTTGGTAATTTTGAAGATTCTATTATCTGACTGGGGAAAGATCCTTAGGAATCCACCTAATAAGAATCAAAACTATCAAGACACTCAGTTTTAGGAATCCTGGGTCACTTCTCAGTGAGGACTCTTAAGCCTTACTCTGTTGTTTTACTTGTTAAGGCCTTTTCTTTATTTTGTATTAATTCCTAGTCTCTGCAGTCTGAGAAATTTAAGGAGCAGGAAAGGGCTGTCTGGCTCGGTGGGACTGGATTGCTATTTAGTCTGGCTGTTTCCTACCTCGCATGTCGATGGATGACTCTGCCTGTAGTGTGCTGACATATTTTGCTTGCTGTACTGATTATACATTGGGAGTGCTAATTCTTTTATTGGGTTAGGGTTCAAAGGTGCTCATCTGTCAGCATAATGTCTCTCATTTCACGGCACAGTCAGCCTCCTCTTATATCTGTCATTTTTACACCGTCCTCAGAGGTTTTCTTCTTATTTCTGGTTCTAGTTCAATAGCAAAGATCTTGAAGGGTTTTCCTTTGTAGTGAGCTATATTGTATGGTTTTTGGAGACAGATTCTGCTCTTTGAAGATATGCAGAATATTAGCATTTCAGAGATGCTGACTGAAGCAATGAAAATCACCTTATATCCTACACTTTTGATTTTAACAATTCCGTTGGTGCAGATCTCCAAATCTTGGACTTTCCCCAAACATGGTCAGTTTTTGAGACCAATAAAAACATGGAACCAAACTTGGATTTTGCATGTCAGTGTCACAGCATTCTGGCTGTCTATCAGGAGGACTCCCCATGAAGAAGAATCAGAAGAATCGTGATTAGGATACATAGAACAATTAAAAAGTTCACTTAAATGTCCAAGTATCTTTGTCAGCATAGCTATAGAAATTATATTATAGGTCTGGAAATGTTTCATACCTTAGTTCTGAACTGGAATTATAAGTGGGAATATCCTCCCAAATCATTATTTTGGATTGCATATGTATGAAGAAATATTTTGAAATTAGGTAGAGATATTTGCATATAAGTAGCATGCCTTTTTTGAGAAGACTGCCAACATGCTAAGAATATATTTTGTACTATTTTATGTTTTAATTTCTATTTTTCTTATATGTCACACTTAGAGATTGACCAAAATAAAATAAGACAATAATAATTGATAAAAATGATCTTTGTGAATTAATAATATTATCAATGATGACTAGCTTTTGCTCAATATTCTTATGATGTTTTAACAAGTTAGTCTTCGATTTTCATACAAAATGTGTGTGAATCTTGATTTAGAGAAGCCACTGAAATTTGTTCTTAAGCAATCAGACCATCTTTACTGAGGGGAGTGAAGCCAAGCCAAGGAGTCCTCTGTTGAAAGGGACAGTGGGAGTTATTATCAACCTTTAATTAGTTTATTTGTCTTCTGATAATTTTTTTTTTACTCTACATAATATGAGGTGATGAGGCTATTAGAATAACCTTGTAATAGGATGATGAGAATATTAGGTTTGAGCCCAAGCAGACTGGGTTTACTGAGAGACCATAGGTTAGACACACTTCCCTGAGCATTCTTTGTCAACTGGGGCTGACATGTAGTAGGTTTTTGGAGGCAGATTAAGTAAATTAGTGATGTAAAATGCATAATATGGTGTCAGCCTGGCACATAATAGGTATTCCGCAACAATTAACATCTTGATTGCTTTCCACCTACTCCTATCCAGTTAACTTCATAACACAAACTAAAATTGCTGCCTTCATCGACCTCCAATGGCTTTTCTTGAATTTATATGCACACGGTGCTATGCTGATTGTGGTTCAAAGCAAACTATATAGATGTGGCCCTTTCTAGGAATTTTCTTCCACAATCATATAAAGATTGATGGACTCATAAAATATGAGCTGGAAGGGACCCTAGGGACTCTCTTCATTCAGTCATTTTAAGATTAGGGAACAGATTCCCAGACAGATGGAAAAAACTTGTTCAGAATTTCCCAGTCAGTTAGTGGCAGTGCCAAGAGTAGGATCTGGGTTTCCAGAAACCTAGTCTACTGTTTTTATTTATCTACCATTCTAATTTAGGAAAAAATGATTATGTTTGTATATTTTTTGAGTTGTTTGTCAGTAAGAAATTTTTTGAAGTATTGTGATCTTTAAAGATGCAGGACCAATAAGAAAGAAAAAATCCAATGTAAGTGTGAAGTGTAATTAATGAGTAAACATGATTGCAGTTTAAGATGTACAGGTGGTGTTTCCAAAACATGCCTTGAGAAGTCTTCCCAAGCTAACACATAATCGTCATCATTCTTCAAACTCCTTTCCCAATTATTTGATAAAGCCAATTGACATTTTCTTTTCTTATGCCAAGTCCTCTATAAGCATAGCTTTAACCCCCTCTCCCTACTTTGGTTCAATCAGATTCATTTCAATAAGCTCCTCTGATGATGATTTTGGAGCCAATCCTGAGAAGTGCAACCAACTTTTTTCTCATGTATTTATGCAGAATCTGAGCAATTTCAAGTATTTAGGAAGCTCTGCATTTGGGGGAAGAGTTAAATAACTAAGCATTGGAGACTGAATCATAGTAAGCATTAAAAAGGACCAAATAGATGTTTTCTTTGCTGCAAGTACACCAGCTATGTTTCTAAAAATGGCTGATTTGTGAGGTCTTAAAGATTTCTGTGGAAGTAGTCACTCTATTGATCGGGAGCATTCTAAGAGGCCAACAGCAGTCACTGACTCCTTCCCCACTGCACAAGCTGTAACCTTACGTGGCAAAAAATGATCTGAATAAGTCAAAGACCCAAATCAATTCAATTAAATAGTACTGCCTTTTTAAAAAAATAGACTGTTATTGCAATATATAAACTTCTGTTATGCGTATCTTGGTCTAGCAGTGGTACTGTGTAGCTGGTATGAACAAATTCTGTAATTGTGACTTTGCCTTATAGAGTTATATCTCTTAAAATTTTGTGGTTTAAAGGCACTATTAAAAGAGAGAGAAAAAGGGAGGGGGAGAAATTAGACAATAGTGAAGAAATCCTTCTGACCATATTGTTGAGCAGTGCAAGAAAACATTAGAAAATCTGTGACCTGCAAGCGTTCATCAACTGTTATCTTCCCTTGGGAGAAGCCGGAGTGGCCATTCCACTGTGTTATAACTCTGGGTGTTCATTAAAAATTCATTCAAGGCTAAATCATATCCCTGAACAATGAATATGGAGGCTGGAATCTGTGTGTCAAAGAGAGGAGGCCGTATCAGGGCCGGTTTGCTTTATTTAGTGGGGTCTGTGTGAGACAGACAAGGAGAATGGGAGGTTTCCTTGGAGGCTTTTGTGAAGCTCTGCACTTCTTCTGGGGGCTCGATTAGAATAATCAGTGGCCTTGGGAAATTCACACGGTTTTGGTCGAGCTGTGATCCATCATCATCCATCATACTTGTGCGCTGGGTGACTGGGGAGCCAAATACCAAGCCGGCGGGGTGGCCCGAGTCCTTCTCTGCAGCCAGCTCTCAGGTCTGCAGGGCAGAGCTCCAGGAAGCTGGCAGTGGGAGGGGTGGAGGAGACTACAGGGGAGCTCACCCCTTCCAACGGCCTGCACTCCTTAGGGGCTTCCCCCTCTAGCAGTCCCCACAGGCGACAGTCTAGGAAGAGGAAGTAACTGCACTGTACTTTGAAAGATTTTAGGATTGTTTACTTTGGATTTCCCCAGCTTAAATTGTATTTTGCAGGGGTTTGTTTGGACTTTTTTTCTAGTTTATTTTTGGCTTGTTTGTTTGTATGTACTTAACAATTAAAAAAAAAAAACTTTCTGGATTGTTTGCCGTTTGGCATTCCTTTGTACACATTTGCCTTGTGCGAAGGATTGGGCTTTGTCAGTACAAATAAGGAAAGACTGTGTGTGTGTGAGCATGTGTGCACACACACACTTGTGTTTGTGGGAAGGCAACTAATAAAACACTCATATATTCCTTATATCCTTAGCAACTCTTGAAACTCTTCTGTTACCCCGGAAGAAATGCAGTCCTTGGTTATCAAACAAAAATGTTTCAAAACTCCTGAATTAGGAGAATAGGATCTAGTTCTACAGAAAAGTATTTATTGCAATATGATCTCAGAGCCAGTCTGCCAGAGAGTTCTGTGTAAGACTGGGTTGCTCAATAATGACTAATTTGGTTTTTCAGTTCCCAAGCAAAGAAATTTGGCAGCCAAATATGTAAATTTTTACCCATCTTCCCTTTTGTTTTGTTCCCTCAGGAAACTAGGGAGAGAGTCAAATCTAAGTGAACATAAACAATCAGATTTATAAATCTAAATTTTATGGTGTTTATCAGTTAAGAAAATGTACTTAAAATTGGCTGTTCTGTTTCAGAGGACTAATAGAATTACTAAATTATAAAATCCAAATACATGCATACATATAATTTTTTATTTGATTGGAGTCTTAATCACTTAGGCTTACATAAATTAATATAAAGCTCCTGCTATCATGTTTTTGTTTTATTTTATTTTATTTTATTTTATTTTATTTTATTTTATTTTATTTTATTTTTATGGCTCTCAAATGGTAAACATATGCCCTACCTAAAAGGAGTGTATTGTCATTCTCATTTGGATGGTGTAAATAAATTCATAAAATATATGTCTTCTAGTTCATTCTCCTTCCTTTTACATTTATTAAAATGAAAATCCAAAGCAAAATGTCTAAAAGTATATTGCAATTTGACAGGATTTGCTTTGTGTGAATATTAGAAAATACAATGCTTAAAACAAGAAAATAGAAGAATACATGTACGTGCACCGTGACGCTGTTTTGTTAGTATCTGTTGCACCCACTGCTATGAGACTCCTGGGATGTTGGACCTAAATTAAAAGAATCATATACAATGTTAAACAATAATAAATAAAATCCAGCTCTTACCCTTTCCTTGCTTTCCCTTTTCTTTTCTTTCCACCAAGAAAATAAACAAATAAATAATACCAAACAGATCAGCCACTTATGGGGAAGAAGGCACGTGGGCTGAGGGATGTGTAGACCCATCAGCCTCCCCCGATGTTCTGGGATTTGGGGTTTTGTTGGGGGTGGAAGAGCAGGGAGGGGCACTGGTTTGGGGAATGTTGATTTTACAAGAGTTTCAGTATTTTCACTTAATGAGTTTAAAAAATTATCTAAATCAATTACATTAATTGTCATTGATGCTTTCTTTCTTAAAGGTCTCAAAGGTATGGGTAAAGTTACATACACATTGATTTTTTTTATTGTTGTTATTTTATAATTTTATTTGATAACCAGTGGTTGGTTTTCATCCACATTGACTGTCTGTAGGTTTTTGGAAGTGGTGATGGGTACATAGGTAACCAGTGTATAGAGCTTGTTTGGGGTATCTTCACCCTCATTACGTTTTCTGGACAACCATACACGGATACGATATGGGACATTCCTCATCCCTCTGGCTCAGACAGCCTTGTTGAGCCTTGTGTGGATGCGCACATCTGGAGTTCCCATCTCCTTCATGGCAAATTCCAGATCTGTTTGAGTGCCTGAGTGGCACGATTCTTGAAGCCCACTCCATGGATGTGCTTGTGAATGTTGATGTGTACTCCCTGGTCACCACCTTGCTGATGGCAGAACGGCACTTCTTCTTCTTGCCACCCTTCTTTGAGGGAGCCATTCTGCCTAGACCAGGTCAGAAAGAAGGAGCGTGAAGGATTGTGGGAGAAGGAAAGCCTACATTGAATTTTGTTTAATAAATTCTTGTCAAGAACATTGATATAAGTTGGTTTGGAGCCTTTCCTTAGGAATCCCATCTCAAGCAACACTGAACAAGGGAGAACAATTTGTGAAGGAAACGATCCAAGCCAGGGTTACCAAGATGTATCGAACAACTTAATGTAGAGGAACTTAAGGAATATTGGTCTAACAGGATTTATTTTATCCCCACCCCCACTCTCTTACCAAATTCTCTCAATTTTACTTCCCAAGTCTCTCTCCCTAACTTTTCATCCTCCAGTTTCACTGAGCCCCCACCTTAAAGTCTTCATGATTTCTCATGGATTATTGAAGTAGCCTATGCCATCCTTCTTAATTTTTCCTTTTGTTTGAATCAGAAAGATTATCCTAAAGCAAAGCTCTGATCTGTCCATTCTCCTCCTTAAGATCCTCCACTAGCCCTGCAGTTATAATAGGAGAAAAGACAAACTCCAAGGCATGGCATACAAGGCCTTGGATTTTTCTGGCTTCTCACTGCCTCTCTCCTCATCTCTCATCTACCTTCCTTCTCACTATAAATCAGGTGAAACGGAGAAATGCTTAGTCTCCTCACATACTATGCTATTTCATGTCTTATAAATGTGCTCTTTTCTCTTCCTGAAGTGGTCTTTTTCCTTTCTCTGTTTTTTGGCAAACTCTTTCAAACCACTTTCTTCCTTCAAACCCTCTTTGTCACCACCTCAGCGAAGTTTTTTCTAACATTTTCCACTCTCAGAATGAATTCCTCTCTCCTCTGCACATATGCATAGTTCTTTGATTGTTGGTCCTGTATTTTATTTACATGTCTTCCTTCTCTACTGGACTGCCTCAGTCTGGGTCCAGGAATGGAGCCAGTTGTTTTGGTTTCCAGAGTGCCAAACTCAGCATCTGTCTGGTCCATAGAAGATTTTTAAATGTATGTTGAATAGAAAAAAAAAAAACAACAAAAAACTATTAATGATCAGGAGGACTCTTGGGGATAGTTTTTCTTTAACCCAAAGAAATCCCACAGGAATCAATTAGATGATGCTAAATTGGGGGGAATTTCAGGTATGATAGCAGGTTGGTCGGATATATTTTTGGGGTAAGGGGACCCAGCTTACAGCAGCCCCAGGGCTACCACATCCTCCGAAGCTGAGGGGAAGGAGTGTGTGTGCATCACGTGTTGTCTGGGGTTTGGCAGAGTAGAGACACAAGTGCTGATGGTGCCCAGATCCCAGCACTTAACAACCGACCTCATAGGTTATTAAAGCTGAGAGTCTATCTAGGAAGATTAGCTGCAGGAAGTGCTTTAACCACCGAGCAAACAGGCAGTTGCTTGATTAGTGCCTCAGACATGGTATGGCACTGTGGTGTTGGGTTTCCATTTGAACCATTACCAGGATATTTGAGATCGGGAGCTTCAGTGCTAGCTTGACCTTGCATTTGATTTTTGAATCTATACATCAGAAATGGGCCTTGCTCACTTCTCTCAGAATGTATTTTCCAGCAATGAGTTTTGTGTCCCTTTGTTTTTGGACAGTTGAAAGGGATACTGAAAATTAGCCCATATGTGTTTGTTTAGATGGAGAATCCTAAATAGCTTCTTGTAGCAGGAGAACACAGTAGCAAATATATCTTTACGGTAATGTGTTTTAAATCAAAAGGACTCCGTATTTTCCCCTGTGTTTGAATGTGACATTCTTGATCATTCCAGACCCACCTGTCTGAGAACACAGGAATCAAAACCAGGAGTCACTCTCAAATTTCAGCTCTATTTAATCCATCACAGAAGCATACTGGCTTTTCACTGTATATATATAAAAAACCACACCAGGACATTTAAACAAAGTGACACAGATCATCAGCAGATCAACTGGGAATGACAGCTCAATCAAACAAATGTATGTTGAGAATTTCCACAGAGCAGCTCTTGCGGCAGCCAAGCCAAATTTGTTTAGTATACATGAGTTGGCTGCTTAGGAACATTCAGTATGCTGTATGCCAGATGATGACTTTTCTAGGTAAACATCCATTTAGCAGCATATACCCATCCATGAAAGTGTTGGCGTGATTTTGATCTATTCTCCTGGGCTCCTGAAATTATGACTTCATTCTACTGGCAGCCAAATACCAAATTCATACATGCACGATTTAGGCTAAAAAAAAAAAAAAGGTGGGGGAAGCTATACATTTATTTCAAAATGTAATATAGCCATCCAAAATGTAGGAGAAACTCCATAAAATCGACAGGCCATTTTACTTTTCTGACAAGCAATAAACCAAGCATCATTAAAATGGATGTCAAATTACAGGGAAGCAGCAGGGAAAATACCTACCCTGTTCTTAGTATTTGAAATAGAATGTGGAATATTTATCCTACCTCAGACTGAACTGGGGGGCATTCCTTTTTTAGGGAGGGGGTGGGGTTAGTTTATTAAATTGAGATTTCAGAATTGGGTCCCAACCAAGGAAGAGCACTTGGATTCTTCAGAAAAGGACTTTTTGTTATTTGCCTTATTCCTCTGTTTGAGCAATTTACTTATTCTCTTCTTAAAGGTGTCACTTAAAGAATGGAAGACTCTATCGAGCATACTTTTAAGGCCAGAACAAAAGAGCAAAGGGTTTATTAGAAAAGCCCACAAAAACAAAAGAACAAACACTTCTAGTAGGGTTTTTTAAACTCTGTGCTCATTCTTATTCACTGTTGTGAAATCCAGTTTGTGTTGTACAAGGTTCAGCTCAATGCTCTGTTTTCTTTTAACCAAAAAGCTTCTCTTTCTGATTCTCATCAACTTGGGAATCCTCAATTTTTTGGGACATGTTTTTAAACAGAAAGCTTGAGAATTCCCTTTTCAGACCAAGGGGTAATTATCTTAAATTTGTTGGAAGAGATCATTTTTTCCAAACTGTAACCTCTTCTAGAAGAGCACTTGGCCACATGTCACTTGCTTGATGTGTACTCAGGATGGTCAACAGTTTAGAAGTCACTTAGAAAATACTTTTCCCAGTTGTGGAAGTGATTTTTGTAGGTAACAGTTTCATTTGAAATTTGCTTAAGATTCAGAGGTGAGTGAGGTACAATGTATAGCTTTCAGGAATGAAATTCCTTACAATGGAGCATTCTCCAAAGTTGATTCAATCTGAATTGTCAACTTTATTGACAATCCATTATATACTCAATAAAGGGAGGATAGAAAGATTAAATTATACTGGAGGGAGGATAGAAAGATAAAATATACATAGCCCTTGCCTTCATGTAGCTGAAAATCCAGGCAGGGAGATTGATATGAAAACATGTAATTGCAATAGCACCTGGGTAAATGACAGAAAGATCTTCTTTGAGTTGCATTTTATATGCTGTGGGATCTAAAAGGAAGGAGCTCACTCTGCTTTGGAAGGTTGGATTGGGGAACAGAGAATCCTTAGCAGACGAGATGATATTTAACTGTGTCTGAAACGGTGGGAAGGGTTTCAATGAGTAAATCTTAAATACTGCCTCCTCAGTGAAGTCTTCTCTATTTAAAGGAGTCACCCACCCCCACGTTTCACCCTGTTTGATTTTCTTCAGAACATCTAAGATTTATCTCATATTCTCTATGTGTTGGTTTACTTTTTCCCTCTACCCACCAGGCAATAAGTTTCACTCAAATAGGGACACAGTCAGTCTTCTTCACTGCTGCATCCCCAGGTCTCAGTACAGTAGTCAACCCTCTCTAGGGAGCAGGGGGATGGAGAATGAGGGAAGTGCATTCTAGACCAGAATACTGGTAAGGAAAACAACCCAGAGAAAACAAATTCCACAGGATATTCAGTGGACGCAGAAGAGATTATCGTGGCTAAGTTATAGGCTGCATTAAAAGTATAAGGCAGGCAACTTGATTGGTGCCAATCATGAAAGAACATTCTGAGGTCACCAGAAAGTTAGTCGTGGCCAATTTTCACAAAGATTCATGAGTTCTAACCCTCCACAGTCTTTCTAAAATGGGTGTTATTCCTGATAACCCAGGTTAAAGCCTTCTCAGGAAGATGACACCTTAACAGATATACCCATCCACAAAAGTGTTAGCATGTTATGTTCTTCAATCATCCTACATAAGTTTTTTTTAAATTAATTTTTGACACTTCATTACCACATACACAAAAATAATCAGAATAAAAATTAAAGTGAAAAAGAGCAATTGAAGTAAAAAAGAACACTGGGTGCCTTTTTTGTTTGTTTGTTTGTTTGTTTGTTTTGTTTTTTTCCTTCCCCCATTTTTCTACTCATCCACCCGTAAACTAGACAAAGGGGAGTGTGGTCCATATGGCTTTCCCAATCACATTAAAACCCCTCATAAGCTACATTCTACATAAGTTTTTAAAATGTTATATAAGGAATTTAAAAATTTTTATTATTGGCAATGTGCTACAAAATGTAGATAAATAGGACATCTTTCACGAAAGTATTAATGTTAATGCACGTAGAGCTTTAGTATTTGAGTTTAGGAAAGAATAATCTTGGGGCAAGTGGGGATTTGCTGTGAACAAAGGATTCTGTATAAAGTAAATAAAAAATAAGGACAATAACCCACCATGTTCCCACGTGTTTACTCCCACAATGGTAAATTTCACACAGTCACAAGAATACTATTTATCAAAGAAGATCCCAGGTATTGGGATGAACCAGAAGCTTTCAAAGTGTTGATTGATCACTCTTTGCTAGCAGTACACTGGGATTACACAGCCTCTCCAAAATCAACAGCCTGGAAGAAAGCTCTACGAGGCTTGAAACAAAGGCTGGAATGTTAGGTTAGCAACTGCCCTTCACTGCAGTAAATGTACCAATTAATATTCATAAAATGTCTAGAGGCATGATCTAGTGAGAGTACAGTGAAATACACATTCCAATTCAGTTTTCTACCTCCAAAGGAACTTTGGTTACTCTTCACTTTTGCCTAATAGAAATTTGAGAATACGCTGGATGGTTTTACCTATCCCCATCCCTACTGAACTTCTTAAAACTCTTGGAAATACCACCAGGGTAATATAATATATGTAAAGCATAACCCTAATTCCAACCCCATCCCCATGATCATCCATCAGCCCACACCGAGGAGGTGTTTTTGGAGGTTCACCAACTGCACCACAGTAATGGAAGAGCAGCAGGAAAGTTCTTTGTATTCTTTTATTTGCCAGGTGTTTAAAGGCACATGTTCTTTTTGAAGAGATGAAATGATGTTGTTTATATGGGGGGAGGTGGAGGATTGAATTGTCCTACCAAAGGGATAGGGAAAACAAAATTAATCCCATGACATTTTCTCCCATCTGTATCCTGGGCTGAAATTATGGAATAGGTTTATCATTTCCCATCATCGAATATTGCTCATTGTTCATTGGTCAATTATGCCCCCTTTAAATACAAATCTTCCTCTAGCTTTACTTGTCCCAGGCTGTTTTCTGCATCATCACAGAAACCGGCAGGGCAGTGTTCTGGAATGAGCTCATCTTTTCATACCAGGTCAATGACTACATTGATCCTTCTTTACATTTGGTTTTACCAAGTGTTTATTGAGAGATTAATTTATAGGGGAGTGGTGTGGAATGAATCGTCCATGAATCATTTTAATTTTGTTATCTGAATGCAGGTAGATCTGAAAGGCTCTGACCTTTAAGAACTGTCACTAAGACCTAGAGACATGAGAACCTTACCTAACAATAATAATGACTTTTAGCATTAGTAGTTTTCTTCACAGTTTACAAAATATGCTCAAATGCATTATTTCTTCTGATTCTTGCTACAACTTTCTGTCAAAGGCATTTCATAGATCAATGTTGTCCAACAGAATTATAAATATGAGCCATATGTTAATTTTAAATATTCTAGTAGCTAAGTTAAAATAGGTAAAAAGAAAGAGGTGAAATTAATTTTACTAATGTATTTTATTTAACTCAATATATACAAGATGGTTTTCATTTCAGTATGTAGTCAATATACAGAAATTATCTGCTAGATATTTTACTTTCTTTTAGCACCAAGTCTTTGAAATCTGGTGCAAATTTTTAAATTTACAGAAAATCTCAATTTGAAGTAAACACATTTCGGTTACTCAATTGCCACAAGTGGCTAGTGGCTGCCATATGAGGAACACCAGAAATACATAAAGAATCTGAGGATCAGGTAGATTAAGGGGCTTTTCTGGGGTTACACAACTAGCTAGGTAGACCAGCTAGAAGACCCTGTGTGGTCTTCTGGTTTAAAAAAGGAATTGGCTTTGGTCTGAAGTTTACAGATTACCTGAATTTACTCATGTTATTGTGGGCTGACACTACAGAATAGGAAACTGGAGATGTTAGGAAGAAGGATTTTTCATTTAAGTAAGGATTCTTTATTGTAATTTCAGAATGCTGTGAAATTTCTGTTTTTAAGATTAAGCTCCATATGTGATTCTGATGCTAACCTGAATTAACCTTAAAGGTTAATTTCTGTATTCATTCATTCCTGTATTTATTCATTCACTAACAAATGCACTTTGAACATTTACTTTGTGCCAGGCACTGTGCTTGGTGCTGGGCATGCACCAAGCTGGACATGCAGACAAAGTCCTTACCCTCATGAAGCTCATGTTCTACTACCTGTAACATATAGCTAGTTCATAGCAGGTGCTTCAATAAATGCTTGAAAATATAACTTCATTGGGAATATTTCATATTGGTTTACCAATTTTTCATTCCTGGGGAACTCAGTAAAAATCTTGAGGAATGCATAGTTTATCCATAGAAGGACTTTTGGTTGGTTTGGTTTTATTTCTTTAATAACAAATATGTTTGAAGAGGTCACAGGATAAGGAGAACATGGTACAAGTTATTACTTTTGATTAAGTTAATCTATTAAGCATCTTGAGTATTATGGGTGTGTGTGTATGTACACAATAGTGTGTAGATTCAGTGTGAAATTTCCTTTCCCTCAGTGGGGTATTTTTACCATATCAAGGACAGTTTGTGTGATGGCTTTTTCACATTTATGTTAAAATTTCCGAAGTTAGAGAAGGAAAAGCAGGTATGACACTATTCTCCAAGACAACTGGCTTGCTTTCACTGAAGTTTTCAAGTTGACAAATATATGTTGGAGTATATTATTATGAGCCAGTAACTTTGCTGGATTCCAGGGATTCTGCAGTGAATCAGGAACCCATGGTTCCTGCCCCTTACCACCTTACAATCTAGTGGAGTGTTGGTGGAGGTATGCTTTAATAACCTGTCCCACATGGGCGTCCTCGAATTTGGGTGTGGCAACTAAATGATCCTTTTGTGATTCACCAGATATTTACACTTTTTTTTGTATTTGACTTGATGTCTCTAATACTATTCCTTGGAAGAATTTATAATGCACTTGTTTTCTACCTAGAAGAAAGAAATTCTGCTGAGCCGGTTTTTCTTCAGCCAAGTATTTTCATTTGACCCTTTAAGCTAGCTAAACTTTGAAGAAAAAATTGCAGAAATGCCTTACTGTTTGAAATGGTGTAGAGATCCAAGAAAGTTAATTTAAAAATTCATAAATCCTTTGTACTATGCAAATTAATGACCTGTAACCTTTTTTTCCAGGTGACTTACTCTGACTCAACTATGTCCAAATAAATGTGTTTACTTAGGAGAGCTCTATACTACCCCAAATTGACATGTTAAGCATCTCCTATGGCTCATAATATGTCCCAGGGATGTAGACCACCCTCTGTTTTCTCATTATGCCAAATAATAGAAAGTGGAAATTACTCTAATCCTTTCTTCTGTGTCTGCCCGTACCTCTGCAAATATGATAAACTCAATCCAATTAAAAGTCATTACCTCGCCAAGGCACGACCAAAGTCTATACATAGCCTTTGTTTCACAATTCTCTTGATTATCTGTTTTCATCACAAGCTGAATTTTTAGCCATCTTCCACTTCAGTTTTCTTTTAAAGTAGAGTAAAATCACTTGTAGTGTTGAACATTGTAATCCTTGTTTTCTGTTCCATTACTTGACTCTATTCAACTCAGCTTTATATTATATAAGTTAATTCTTCCTGGGCATTTGTCTTATCTCTCTGACTGGATTGGAAGTCCTTTGAAAACAGCAATTTCACTTTATTCTTCTTTATGACTTCCTGTGGTGCTTTGCATGTAGAAGTCTTGTTGACTAAATGATTAATGTTTTGTGGCATATGCTGGACTGTAGATGAGGGGATTTAATGGCAGTGATGAGTATTAAATGTTGAATGAAGTAGGCATATTAATATAACAACAAGACCAACAAAAGCAACGACTATACAAAGTCTGCTAAGTTATTGTTTAATTATTCTGCAGATTTTGGGTATATCTCCAGCCCCAGTGGATTTTCTTACCATCATATATTTTTGACATAAGTATAACATTTGTAATTTTTTTACAGATGGTCAGTCATGGTTTATAGAGATTGATATGGGTTGATCTACAAATATGTTTGAATCATTGAGCATCTTAGAGTAAACGAATAATTTGCTGTCTTCTGTTGTTCATACAATTCTATGAAAAATGGATATTTCAATCAATTATCATGAGGCCCAAGCAATATGATCACAAAATATTTTATTTAACTTAATTAGCAATTTTTTAAAAAAGATTTATTAGAATAAAACTATAAAATGATCAGCAAAAGAACCAAACAAAATTACCAAGATTTTGTTCATTCTGGAGAATAATGAATGCCTGTATCTAAGTAGGAGACATTTTATATTATGTTAATGTCAATGAGTAGCAATATATTTTATGCACATGCTACTAAGGTGAAGTTACAAATATCTGAATTCCTGGCCTTCCTTTTCATGAAGTACTTGGATGAATAAATAGTTCCTTTTTGTCTGAGACCTTTTTTTCTTCACCATATACATCTAGCCATCACAATTTATTTTGTTACTTTGGATTTTGGTTAAGTTACTTGGACTCTTGTAGGCATATGTGGATATTATATGGGAAAGAGCCATTATCTGCTATTTTCTCTTGACAACTCTTGCTCTTGATTGGTGCCACTGGACGTTCCAGGGTGATCTGATCAGTCTTCCCTCTGAATACAGTACTATTCTGAGATCAACCAACCAGATCTCTAGTCTGTTTGGAGCAACTTTCAACTCAAACTGGAAGACACATGTGGTTTGGGCCATTGATAGGCTGGTGGGAATTCCACTGGCATTGCAGCAGTCCTAGTTCACAGTAGAGCTTTCGGTCTTTTCTCAAAGAAGCAGATCAAGCAGAAATACATTTATACTAATTATATGGCAGGGAAACCATCCACTTCTCCATGTGGTTTTCTCTTGGCATATTTGTAGTAGACAAAGCTGTTTTAGAACCTGTTGGTTTCATCATTTTATGAGTTATTTAGAAGCAGTGAGAGGAAATACTCCTTATTTTGATCCTCACTTTCCTGTAAAAAACTTGTTGATACTCAGAAATAAATGTTATTTATAACTGTATTTCCTCCAATAATTGAAATATGAGGATAAATCTTTAAAAATTGAGTACTGACGTGGTTTTATTCAATCTAAGGCTAAGGGTTTCTGTAAGATTGTCATGAGCTCTTGCAAGGTTAGTTATACTCAACTCTTAATACTCATCACTCTTCCTAACCTAATCTTAGACTTTATTCTATTGCATAGTCATCTGTTGCTATCTCTACCTTCACTATTCAACTCTAGGCTCCTTCAGCACAGACATTTTATCTTACTCAACTCCATATCCTCCCTTAGCCACTTGCACAGTGCATGGCACAACATGGTATCAAACAAATGTTTCAGGAATGGGTTAATGAATGAGACTGAGGGGTAGCATCTTTTAGCAAAGACCATCACCCCAATAGTTTAAGCATCTAAGTATTCTTTTAATGCTAGGAAAGTATTTAAATCTGGTTACTTTTGTAGGCTGTCTTGAAAATGTCAATTGGAATGTGAATCTCTACAAATTGAAGCATTCACACAAAACTTGTCAAGAGAGGGACTTCTGTTTAATCCTTTGCTTTTCATAGTGTGGAGCCCACCAAGGATTTTGAAAGTCAAATGTATATTTATTCCATGGAAGAAACTTTATCAACCACTGCAAAAGTTTACTGGCACTAGCTGGTGATAGAATAGGTAGTTTAAACCCTGTTAACTGCAAATAATTTTTCAAAAGTGTTTATGATTATGGTCGAGTTTAGTGAGGCAGAAGTACAGATAACATAAATATTTCGACAAAAGCTGATTGTACTGAAGCCATAAATAAATTAAGCCCAGTTTGTAAATAAATTTAGTTTTTCCAGCAAACATTTATAATCCACTCTTGCTGCAAACAATAGTAATTTATATAGAAGAGGTCCTGAATGCCTTTTTTTTTTTTTTTTTAAAGTCGTTTCTCATTAGGAGGCAGTACCTGGTGCCCGTCAAATGTCATAGACTGTATGACTCAATTAGACATGAAGGATACTGTACAGACCACTTAATGCTACTAGTTATTGAACATGTTGATAATGACAATTTCCAGAGACCATACATAGTTTGGTAGTCTATGAAGTTGTCATATTATAGCATTCCCTTAAATACCTAGCTTGTGTTACCACTTAGCAATGTTGAAATTACCCCTTCTCAAATCATAAGTGCGATTTAGTGTATGCATACACATATACATAGCACATCTGTTCATATTTTTCTGCAAACATTTTTTTATCAAAGTGTATAATGTTTTCTCAGATTAAAAAAAAAATGTTCCTTTATGTTTTTCAATGACATTCCGTCCATCCTCGTGGTTTTGAATGATTTTACATTTAATAAGATGTAGTGTTGAGAAACTCAATACGGGGGCTTTAGAGCTTAGAATGGGAGCAGAAAATTGCCCTCCTTGGGACCATCTAAACTTATTTTACATTGAAGATACTGTAGTTTGCAATGGTGCAATCAGAATCTAGGCTAAAACTAGCCAAATCTAGGAACTTTCCCCATAGAATCACTTTAAGATCAGAAGTCATTGCTGCCTTGTAGTTACCAAGCCTTGTGAGAATGAGAGTATTGTTCAATTTTGAATAAAATCTAATGAGGGGATACTAACAAAATTTCATTCTTTGGGGCACTCTCTGCATCTTATCGAGCCAAGAGTGTGGTTAGGTTAGTGTTCTATTGCTTGTTCACGTTCCTTTTTATCGGCAAGCCATTGCTATAACTCCCTCTTCTGCCAGACATGCATAATTATTTTCTTTTCTTTATATAGGATTCCTGGCTCTAAGAAAGCTCTTCTGTTTTGTAGCAGTAGGGAAGGGTCTGCATCAAATCTGCTTTGAGAAAGAATTTGAACACCATGTATTCAGTTCTCCTGCACACCTATCTTTGCTTACAATATGGTAGAAAGTAGAACTCAATCTTCTCTACTTTTTGGTGTTCATCTTTTGGAAGTTGTTATGAATAATGCATGTATTTTACACCCAGTTTATATTACATCTTGGTCTCCTTGCTGCAGAATGCACTTTTCCCCTTTTCCTTCCTTTAGCTCATAGCTCCTGAGTTTTGGTCTCTCCTTTGGAGGCAAGAGGGATCTCTGCCAAAAGCCACCAACCCACACTTAGGTAATTATAATAAACAAGTTGGGGTTCTCATTTCACATGCAGAGCTGAATGAAGCAGAGCTGTGGTCAAAGGGATCCCAGTTTCTTCTCCGTTAGCAAGGGCACATTAATGCTCCCTCATGCTCCTGTTAAAACACTTTTCTTTTTTTTTTAGGAAGCAAATCAGGTCACTCTTTAGAATGTGAAAGGCTACAGCTTTCTTCTGAAACCACCATCAACAACATAAACAAATTAGAGGTAGTAAACCACACATTCTGCCCACACGTAAACCACAGTCCTCACCAGAGGGCAGTCTACTTAATGTGAGAATAACAGCCCAGTTTTATAAGCCTCTACTGGGAATAAATTCCAGTTTAACTGGTTGGAACAAGGTTTGGGAGCCAGAGTACAGTCTCTCCTAGGTTACATGTTGGGAGAAACCAAACCAATTCTCAAAGTGTCTTTCTAGGAAATATATTTTATAAGGTTTGGTTACACCAAAGATTGACCAGCTTTGGTTTTCATTATGTAGAAGTGGAGATTGTTAGAGCAGATTGGAGCAGGGGATGAACTTGTTCAAATGTTTATAGTATGGATAGGGAAACAGGGACCCCCCCAAAAAAATGGCAACTCTCAAGCTATGGCTCTCAAGCTTATTCCAGAAGTAAGTAGCAAATTGCCAAATCCAGATCTCCTGCTTTTCCCAAATGCAAATGGCATACTTTATGGCCCTCCATCTTGACCCATATGGGAGTTGTAAAATATTCTCTATACCTTCCTGATGCTGATATGCTTCCTTTTCTGACAATGCTTACTCGTGGACTAATGTGTCCAGCCCTAAACTAATGTATTCCGTCATCAGTAAATTCCTGCCTGTGATAGTCTTTTCTTAAATACCTGTTTAAACAGTAATTTAGATAAGAGTGTCCCATTTGTGTGCAACAGGAAATGCCTGCCTTCTTTTAGATATGCTGGCAAATAATTACTGTAGATATGGCTTGAATACTGAAAGGCTGTACTCTGGCCATTTCAGACTGCCTAAGGAGTAACCACCCAGTCTGCTGCGAAATAAAGTCAGGGCCTTTCTACTTTGCTCTAAATGAATCTGAAGGAAAATCATTTGGGGATAGAAAAAGCTTAAGAGAAAAGCCATCAGGTCAAAGGTTGCCAAAAGTCTCTTTAAAAAATTTGTATTGCTAAAAGAAAGCCGAGGCACATAGTTATAATGTAAAAGAAACAATATCTGATATGTGATAAGTCTGTACTTACTTGGTCATTCCAGTGAGTATTGGTGATCGTGGCTTCCTAACAACAGAACAAGCCAAATATTAACCAGGTCGTGTTTTCTCTTGGAATAGTACTCACATAGCTTTAGCTTTATTTTAGCCATTTGAGCTTCTGTAACTAGATACCAAAGGACTTTTCTGGTACCTGAATTATAAATTTTCTAACAATGTCTTTCCATAACCATTTAAAAAAAAAATCTCAGTTCTGTCTCTGAAAAGGAACTTTGGAAGTGGCCGAATCCAATTCATAATAGCTTAGAGCTACCAGTTTTAACACAGTTGCTAAGTGAAATGTCTGGGAAATTCCTAGGAGAGTGGAGAAACTCTCAGCCAGATTTAAAAGCCACAGGACAAGCAAGAGGTATACCACAATACTATGAGAAAATAAATGTTTGCTCGTTGATTTAGTCCCCTAGTTTTAATTCATGTGGTGGTTTTTTTTTTTTTTTTCCATCTCCTTTGCTACCCTGCTTCCTAACTCTCTTCCACATTTTTTTTTTTTTTTTGGGCGGGGGGCAGTGGGGGGGGGAGGTTCTTTTTGACAGCCTATTGAATAAAATATATTTAGGAACACTGGCTACAAAAGTTCCACAAGGAAGAGATGGAATGGCCTGGAACAGGGAAGTAGCAAATACGATAGGTGCAAGGAAGCTTAAAAGGTCATTTAAAAAATTCCATGTCCAGGCAATGGTGATAGATCATTTCACACACATACACAAAAGGTCTCTAGAGACATGGGTTCTACAAATGCAGTCCAGTGTCAAAGATGCTACTTAAGTCTGTTTTTTTTCTAGAAATCTATGTTCATCAGCAGCATTTCCTTCTATTAGATGCCCCTGTTTTCTAAACCTGTACTCTGTGCTGTTAGTACAGTCCTTCACAGCTTATTAAGTCAGTATTCTGGAAATTCATTTTCCTTACTTTTATTAGTTTCCTTTCTTCCTTTCATTGGGATCTTAGATTTCATTATCTTGGGGCCATTCTCACAGAATCTTTTGCTGGCCAATTCATAGCCTCCTTCTTTGTTCTGTTTGTGCATCTGGCATTACTTGGGCTCCACCCTTTTCCCCAAGCCCAGCACGTGTTTATTGGCCCTGTTGCTGGTGCAAAAGAGCTGGCTCCTGAAGTCCTCTGCTTTCTCACAAACATGCTGCTGTCACCACTTTGGAATTGTCCTAACAAGGGAAGAAGAGCCTGTCCGGTTTTAATTTTCGAAGGAAATTGATGTCTTCCCCCTCCCTTCCCTGCCCCACCGTCAGGAGGCATGGACTCATGGACTCGTGTTCATGTGCTCACGTCCTACCGGGAGGTGCCTGGTGGGGCTTTGAGGTTTGGCAGAGTCTCCTCTCCTCCTAGAGCCGGGCACGCATCCTCTGCTCTCAGCCACGTGTAATCCTTCCTGTCTGCTTGCAAGTTGGGCACAAAGTACTGGCTCTTGGGTCCACCCTCTTCTTTAGTGGCAATTAACCTTTACTACAGAGCTTCCTTTGAAGTTTGCTCGTGTTTTTATTACAAAACTGCAATGAGGAACATAATGGGGGGAAACGTCTAAATTTCTGAGTTACCTAATCTGTTCAATTCCCTCGTTGGTCTCCTTTTGGCAGTTGTTTCATGTAGTTATGATCTCAACCAGTCTGCCTGAGTCTCAAATCATGTTTCTGTCTCAGCTTATTTTTAAGATTAGTGAGCTATTACACCCAGACACACACACATGCACATTGCAAATGTACATGAATGTGAGTAGTTTATGTATTTGTGTGTACAGCTGAGTATAAATAGCTGATTTCTTGTTTAATGTTTAGAGAAATCAGCTTTATTTTAGTCAAACTATATATTTATGCTTTTAATATTAATATTAAACTACTGAGTTGCTGAATATTTTCTATCAATGAGCTAATGTTAAGAGTAGAGAATTATTTATGTTACTATCACTAATGATAATGCTGAATGATAAGTATTATGATATGTACTGACTGCTATTAACGGTAAAACTCAGGATTTTGAATGGCATCTGCCCAGAAGATTTGCAGTTAAAATAGCCAAAGAGGCCAAAAGAAACAAATGGTGAGTTACATAAAACCCACAAAAAGAGAAGGCATTTTAGGCCAGCCTTGCAAATAGGAACCAAAGAATTACGAGTGCAATGGCATTTTTTTTCTAGCCTGCCGTTCACAGGGGCTCAGATAAATGAAATCATTTTTCTCTGCTTTTCATTCAGCAGTAAATCATTGGTAATCCAAGGTTGGTAGAAACTCAGAGAAAATATAAGAGAATCTCTTTCTTTTTCTCAAAAAGGGCAAGGATTTTCTAAGGAAAATCTAAAAAAATCACAAAGGAAAAATTAGACTTACTTCCATAAGAGTTAAATTTTGTATACTACAAAAGCTTCATTAAAAAATCTACATACTAAATGACCTACTAGGAAAAATTAGCAAAGACTATATCAAGGATTAATTTCTTTATCATTAATAAGACACAATAAAAGCCCAATTAAAAATGGACAAAATTAATTTGCAGAAGACATATGAATGGCAAAAAAATTAGTCTCAGTAATTATTGAGATGAGTTAAAGCAATAATACATATATAATCATTCTCATTATACAAATAAAGATTAAAAGTAAGTCATTATAATAAATGTCAGCATGGTTGGTAGGAGTATAAATTCAGAAAGAGTATATGCTTTCTGAAAAGTAATCCATCAATACCCACTACACTTACAGGAATCTAACCTAAGGAAATTGAGAGGAACAATTATAAATATATTTAAGAAGGTTCATTTCAATGATATTTATGGTGTCAGAAAATTATAAACAACATAAACTCTATAGAAATAGCCCATTTGTGTACTCATGTAATGGAATATTATGCAGCAATTAAATGTAGTTTCAGAAAATATTAAAAACATAAGAAAATGTTCACAACGAAATATCAAGTGAAAAAGCCGGAAAGCAAACTATTCACATAGTAGGGACACAATTTTTTGTTTTGAGGGAAGAAAAGACCATTAAAAAAGTATCTTTAAAAAAAAACAAACAAAATCAAGTTGACGAAGAGTTAAAGGGAGGACTGGACTTGAACTCTGGTTTCTAGTCTCAGCTGTCTTTGGATGTGCTACTTAGCATCCCTCCCACTTTCCACTTTTGCAAAATGGAAAGATCATTCTTCTCACCATGTTTTTCTCACTGGATTGTTGTGACGTTCAAAATGAGAAAATATAGATGTATGCATGGAAGTTATTATTACTGGCATTATTTCTGCAATTTCCTCTTTGCAGATTCTGACATGTTTTTGAGGTGGAAGTCTCCTCAAATGGAAACCTATGCTAGTTATTCGAAGACTCATAGAAATAAACATGACCTAATTGAAGTGTGGGCTTCTGCTGGTCTCTAGGGATATTGGAACACTTAAAATTTGAATTAAGCGGTTGATTTCCAAGAGCATTTCCCAAGTCATTTGCCTCAAATGCCACAATAAGCTTGTCTTCAGTCTTTGCTCAGGTAATGACATGTCTAAAGGATGCATGAAGCAAATTATGGTAGCAGGCAGCTCAGCTCCAAGAAGTTACAAGGGTTATTTATCTTTATGGGGCCACTGATGTATATAGTATTTCTTACCTGATACTTATCTATTGTAAATGTGCCCGATCTGTCAGTGTGATATCTGAGCAATGCTTTAATTACCTATAGTTATAGCTGAGGGAAAAGATCTACCATTTTTTCCCCCAATAACTGAGATTTAATGGAGATATGATAATTGAGGTAGTTTGTCATTTAGATGGAATGTTTTAACAGCTTTTTGGATAGTTCTTGAGTAATGCACATGGAGGCATTAGTTTACTTTGGTTTATGCAAATATTCAATGCAGTGTGATAAACTGCATTTGCTGTTGAAAACTTCATAATGCTAGATTACAATGAAATATTGTTGCATGTTTTGATACGAAAAATTCAGCAGTTTTATATTTCCATTTTTTGTCACCATAGCCATTCTTATATTTAATTCAGATGATACTAGATTAATTATGGCTTAAAAACAAATGGCCTGGGTTTGCATATACATCATATGCCTGCAGGTAGATGAATAGGACCCTCCTGGATTTACTTGACCTATATATGGTGTTCTTTTGGTTTAATTAGAAATTTTTTTTTGCCATTGTAGGCAGATTTGCATTCAGACTTTACATTCAAATTCTTCTGTGCAGCAGCCTGGGCACACATGTATTTCGTCTCCACAAGAATTGAAATCTGAATGCACTTGTTTAAATTCTGCATTGGGAGAATTTGCGGGTAACTCAGAGGTCATGGGGTCAGCTATGCTACTAGGGGGGCACAGATGGGTTTTCCCTATCCTTTTTCTTTAGGTTTGAGATCACTTTGATGGAAGTGACTCTATGACTGATTTAACCCTTTGAGGCAATGGGGGAAATTTTACTGACCTTTAATAGTTAATGACTGAAGGCCTTTTTGTTTCCTATTACTTAAATGGACATGTCTATAGGTTATACAATGCCATCCAACTTGCAGCAATTCTCGAGAAAAACAAGATCTTCACAGTGGGTGATAAATCCCTTTAAGAATCTGTAAAGTAACCTTGGTCTTGAGTGTTATAATTCTAGAGAGATGTTTTTATATGTTCTTAGTGGTACCGAGAGCGTCAGCAAACTTTTGACTCCTAGGTTGGAAGGATACAATCAGATGGATTTGATCAAGGGTATTTGGACCCTGAAGTGTATTTCTTTGATAATATTGCTTTGGGGCATTATTGAAATTGTTTCTCATGAGGTTTGGTTTGGAGAAAAGTTTGTAATCTGATGTGTCCCATTCCTGAAATGGTTTAAAGGTATTTTATAGGATCAAAATAGTTTCCTATATTTGTTAGAAAAGTATTTATTTGGCTTAATAGTTCAATAACATTATATATTAGTTCGATTTATCTATTTAACACAAATATTCATTAAGCACCTATATGCAGATCACTTGGAGAATTCTCAAGAAGTCTGAGTTCTGACTTCTCTCCTTCTAGGGCCTACAACCTTGTTGGGAATAAAAGAATCATACATACTAAACACTGAGCAGCCATGCATGGCAGTATGTAATTGCCAGGCAGAGAGGGAAGTGGAGCAAGAATTAAAGGAACTGGGACACTCGTGTTAAAATGTGACAAGCATCGAAGGTCTTGTGGCCGAATTGGGATTTGACTCGGAAAGATAGCTAGAAGTTGGGTGGGCAGAGGAGCAGGGCTGGGGTAGCCAAGCAAGAAGGGACTACAGAGGAAACACAGCTCAGAGGACAGGGGTAAGCATATTCTGGTCTGGGGGCTCCTATTGAATGGTGTTGAGAATCAGATAGAAAGGGAGTATGCTTTCAAAGCAAGAGAGATTTTATTCCAAGACTGAGAGGTTTAGATTTTACCTGAGGACACTGGGAGTTATTGGAGGCTATTAGGGGGAAAAAGGTGTGCCAGGGAGATAAATCCAGCAGTATGGTACAGGCTCAGTGTTGAGGGATAACAGAAAGAAGCTGGAGGTATGGTGATCTGTTTAGAGGACAATTATAAACTTCAGGAATGAGAAAAGGGCCATGTGGATCGAAGGAATGGCATGAAGATAAAAATCTTGCAAGAAAATAGGCAACATCTAACGACTGTATAGATTGGAAAGTAGAGGAGAGAAGATGTCCACCTGTATTTTAAAGCCTTGAATATGGATAATTACGGGAAAGATAATATCTTTAATGGAAATAGGGAAGTGGGCCTGAGAATTGGCTTGAGGTCAGATGATGATGCACAAAATTTTGCATATGCTGAACTTGAAGTGGTAATGAGCTTGTATGTTGAGAGCATGCAAGGGGTGATGTCTCATAGGTCTGCAAAGATTGGGACTTGGAGTTCAGTTCTAAGGTTACTTTAAATCAAGAACCATGCACCTCATTAGAAAGTAACTTTTGCATGTACTGTCTCTTTGCACATCACAAAACTTTAGGAGGCAATACTGGATGGACCATTGTTAGAGGCTATTATAGTTAATTAATTTCTACAATTCACCAGGAAAGGAATTGGAGGTAGAACTTAGGTGTTCTACCCTGTAGCCCAATAAACTATCTTGTAAAACTTTAATATTTTATAGAACTTCAGGGTTGGTAGGACCTTAAAGTCATCTAGCCTAGTCACCAACCTGAATCTAACATTCTTCGAAACCACCTCTGATTCATGGCTGTCCAGGCTATGTTTGAACCCCTGTGATGGGAACTGGAGGCAACCCATTCCACTTTTGGATAGCACTGATTGTTTGAAAGCACTTCCTCAGTTGGAGCTGAAATCTGTCTCCTTGTAATGTTAACCCACTTTTCTTAATTTTCCTCTTGACATTCTATGATTAAATGAATCAGGTATGACTCTCAGTCCATCAACCTAGTTGACCAGAAACATTATGTTTATTTGCTTTAAGACAACTGAAATCTCCTTGAGCTGGTGGGAAATTCAAGTTCAGTCATTATTGGAACCCACCCCCCCCCACCCGCCCATGAAGTTGCACAAGGTCCTGAGGTCTGACATGGTACACCCCCTTGCTTCAGGTGTGGTGGGTGGCTATGCTGCTTTGGGGAGACCTTCAAGCCCCTGTGTCAGCCTCCTAGTGACTACATCCTGCCATCTCTTGCCATGTCCCCAGGGCACTGCTCCATGCAGAGGTCCTCTGATCACTATTTCTTTTTGATGCACCCCAAGGCACATCTCCTGTTCCTTTCACCTCTGGAACACCTACCTAGTTTTTTCAATGATTTTTGCTTTTACAAATGTCCAGAAGGATCATTAGCTTCAAGTTAATTTAAATTTTCTGTTCTTCCTAAGTTACCTAGGCAAAGGAACACCAAGGGCTTAGCTATGTGTTTGAAATGGGAAAGAAAAAATGGAGAAAGAATGCCAATTAATATTCCAATAATCTTGCCACACAAATTTAAGCCTTGTTGCACATAGCAGCCTTTGGAATCTGACGACTCTTCTGCAATTTATTCCATGATGCTATCACATGATACAACTCTCCAATAAATTTTATAGTTCTATCAGCTCCCAATTTGGGATGTTTTTTTTTTGTGTGTGGGGGGTGGTGGTTCACAGGTACAAACATTTACTTCTTAGATCTACATAATTCAGACCAATAATGACTGATTATTCCAGCTAGATAATAGATTGAGCCGACCCATGAGAGTATTGCCAGTTGAGGATTAGCTCATTTGAGTTATAAATTCACCTCAGACAAACCACAGAGGTGATAGTTCCCCACCTCCACCCACCCCCCACTGTGAATAATAGAGATTTTAATGCAGTCACATTTTAACAATGGTCTTCCCTATTTATCCTTCAAAGAGTAACAACATTATAGGGTGACTCCTGAGCTGTGGAATTTTGTCTCCTCTATATTAGCAGGGATTCACGAAGTTCTTATTTATTCACAGGTAATGAGTGTGTATATGGTAGCTACCCTGAAATTCCTCTGGAAGAAATGCCAGATGCAGATGGAATAGCCAGCACTCCCTCCCTCAATGTTCAAGAGCCATGCTCTCCAGCCACGTCCAGTGAAGCATTTACTCCAAAAGAGGGCTCTCCTTACAAAGTCCCTATCTACATCCCTGATGATATCCCCATTCCTGCTGAATTTGAACTTCGAGAGTCAAATATGCCTGGAGCAGGACTAGGAATATGGACCAAAAGGAAGATTGAAGCAGGTGAAAAGTTTGGGCCTTATGTGGGAGAGCAGAGATCACACTTGAAAGATCCCAATTATGGATGGGAGGTAAGAGCATAATTTGAGCTAACACATTTATATTTATTCCCTTATGTAAAGAAGAAAGTAATTGTTTAAATGGCCATAAAATAAGCAAATTTCATTTGTTGCAACCTGTCTTCAATAGATCTTTTGGAATAAACCACCCTTATAGTCTTACTTTTTGTTAGAAACAGAATATTGCTTAAAGATATCATGTGAGAAGAGGAAACCCAACCTGATAAGTGGCCAAAGAACAGTATCAGCTTGAAAAAAATACTAAAGGAAGTAGATACAGTTTTTATAGCTAGCATTTGGAAACATTGGATGTGGCCATCCATACATATCATGTGGAATAAGCAAAAAATGTCATCATGTGACATTTATTGTATTTTTCTCTTAGGGGAGTCGCTTGGAAGATTAGAGGAAAAAATGTTTTCACCATTTTGTGGCTATGAGTTAATATGGGTTTATTTTTGTTATACACGTTCATTTTTCTCTGTGTTCTTCTAATAATATATTTTGCATCTCCTGTGGTAATCTGCTTTGATTCTGCATGCTTCTAGAATTTGAACATTGTACTGAATTCTGTGGCAATTCTTATATTCAAGTTGTTTTAATGAGTAATTCAGACTAAAAAAATACAGCATAAAGAGATTATGAAAATCAGTCTTGGTTCAAGCTACAGTTTTCACAGAACCCATTTGGGATTATCTGAAAAATGAGAAGGTATGGCCTGAGTATAAAATCTAAATTTTATTTCAATAAGGGCAAGTAACTAGGTCATTCTTCTGAGTCTATCGTTTTTGTCCAGATCCTGTAGATATATATCTTTCCCTTTTATTTTTGTAATTTGAAACTTTTGTGGTTAAAGCATAACTTCATAATTTCTGGAAAATCTGGTCTATGGGAAATAGGCATGAAACACTTGCAGACAATTTCTACATGATAAGAAAGTGTTTCTTTGGAGATGTGACCAACCTTTGGTTTCATAGTATTTCAGTTAGACAAAAATCAGATAAACTAGATTTATTTTGGTATGTTTCCTTAATATTTATGATCATTAATAGAATATCTGGTTAGCTTTTAAATAGAAATAAATATGCAGTGCCTTCAGAACCTAATTTCAACCTTTTGTCTCCTTTCTTTATTTGTGTCCCCTTGTGAAATCTGCTCAAATGCTGTCATGTAAACAACCTTTGTTAAAATTCTGAAATACCACAAGTTAAGATCTGGATTTGACATGATTACGAGTCATGATCTTTCCTTAGTTTTGTTCTTAGCCACAGGCTGACTAAAGTTGTGGTTTAGCTACACTGGCTTTAGACATGTGAATTGATGAGAGATTTTGTAAAAAAAAATCACTGTAGCATTAACTGATATGTGAGTTGAATGAGTTTTAAACCAAATGCGTACTACTTTACGTCATTATTGTTCACCTTTAAATAATGGCTATAAACATTGTAATAATAAGTAACTCATTAAACTTTTATTACAAAATCTTTAGAGTTGAACAACAGGTGCAGTACTTCTTGAGATTATCCAGACGGCTTGGAATAAACCAAACCTTAATAACAAAATCAGTTTGCAATTACACGGTTAGTAAATGCAGATCTGTACCTTTTTTAACAGGATACCTCTGGATTTGAGGATGAACCTGGGGAAAATTCTGCCTTTAGAGGAAATTTAAAAATAATAATTATTTTTTTTCTTTTTGGATTGAAATGCCTTCATCATATACACAGGCATATACTTACCTTGAGAAATGTAAAATGGTTCTTTTCATTATGTCAATACTGAGTAGTTTTATTGCTTGGAATTCAAGTACCTCTATAAATAGTTCCTGACTCTGGATAAAGATCTCTAACTCCTCTCTCTCCTCCTTTAAGAATTCAGTTAATGGTCAATTCAGTAGTTTTCTTCATCATTTTAATGGTCACCCTTGTTTTTGAGAGTGTGGATTATCTGATCTGGATGTATTATGAATGGAACAAGAGCAAGTGGTTTTTCATGATTTCAGCAAACTTGTCGCTCACGGAGGAGCATTACTTTCTTGACTCTTAGTTTTTTGTTTTTTAATCTTAACCTAGTTAATAGAAAATCCAGCTCTCATCAACAAGGCACTTTAGTAAAGTCATCTCACCATGCTCCTGAGTGCTCATTTTTAATGGTCCTCGTGTTATACTTGCCCTCAACTGTAGCTGATCCCCTCCTGTTTGGTTAGATAAATAATTGTGATTAACTAGTGTAATTTCTCTTTGCTACTCTTTCATTTTTTAAAATGATGAATTAAGGGGAAAAAAACTTTCAGTCCAAGAAAAATAAGCATTGGGCAGAAGAAATCCAGATCCAGCAAACAATTATTGAGTACCTACTATGCATCAGATTCTGTACTAAATGTTTCCCCTACAGAAAATCAGGCTATACAAAAATGAACAAACCATTGGCATCTCCAAGACTACTCTTGTTCTTTTCTCCCAGCAAAGCCCACTCTTTGTGCATTTCCTGTTTTAATAAATTGCATGACCATCTACCCAGTTGTCCAAGCCAAAAAATGTGAACATGATCTTTGACTCTACTCTCTACCACACCAACTGTGTCCAATTTACAGTTGCCATATTCTATCAAGTCCCCAGTCCTTAGCACACACCTTTATCCCTACATGGGAAATTCCTTTTCCTTCCCCCTCTTAGCAAGTTTCTATTCATTCTCCAAGTTCACTTCTTCCAAGACACCAGACAGACTTTTCTAGTGACAGTTTAGTACCGCCTACTTTTTGTCCCATCGTCACATCAGCTGCATCCATTTACCAAAAAAATCTTAAAATGTTGTTCAGCATTCAAATTATTTGTCTAGCTTCCATAAAAGAGCAAGATGTCCTTGAGAGCTTGCACAAGCTACATCCCTCTTGTGCAGTGTCTTGATTGTGTTTCCTAAATGTTTATGCCTCTGGTGCTATTGAGTGTTCAGAGAATTACCTGGAACAAGCAGATGCTCAATGAATAATTGTTCAGTGAAAGAATGAATGATGCATAAATGGTGAATGAATGAATATAGTATTATGTCTCCTTGAAAGAGGAGGCAAGGAGCAGGAGCTGAACTAAGTTCATGAAAAAAAATGGAACCTTAAATATGGATACACAAAATCAAGACTTCTGCCACTAGCTGTGTGATTCTAGGGAAACTACTCAACTTCGATCAGTCCCTGTTTTTTTATTTGACCAATTGGGTCAGTAATACCTATCATATATAATTGGTTGGTATACAATTAAAATTAAGTAAAGCTTAAATTTTCTTGATGGGCATAGAGTGTTTATAAATAAAAATAATAATAAAGATAGAAAAATATTAGCAGGAAAAAAATTAAGTAAAGCAATATAATAGAATCCTCAAAAGAAAGATTTTAAAAGAGAAAGATCAATGATAACATTATGATTATGCATCCTCTTTCTAAATCTTGTTTAAATATTTTTAAAAATATTGAATATATTTCTAAAATAAGACATTTTTAGAAAATCACTTAAATTTGCATTTTAGAGAAATAGGATGTTTTGAAAAGTATGAGTTGTATATCCAAATACACTGTCTGGTAAAATAAGCCATAGATAACAAAAGACATCATTTGTATGATTTTATCCCAAACCAGAATTAATTTATTAAATATAAACTTTTAAAGTAATATTAGAGTTTGGCAGTGATTGTCATCTCTCAATGCCTGTGACTTGACACGAATAAAAAGTTCTTCCAAGACTTGAGAAGTATTTGATTATCTCTAGGACCTGAAAGTACTTAGTGGCGGAACTCTTTTTCTTAGAGTCAGAACTTTAGAGTTACTGATTGAGTGAATAATAGAAATAAAACTTCGGTTGGTTTAGAATGGGGTTTTCTTTGTGGCAGAGCAGTGAGGAGCCTGCATCTGGAGCGAGACTTCTTGCCAGTTGAGTGATTTGGGAAATTTTCCTTAATTTCCTGTCCCTTAGTTTATTTATATGTAAAATGGGGATAATAATTGTACCTACCCAATAAAGTTTGCTGTGAGGATAAAGTATAACATTATTAATAGCTTAGCACAGAGCAAGTGCTATAAATGTTACTAACAACAATGGCAATAACAAAAGTTTGGGTAAAATACATATCTAGCACAGGGTCATTAGATGGGGCAAAGGCCAATTATTATATTTTATTTATTGATTTTTATAAATTATCAGTCTTTCCCTCACTTCTGTTTCATAGAAGTTCAATTATTGCTGGGATGGTCCAATTATGTGACTCGGCATTTATTTGAAAAGGCTGCACCGACTGTTGTCTAATTAAGTTAAAGAGCAATTGGGGTGGCATGATTTTTTAATAGTCTGAGAGATCCTTGGAAAAATAGTATGAAGCTTTGTTTCCTTGAAATATTGTTCTTTTGCACATTTTATTTGCCTACCTTTATTAACATTTCTCATCATAAAACTCTGCAAGGTGATTTGAGTCCATTGATGATACAGCAGAATTGTTCTAAATTAGTTTAGTCAGTTAGAATGCCAGGTGTGAAGTTAGCTTTTCTTTTTCTCCCCCCATATTCATACACATATTCAGACATAGGAAAATAATGACATGAGCAGACAGTAAATTTTTCTTCTGTTCTGTTAAATAGATGGGAAGGAAATGTAGAATTGAAGAAAGAGATTTTACTGGAGTCAGCAATTCATTAAATAATTTTGATGCAGTGCTTTGACAATACATTATGTTCTAGCAATGTAATCCTGAAATGTGATATTACAAGGCCTGTGTGTCTCCCTATATCATGTTAGAAGAAATAGTTCCCACATTTGTAATTTTGATTTTGGGTTCTGCAGTTGAGTTTTACCTGTTGAAACATACAATCTCTGTATTAACCAAAACATGAATATCCATTGAAAATATAACAACATTGTACTTTCAAGATATCTAACAACTGTGGTCAGAGTCAGGAGGCTGGCAATCAAACAATATATATTTTTGGTAACAAGGAAAAAAATAGGGCTAGAGATATGCAACAGTATCTTAGAATGGCTGTATTTCTCCCTATTTTCCTCTAGGTCTGATTGGGCCATAAATGAATTTTACCTGGTTTGGCATTGATTTCAGAGAAAAACTCTTAGTTCATTAATGGGAAAGCAAGTAGGCTTCACAAGCTGCAATGCCAACATATTCTTAGAGCTAGATAAATAAGAATGAGAAACTTTGTCTTAATAATTTCTAAACGAATGGATTCCAACAGTGGGGGAAGACCACCAGTTATCCAAAGAATGTCTTAAATGGGCTGTTAAGAAAGAGAAATGTAATATAATAACAAATGTATGTTGCCATAAATCTACATTGCAAAGTATTTATTGAGTCTTTGCAATATTTTTAAAAAGAAGGTAAATATGGCTTGGATATTCAATTTTATTTTGTGAGTAATGAAGAATTGAGAAAATGCCAAGAGAAAAAGTGAGATTTACTTAATGGAACCCTGAATTTGATTGTCTCCTGGGGTCCAAGGAGATGTTTTAGATTCTCTCAGAATATAATGAATTCAAGAAAGAGGATGCAATCTATTTGATTCATCATGTGCCCTGAGCATACATAGTAGAAATTAAATCTCTATTTATTGAGAGAAAAGAAAAGAGGATTTGTGCTTTTAAAGCACCAGTTTTGACCTGAGCTCAGACTCAGAAGGGATACTCTTTCTTGTGAAGGGCTCAGAAACCCCCACTCCCCACCCACGTATGCTCTGTAGGTACCTTGGGATTTGTTCTTCTTATACTTTCTTCCATGAAAGGTCTTGATGGAGTCTAGAAAGTCTAGTCACCTTATTGCTCTTTTAATGATCTCCAAAGTATAGTCAGTGAATTGGGCAAGCCTTGTATCTTTTTTTGTTTTTTAAAGTTCTCCAACTATTGGGAGTCTTGTTTTACCCTTGCCTGCCGTAGAGAGCAACTAGAATTTGCATGTGAGTCATTCACGTTTCAAAGGAATATTGGATGATTTTCTTCAAGTTAAGAACTCTCAGACAAATTTCTAGTCTTTCTCACAAAACGGACTAAAAGGGGTCTCTGTTATTTTCTCACTCCTGTGTTTGCATGATTATTGCTTCCCTCTTTAGTCTCTAAATCAATAGTAAAACTCATGAGTTCAAGAGAAATGTTCAGGAAAGATCTTTTAATAGTTTTGTCAATTGGTTTTAGGATTTGTTCAATCCAGGAGCACAGATTCTTTATCACGCCTCATTCTAGAATACTTAGTTGAGATCCAAGGCATCAGAATATTCTGTTCTCTAAGCTTTTCCCTTGAGGATTTAGGAAGCAGTGGGGAGTAATAGGAAGAAATTGATTCAGAAATATCTTAGAAGAGTAAAAGAGTTGGTGTAGCATCTTTGCTTCCTGGATGGAGGTAAAAATGTGGAGAGAATTTGTTCCAATAATGATAGTAAGGAGTATGGAGAAATGGGGAAATTGAGGGGAATTGTCCACTATTTTATTTGAGAGATAAATAAAAATTATTATTAATATAGCATCTTAGGTTCTCAATATTTATTTACATCATTAGAATCATACAATAATCTTGATGAAGTGCTTCTCTTTACACATAATTCTGCCCAAATTAGTGATTTTTTAAAAAATGAATTAGTACTTCAGCTATAGGCAAATCCAATAAATAAATAATGTTTGCCCTGTAAACTCTTTTGCTCTTTCATGATGTAGCTGAAGCGAAAGTTCAGTCAAATGGTGTATGCTTTTAAAGAATATTTTTTTGTATGATAGTTAGGATTACCAAGGCAAAAAAAAAATCACAAATAATAAGAATATGTCAGATATCATTCCAGCGAAGAATAATATAATGAAACTTTTTGCAGGCATGTAAAATAGCTACCTTTTAGTTGGCCATTTCTTTTGAGTCAACATAAGACATTTGAGAGTTTCTTCGTTGTAAAGGGGTTTCCTCATAGTGATTCTAGGCAGACTGATGGAAGTTGAAGCAAATATGACACGCCCTAGTGTGAACTGGATTCACACGTTTGAAGGAAAAGACCTCCAAGGTCTCTTCTCAGAAGAAACACTTGTGCCCAGGACATGGGAAAAGAAAGGCAGGTTCAGGAACAATTTAACTTTTATTTTATTATTATCAGTCATGCCACCATCTACCAATATCCAACACTTCCAGATCCTGACTCTATCACACTATTAAGCATTTATTCCATCAGCTTTCAAAACAAGACTTTTATTCATTCTTCTGGTTAGAAACCGCTCAGGCACAGAAAATAATTAGTTTGTACCTCTTAGCTTAATCCTAGGAAGTCAGCTGTGAATGTCATCTGATACAGAAACAATGTTCCTTTCCCTTTTTCCTGCCTGCCTCCAGAACCCTCAATGCCCCCAACATCACACACACACACACACACACACACACACACACACACACTCACACATACACACATTCACACAAATACATATGCCTTCTTGCGTTTTTTTAATTGGTCGTGTTGGAATCTACCAGTACTGTAGTTGATCCCTAATGCTTTCTCTTTGTAACCCATGTAAATCCGGGCTTATGGTCTCACCTTGGTGGTCACTGCAATAATTAAAAAAAAAAAAAAAAAAAGAGGTCCAAGAATAACAGTGAAAAATTAAAAAACAAATTAAATCTTTTTCAGAAACATCAAAGAGGGATTTCATTTATAATACTCTATAAAACTGAAACCCTTTCTCCCTATTTCTGTCTTTACTTTCTTACTCTCTTATTATCACACATATCCAAGAGCTACTGCTCTCCAAGACTCATACTCTCTCAAACACTTATAATACAGGCCTCTGCCTTTTTATCGTATTTCATCACGTAGATTAATTTTTCCAATATAGCCTTTAGGCATTTTCTGTGTTACCGAGTATCTGGATTTGGCATAATAAACAAAGACCCGGAAGTTGATCCAAGAAGGAAGATTCCTTACTTCCTGGGGGCAGGGGTGAGCAGAGGATGATCTTATAAATACCAATAACCAGAAATCTTTGCATTTATCCCTGCCACACCTACACCAAGGGCTTCTCTCATGCAGAGGTGCTGGGTATGAATATATTTCCTGTGGCTTTTGGCCAGTCAGCTCATGTCACAGCCCATGGGAGCCTGGCATCCTATGCATCCTACTAAGTGGTTGGCAGTGGTATTTTCCTCTGACACTGTAGTTGACCTCCTAGGCTCTCCAGGTGTGCGTGGCATGGCACTGAAACCTCAGCTGGTTGGCAGCCATAGGTGTGGATGATTTACGTTTTCTTTTTTCATTATTTAGATTCTTGTGGTAGGAATTAAGCAGGTGTGTGATGCCAGCATAGAATCTCCACCCCGGAACAGAGGCCAGCTTCCCTCAGTAAAGGTGTTTCTTGTTGGTCTCGCAACACTGCCAGCCTGAATCCCTGTTATCCTGGAAACCTCACCCAAGGGCAAGACTCTGCCTAACTAATGAGTTAGGTTAAAGTCATCTCACTAAATGAACATGAAGTCTACAGGTAGGAGCAGGTTACTGGCTCTGCCTTTGTGGTATTTGTTTTTTCTTTTTTTCCTAACTTGAGCTGGTATCATTCCAGTTACAGGGATATAGGAAATCTTGGACTCAGTTTCCAAAGAGACATAAACCCTCTGAGGATGTTCCTGTTGGGGTATAAATTTCTGCTTATGGAGATTAAATAATAAGAGCAGAGTGTGGTCCTGTACTGAGTTCTTCCATCTTTTTGGGATCTCTCCCCAATAAGCACTAATGCTAGGACCTGATTACTTGAGTAGAGTACAAAGTAAACCTGGAAATCCTCCCACACCTTGTCTAGCCTTAGTGAAGAAGGCAGAGGGGTCACCACTGTCTGAGGGCACCAACTAGCTAGAAAAGGATGTGAACGATAGCAATTGCTGTCACTCTAAGTTGGCAGTATGGAGCTAGGACTGTTTAGATTTTCCTTCTCCTTTCTTTCCCTAAATCTCCCTAAATACTTGCACCATGGCTCCTTTTGACTAGGTCATGATATCTAAAGAACAGGCACACACACCTTAGAATGCTCAGTTTTCCTTTGTCACAGGCCCTTCCCCAATTTTTCTTTTTAAAGTCAACCTTGGAGTTTATTTGATATTGTTTTTACCTGTATACAAATAATATAGGTAGGGTCTTGGGGGACAGGGAAGTCATGCAGTGATTTGTCCTCTGGGCTCTGTACCTCTCTGAATATAAGCACTGGTGAAGGGTGAGTCCGAGATGTTGCCCCAGAACAGACCCATATAGCACAGACTTCAAGTAGAAAAACCAAAATATTGATAGTATTTTGCCTCCATCTCCGAAAGTAAATCTAGTTGCCATTCACTTTAGGGAATACAAATGCACCACGATGGCATGGCCACCCTGCACCAAGTCAGAGGAGCATCTGTCTTGAAGGACAGTAGATGAGATCTGTAAATTGTACTTGGGGAAAAGGGATATAATATGCTAGTATCAGATAGTCAGTGAACTATGCTTTCTACCTGTATCTTAACATTTTAAAATGCAGATATGAAAGTCAACATACATTTGATATATCAGCACTAGCTGTATAAACTTGACCATCTGTAATAATACAGAGAAGTAAAGATCAAACATCATCTGAACCATTAAAAACAGTTTTACAACTGTTATGCTTTTGTAGTGGTTTTTCATATGTTCATCTTCAGTTAGCGCCAATGTAATGTTTTAATTATGACATCTCTTAAGACTCTAGTTCTTGTATTAAAACAAATAATTGAGACAAAGCCCTTACATTGAGAGTGGTCAGTCATAGGTCCAGCATTTGATGAGAGCTCACTTCATATCCAAGTCAGAGCTCCCTTTAAGAGATCAGGAGGGCTAAAAATAGCTCTGCTGCCCAATGGATGATACTCAAAAAAGAAAGAGAATCATCATTGTGTTTAATAAGAGAACTGACAAGCAATCATAATTCTTTCCATTAAGTAAATATGTTAGAAAAATTTATTATGAAATGACACATTATGTGGGCCAGGAATCAAAGATGACATCCTTGCATTAAATACGGTAGATGCCATTAAGGAAAACAGTCAATATGTCACTAAGCCACGGCCTGTAAAAATTAAATTGATTTGGTAAATGTAAGTAAGATAGATCTGTTTGCTTTCATCATCAATTTTGAGTGGGTGAACAGGTGATGTCACCAACCTGGGAGCGATAAAGATGCAGGACCATCTGGAGAGGCAGGTGATGAATGGGCAACTGCTTTTGGATAGTGACAGTGCTGTGGTACTTTGTCACTTGGGATGCAGTACTTAATAACTTTTCAATACCATCATAATAAATTTCACTGCCTTATTAATATAGAAATGGTGAGTTATTACCATGATGGCGAGTGTAAATAACTGGAGATGCAGCCGTCAAAAGCTGATTGTTTGGGCATGTTTCTTTAAGCAACACAGTCGACTTGTGATAATCAACCTATGTCTATACCAGTAGAGTTTATTGCACTTGTCAAAGGAAAAAGTAGTATTATTCAAAATTATATGAAGTCGTAATAAACAAGTTTAATATATTATCAGACTTTTCCTGTAAGTTTCCAAACATGGGGCAGTAAATCATTTTTAATAATGTCTTTTCATGTAAAATAATGTCCTTATGCAGTAATAATGTCCTTTCTTAACTATTAACAAAACAGTCGACTTCTTTGTATGTGTTTTAAAGGGTATTTTTATTTGTACTTTTCAGTCATCAGAACACAGCGGAATGAAATCCTTTTGCAAATAAAGAGCTAAGGCAGGAACCTCAGAACATTTCATTAACAAGCTCGAAAGTTGCTGAGTCCCAGCCCGATCACACGTTTCCATTTTAATTGCACAGATGTACTTAAGAGTAAACCACAGCAAACGAAATACAGACAAAATTGTAAACACGTGTCACTAAGAAGTAGGCAGGCAAGAGTCTCTGATGAGCATCTGTGTGCATTTTATGACACCAAAGACTACCCCTTCATAAGTTTGTCACCAATGTCTCCAGTTTAATGAGAAGAAACAAAATATGTAGATAGGTGTAGGTTGAAGATGAATTACCAGATCAATCACTTAGCACCATTCAGGGTGTCTGCCATTGTGCGGAGGGAAAATAATTAGATCTGGGATGCAGTTCTTATTTACATAGTGGGTTTTCAATCTGGGAAGGAATATGGAAAGCTTCCTCTTTCATTTTACTATGGTCTTTAGATTGTTTCTCTCTCAGCCAGGCTGACTTTTAATTCTGACATTGTCTTTCAGGCTGCAGTTCTGCCAGCCTTTTAAATGAAATGCCTCCCCACCATTTCTATTGCTGCTGAAAAAGAGAGCCAGCAGTCTATTAACAGGCAATAAAGTTCAGGAAGCCCAGGACTCATTTCTTGGGTCAGAGGTGAAAATTACATACTAAATGAAACAAAGGTGTGCCTTGATCGCTCAAGAAGCAGCACCAGAAAGAGCACACGTGTTGTAAGCCAGAAGTCTCTCACTTAAAGGGAAAGGAATAATCGTAATAATATTGGCTGAAGGAGTTAAGTACTCAGTTGAGAGAAATTATATCAATCTGACAAATACAGCCTTCAGAGGAGATAAAGTCTCTAATGACCTTAAATGCATAAGTTTATCATTTAATTCAACGAGCCTGTTCTCTTGGGCTTCTGACCAACTACATTTCCCCTAAAGTTTAGAAATTTTTTACTAGCCCAGAGAATAAGGGCCATTTGTCAGAGGGTTCCAAAGCTAAACGCAGTTGGAAGCAAAGAAGCAAAGAACAGGAGGAGGAAAATGGCTAATAGAGTCTTTCCACCTCACAGAATATTAATACAAAGTTTTATTGATGCAAGAGCTGCAATATTTCATGGCTGAACAGTAGGTGGCACACATTGTAGCGAGGAAATGGGGAAACTTGAAGCCGTTTTCATCTGATTTCATTAATTTCCAAATATGTCGTCAGTGTACACAGCACATTAATTTGCAAAAAAATAGAAATGCTAAATAGCTATGAAGTGTGCTAGTTGAATGTGGAAAATTCAAAAGGATCCCACAGAAATAGAAGCGCAAGTTCTAACATTTCATCAGGTGAAGTGTGTGTGAAACAGGAAAGCCCAAAGAATAAAGGGCCCCTTGTGTATGGTGGGCTTTTCCTCACTGTTATTCTTGGTCTCAACTTGATGAAGTGTATTAGTGACATACACGAAGCTCTGCGTCTCCCTTTGTGAGATCGCCCATGCTTTTGTTCGTGCTGTCAGTCAGTTGTTCTTTCTCGTGGGCAGCCACGTTGGTAACCACAGTATCTACTTGCAAATAGATTTCTGTAAAACCATATTATCCTTTAGTCCTTTGCTCCCGGTCTCCCACCCCCTTCTCTCGACAATCTGGCTATTCATGTGGTGTGGCTCTCTTGCTTTCTTCTTTGTCATATGTCTGGTGGTTTGTGTTTCAGGGAGGCCCTGTGATACAGTGGAAGGCATGCTGGGCTAGGTGCCAGGAACCTTGAGTTTGAGCCCCAACCCAGACACTTGGGGCCTTGGAAAAGTCACTTAATGTTCTCCTCTGAAGTCTTACTAAGGTCTGCTCAAGCTCTAACTTTCTGAGTCTTTGAATTCTGCCTCTTACACCTTGCTCTTTACTTCTTTCTAACCTTATGAGCACGCACTGGGCTGCTATGGTTTTAGAGGCTGTATTTACCCTGGGAAAGATATAAATTCACTTTAAATTAAGTAGAAAATTGGGGCTTGTCTTGCAATTTCCCTTGTATTAAACTAGCACATAATTGTGCTTTGTAAACTTGAACTCAAATCACCTTTGATATATGTTTATTTCTCTGGATTTTATATTTTAGCAAAGAGGACGGCTTAAGACCAAAGCTTAGTTTTGAGGAAAAAAAGTAAGTTGGTTAGAGAGGGGATTCTATTCCTGGACATCTTTGAAAAGATTCAGGTAGGAATTTCTTTCATGACTTATTTCAGCCTTAGCTGTATACTACGGAAACATTCAAAGACACCATTTGGTCCTCTTAAATGTAATACAGGTGTGATGGGGTCTTCTTTTTAAATGAGTATAACATACATGCTAGGAACACGGGGTTCAGCGACAAAGGATCTTGGTCCAAATCCTCTATGATTTACTAGCTTTGTGACCTTAACCAAGTACTTAACCACTCTGCCTCAGCTTCCTCATCTGAAAAATGGTAGTAACAATAGAGTCTGCCTTGCAGGACTTTTGTGGAGATTACATGTGAAGATTACATTGCAAAGTATTATTATAAAGGGCTTAGAACGGGGCTGGGTACACTGTAATAAGCTCTTCAGTGTAAACTAGATTTTTATCATCATCATTATCATCACCATCATCATTCCAAAGAGGAGGGCACTCCTTGCATATTTTTTGTGCAGAAAGGATTGGGGAATTTGTCTTTTGAGTCGGAGCTTTTTGGGTTGGGGGCACCACTATGTTGCCAGAATTAAATGGCATCCCCTTTCTGAGTACCACTTGGAGGTGGCCTTCCCTAGACCCAGCAGATGTGGATGGATGGATGTTTACATTGTTTCTTACTGAAGGCCCTAGGAAGCTTCCCTAAACAGTGCAGAGGGGGAGGAGTAGGGGTTTTAACTCTGTGTCTGATTAACTTATTCCCTTGTAGCATGGTGGTATGGGATAGAAAGGGGTAAGAACTCAACATTGAGGCCTTCAGAAAGTATCCTCCAACACAACACTCTCTTGATGTGTTCCTCCAGCAGCTTCCTTTGAAGTGCTATCTCTTTTCTCTTATTTCTTTATTCTTTCTTATCTTGGCCCTCAACAATCCTAGTGTCTTGCAAACTCTGTTCCTTCAGGCTTTAAGCAAGATAATAATAGGACTGGTTTTCTCCTCCTCACACTCAAACTGGCTCTGAATCAAGAAGGAGCAGGACCTGGTTTGTGAATTTGGGGAAAGATAGGTATGCTTTTATTCTGGCTCACATTCTTCTTCAGTAGGGACTGTGGTGGTATGCTTTCTAAATAACCTAGGGACAAGTGTATCGTGACAGGTGGTATCTTCCTAAAGCAGTGATGTCTAATCTTAAATGAGGAAAGCATACTCTGCCTATTTATAAGATGTTGATCTTGTTCCACGTTAGATAATAACCCCGATCATATTGTCAGTTTGCTGCCTGCTTGGGCTGCTCCATCACATAGAACCCCTTCATTAAATGAGAATGGCTCTGAATCGCTGGGAACAGTATCGTAACTAAATATATTGTAATTAAGAGTATGGAAGTATCTCAGATAAGTGGAAGTACCTCAGATAAGTGTAAGTACCTCCAATAAGTGGAAATACATGTTCTTTGTGTACATAGTCATTTGCTTATTCTTAAATTTTCTTAAATCATGGTACCTGATGGATTAGTAGGCCTTGAGATTTTCTGGGCAGAAATTTGAGGATTCATAGATTCAGACTCAGCAGAAGATCCATTGTGACTTCTCACATGCAAACTTTCTCCATTCGCCTTTAGCTTTTTGAGCATTTTGAATACAGGAAGTATCAAGAGTTGTGTAAATTCCAAAATACATGCTATTGGAAACTGAGGGAGAGTTCTCCAACTCAGGGATATTCGAAGGAGGATACTTGAATTACCTGGTTGAGGAATTACAGCTAAAAGTAGTGTAGCCCAGAGCCAAGTTTGCCTGAGTATGGGGAAAAGTGTCCTAAAGGAAATCTTGAAGGGTATAGCCTCAGGCAGGGATCCATGCATGATTAGATATCCCTGCTTCCCTGGGGTGTAGTTTTCTTCTCCCTTCAGTTCTCCCGACCATTAAGAAGTAATATTACTGTCTTCCAATATCTTCTGCAGCAGGGATTAAATTGTCACGAAACTGCCACACACTAATGATTCTTTACTTATGCAAACTGTGCTATATCCTAAGATCACTCTTTGTGTGGGGCTTCCATTGAAAACAATGTGGAGTTAGTAATAAACTTAATTGGAAGATTTAATAAGAATTCAGGATTCCATTTCTTTTTTTAATTGGAAAGGATACCAATCTTGAGAAAACCAGATGTGAATGTAATTTTAACAAGAGAATTTTCACTTTATTTTGTATTTTCCAAATCATGGAAATTCTCCTTTGAAGACGTTAATTCCATAAGAATATTGTTAGCTATAATATGGAAATTGAAGAACACTTGACTTTTTTAAACCCTTTTTTTAAAAATACAATTTTATTGATATATTCATACATCATGTAATCCATCCAAAGTATACAATCAGTGGCTTACAGTATCATCACATAGTTGTGCATTCATTGCCACAATCAATTTTAGAAATTTTTCATTACTCCAAAGAAAAGAAAAAAAGTACAAAAAGAAAAAAGGAATACCCAAAACATCCCATACCTCTTATCCCCCTCTATTATTCATGTATTTTTTGTCTTTATTTTATTAGTCACCTGCCCATACACTGGGTAAAGGGAGTGTTAGTCACAAGGTTTTCACAATCACACAGTCACACGATAAAAGCTATATGGTCATACAATCATCATCAAGAATCAAGTCTATTGGATTACAGTTCAACAAATTCAGGTATTTCCTTCTAGCTATTCTAATACACTAGAAACTAAAAAGGAATGTCTGTCTAATGCATAAGAATAAACTCCACCATGAAATCTCTCAGCCACTGAAATTTTATTTTGTTTCATTTATTTTCCCCCTTTTGGTCAAGAAGCCTTTCTCAATCCCATGATGCCAGGGCCAGGCTCAAGAATACCTGACTTTGACTATAAACTAAACGGGTTAAAAATTTTGAAAGGTATTTGATTCAATCATGAATTGTTTTGATTCAAATTAAATAACCCCAATATAGACCCCAGAAACGATTTATCAAGAGCATCATGAAAGGTATTATGGGTGAGGAGGTATATGATGTCACTTGGTAAGCTTGGCTCCAAAAGTGTCCATTTGAAGTTTGATTCCTTTCTCAACTACCAGACTGATCGTTAGAGACATGGATCTCTAATTGACTTTAGTTTTTGCTCCACAAGTCTTCCATGGACCTTTCTGAGAACGTAAGATGCAGTTATAAAGTATGATTGAAGAGTTTTGATTTCTATGTGTAGCCCACCTAAACACCCCAGAGCATAGATCCCCAGTCGCTATCCTCCAAGAAGTGCTGAGAAGGGAAAAGAATTTCTATATGAATAGGATAAAAACTGCTGTAACCGAGTAAGGTGACATTTAAAATACTAGGACTTTGAAGTCAAGAAAGGCAGAATTGTGATGTGACATGCGAGATGGACTTGGGTGAACATTACTTTTTTTTACTCAATTGTGATAGACTCTAGTTAGTGTGTTTGGGAATAACTGGAGGATTAGTTAATTCCAGTTGAGGAAAAAAAAGATAAAAAGAAGCACTAATTGCCACAGTAGGATATTAGAATTCATTACCCAAGCTGGCTGTTGAAAATATAGTGTAAAACAGGTGGCAATTTCACAATCAGCTCCCCCTCACCAGGCCTCTGCCAGCTGTGGATTTGTCTGTCATCATTTGGAAAGCCACTTATGTTTTCAGCCTTGTTATAACTTCTCTAAGTTTACTCTTAGTCTCATGGAAACCTTTATCTATATTTACTTTCTTGGGCATTCCAACAGTACCTATTCATTTTTGTCTAGATCTCAAATACTTCCTCCCTATAAGACTCAATAGTTTAGAAGTTTAGGAAAGAAAGACACACTGCCTTTGGACAGTTATCTATCTTTTTGTCTACTTGTCCTAGCTCTCGAAACACTTCTACCACAAAAAGAAAAGGTGATCTTCTGTGTCTATATACAGGGCATATACTCCTTGGAGGAATAAACAGGTTCTTAACACAGTAAATGAAACAGGGCCAGTCATAGGCAGATTACAAAAATGTCAGGGAGAAAATGACGTAGCAACAAAAACAGGTCTATCTAAGTTTTCAAAAATTAGTGACCCTGTATTTTCAGGAAGAATGGAAACGTCTATTTAATATAAGTCATTTGGCCATTCTGATGTGTCAGAAACCCTGCCCTTTATTCTGAAGTGGCATTGTGTTAGTGCTGAAATGTAAGAATAATAAACAGCTGACATTTTAGGCACAGACTAAACATCAAGCAAACAACATTACATCGAAGCTCTTGAGAGAGTTACAAGACTGTGAGATGCCAAAGGAAGAAAAGTGAGAAATGGTCACAGAATCTTGGGTTTGCTATAGAGAAGTTGTCAGTTTAATCATCTTTATCCCAATTCTTACGTTAGGTAGGTTTCACTTATATGGGGATTTTTTTTTCCAGTTTGGATTTATATAAAGTACTTATGAGGAGCAAAAGATCACATTTGGCTCCAAAATACATTCTTAATTTTGCTCATTATTAATTGATGTGTTAATTCCATAAGTATGTGTTGCATATCAACTACGTGTCCTCATGAAATGCCCAGGAAATACAACAGTGAATAACATTTGTTTTCTTAGCACCCCCCTTTCTTCTCTTCCGTTCTTCCCTTTTTCCCTTTTTTCCCACCTCTATTTTTCTTTGTGTTTGGTTTATAGTTTCTTGTCCTTAGGACAAATCTCAATACAACTCTCTTTTCCTAATAGTTATAGTTAAATGAATTTGGTATCCATCCAATATATGTGTCACCTTCCTTCAGAACAAATATTCACAGGATCTGACCATCTGGGGGACAGTTACTCATTCTGAGGATGCAGGTGGGAAACACACCTGTACTTAGTCACTTACAGGAGCACTTGTACATATCTGAAATTATTTGCAAGTGTTAAGCATGTGCTTATGAAAAAGGGTAAAAGGTATTTGAGGTCCTGTAGAAACTTTGTCTCTTAATTTAATATTTTTTTCTCTCCCCTATTTCTCGATAATTTGAAGAACAAACGCATACAGTTTTAATTTAATGTCCTGAATGACTGAATACAGGAGATAGAAATGCAGCTTTTGCTGTTTTATGTGGTTCATGTGTGCATTCTCTGGAGCTCTGAGGATCAATTTATATTTGGGCTTTAAGTAAACAATGCTGCAGTTTTCCAGTTTTGAGGACAAAATTGTTCGTTAAAATCTGAGATATATAACATGAATCTTCATATTCTTAAGACTATTGTTATGAAGCCCTTAGCTTTCCCAGTGTTCCCAATAAAGAACAAACTTATCTAAACTATTTGATGATTACTAATAGGCATTGGTAAACATTTTAAGGAACTTTCATAATAGCATATTAATCATTTGACATGTAGCATGGCATAAAAATAGAAACAGTGAGAAACTCAGCAACCAGGAACCCAATGCTCTGTTAATATAAAATTTGGCAGATTTTGAAAATTCTGTGGTCATTTTTCTCCTTATGTGACACTACTCTTGTTCATTCTTCAAAAACATATGCCTTACCGTGAGGAGTTATAGATAATTTGATGCAACAGGTTTAAGTTACCATTTTTATAGTGAAAAGAATAGCTTAGCATGATCCTGATTTTCCTTGGTTTCTTCCCATTCTCAAAAGAAGCAGAGGTATTCACATTTCTTTGTCTAACAGTTTTATAATGTCTTAAGAGATTAACAGTGAGCATGAATGAGGGCCTACGGATTAGACAACAAAAAGCCTGGGACATCCACTACCTTGTTTGCAGATTTCACATTTTCCAGCATTGGTGAGCAAGTATAGAAACTAAGAAAAGATAATAAGTACCAGAGTCTCAAAAGTGTTTAGTGATTCAAAAAATTCAGATGACATGTCAGAACTGACAGACTGATGGAACCGTCTGTGGCAGGGCCCACTTTTTTGTCTTATGTTAAGCTCTCATACTGAGTGAATGCAGATGTTATCGCTGTACCCCAGACAGACAGTCAGTGAAATGTGACAAGCTGTCAGCAAAGTTACACTACGCTGATTTTGTTTATATATATATATATATATATATAAAACTCTTACCTCATTTAGTCAAAAGAATGGAAGCTGTCGGGGAGTCCACTTGAACTTTCATCATCCTTTGAATATTATGGGTCTTTCCTAAGAAGGTATTTCATTTAGCAAAGTAGTAATGCACCTGGAATATTCAATCTCAAAGTATCTCAGAGTAATTTTTTACTTTTGACTTGTTCTATAATTTTTGCTCACTTTATAATGCACCACAACACCTAGGCAAAGGATGCTTTACGAACAGAAAGAACAGATTTTCTTCACTGAAATTAGGAGCCAAAATGACAGGTTAAAACTCTGAAGGGCCACTTTAAACAAAATGCTGCTTCAAAAGAAGTTTAGGCGTGCAAAATGAAAATGTGAGTTTAGATCAATCAAAAACCAAGAATTTTGCTTTTCCTTTTTTTAATTTTTATTTTCAGACACTAGAAATTAATACTGGCAAGAGAAAAATCTCCACTGAAAGCAAACATCTAATCAGGTCACAAAAATCAATTCTATTTTCCATGTATGCTTTAGACAGAGTTTTCTTATATAATTGGAAAATAGAAAAAAGAGGAATTCTAGAGTATCTTCGTTGCTATAATGTATTTATATCTAAATTTTAAGCTTCCTTATTAAGTGATCATTTTTTATATTAATTCAGATTAAATTTAACACAAGCATTTAGAAGTCAGAACAAGCAAACCAACAATTAATTGAGCAAAATCAAATAAAGAACAAACTTTTGCAATCTGCATTCTTAACTACGTTGCTTATAGTGATATGAATTCTATCTTTTAAAGAAAGATATCAGTGAAGACATTTGAGTTTATAATTCAGACTTTTACTCGTAGGCTTGGTGTGCAGTTGGTTGTCTTTTACCCCGTCCTGAAGCACTCCTGTTGTATATAATCTATTTAATTTCTAACAGCAAATTGTTTGGTAGATTACTTTGCAATTCTAGTTTTCACAAATTAACCTCTGTTTATACATTCACTTTGGGAAACTAAAGGCAAAAGGAAAACATGAGCCATGCTTGTTTTGCTCAATTTATATTGTCACCGAGGGCATTAACATACAATGAGAAACTGTTCTGTGATTTTGAAAAATGAAAAGTCAAGACATTTTGAAGATAGCATCTAGCCCAGTGTTTCTGTAAAACACAGGACTAAACAATCAAACGAAATTATGCATATGGAGGAAATGATTTAGAATATGTTTCGCTGCTAATCGCACTCATGCTGAAGTTTTAAATTTCATCTGTCTGCTCAGATCTATTGTGAGCCATTAAGTGGCTTCCTTTTTTCCCGACAAATTGAATGCTGCAACTGCAAGGAGCTCTTTTGTTCTTTTAATTCAGTCAGCATGGAAATGATTTTCTCATTTCAGGCCCTTTTCTGTCCTCTCTTCATTGTGTCAATAAAATAGAGTTGTGCAGAGCCGCTCTAATCAGCTTAGAGTGCTAATTCATTGCTCCGGGATGCTATCTGTGTTTGGCTACAGGTGGGCACTCTAAGGGGTCAGTCTCCAGGGGAGTGCAATTGTGTGTCTCCTGGGGCTTGTTTGCAGAATGACCTAAAGCTGAAGCCCCAGCTCAAGAAAGGGGAAAAAACTGAACAAACATATGCCCATGCAAACATATACAGCTGAATTTGCATGGCTTGCATTCACTTGGTCCCACATTCTGGGTTCTAGCAACATTCCTTGCATTCTACCTATTCGCGGTCTCCTATGATTTTGTCTTAAAACATGAATTCTTTTAAATTTCACACACATTTCCTAAGGGTACAAGCTATACAGTATTTCCAAGATACAAGTTAAAGGTTAGGCTAGGCTTTAACTTGTGGGTAATATGACCAAACCAAACTAAAAAAGAGAAACAGAAACCGCCAATTTTGCTAAAACATATTCTTTTGTGTCCTATGAAAGTAGTTTAAATACATAAATATGGGAATATTACGGACTAGTAAATTAAGCTTTATGGGCAGTGAGGAATTTCTGGCAACTTCAGAGGAGAAATAATAATCAGTTGTTTGAAATAAGGGGGAAACTGCCAGGAATGAGGTTTTTGAGAATTAACGTGTCCTAGGGCAGTCTGATGGGACGGCAGATCTTTCTGGGATTATTGTCAGTGTGTGTCAAAAACATGTTGTGCATATGAACTTATTTACTGGGTTTGACATTTTTGGTGTTAGGATTAAAACGCCATAACATCTTTTTATTTTTTCCTAGCAATGTTTTGCTTGTTTTCACTCTGAATATATCAGATTAATTCTACTCCCAGTGGAAAATATTCAGCACTTTATAACCCGGGTCATTATATAATAACCTTAAGGAGGTTTATAAAGTAGAGAGGAAGAAGTGATAAAAGATTTAGTTATGTGAATCTACCAGTGAGCCATACAAGGACTGAGCAAATATTTTTTTATTTGCTTAAGAAACTTAACACTTGTCCAATATATCAGAAAAAAAAGTGTATCCTGCTTATTAAGAAAAGAATTAGGGGGAAATGTATCACAAATAATTTGAGAAGAAATTTTGTAGTCTTATTGTGATAAGACTTACCTAGTTTCACAACATATCAGTTTACAGAATTTACATTGTATATATGAAATTTTGCTCAAGGACAATGATTGGTTTTTAGAAATAGGAGCTCTTAAATATACCTAAAAAGGCAATACAGTTATATTCTTCATGTTTAAAGACATTGTTTGGTTTTTAATTCTTTAATTCTTTTCTCTCTTGAACTAGTGTTTCATGCACACACACACACACACACACATATACACACACGTATATTGTAGCTGTTTTGATCAATCTTACACTTTTATTTCTTGGAAAAGGTTTTTAATTTTATTTAGCTATTTAGATTTACTTATATAGGATAATTTGGAGTAGCATCAGGAGATGAAGAAGAGAATATGGCGACTGGTAAAACCGATCTCTTTCATTTTTTCCCCACTTAGAAATGTTCTTATGTGGGCTTCCAGATATTTAGAATTCAAATTCCTTGGTCTTAACTAGAGTGCATATTCTATCTTAATTATTGTTAATGCTAAATGATTTTTCTGGTATTATGCAAGCACTTTCAGCCAAAAATAGTTTGTGTTATTTTCTGAAATTGATGAGATAGTTCTCTCTCTTAATTTTGTGTTTCAAAAATGCCTCTGTTTTTTTCTTATTTCATTTTCCTGTAAATTTTTTCTTCCTCTTCCAGGTAACTGATTTTGAGGTTATTTTATTATTGGCTATCTTTTATAAATAGCCAAATCCTCTGGACAGGCTATAGGCTTATATAGCATTAATCATCCAATGAAGGGGGAAAGTAATATTTCAGCTACTTGTTTTGTTAATTTCTATCTTTATAAAAATAAATTCTGGCATTCTTGGAATAAATTAAAATCCACAGTATTACTTCCCTTTTGGGGAGAAGGTCTAAATCAGGTTAGCACAATTTTGGTCCTGATAGCAAAGCTCAAACTCTCATTCAGGTCAAGTGGTCCACCAAAGAAAGCAGAGAGCAGAGACTACCTACTCAAAAGTAGCATTTTTCTCAAAAGAAACTCTGGTCTCTCTTCAGGTCACCTATTTCACTAATTCTCTTCTGCACTGAGTAGCTTTATTTCTTATAAGAAAAATATTGATGAAATGATTTGTCTTGGTACCCTGTAGCAGAATATATTGGGTATGGCTTGAAATGTCTACTGGATAAAGTGAGGGTGGTTCTTTAATATTTATTACAATCAACATTTCCAAGGTTTATATTGGTTTTGGTCATTTCAATTCTTGAATGAATAGGAAATGAAATTAAACATTTTTTAAAATTTGAGAAGTAGTGGAATAAAATTCTTGACCATAAAATGCTATGGGGGGAAGGACCAAACTCCACTTTGTCTAGTTTATGGATGGATGTGTAGAAAAGTAGGGGAAGGAAACAAACAGACAAAGGTACCCAGTGTTCTTTTTTACTTCAATTGCTCTTTTTCACTCTAATTATTATTCTTGTTATTTTTGTGTGTGTGCTAATGAAGGTGTCAGGGATTGATTTAGGTGATGAATGTACAACTATGTAATGGTACTGTAAACAATCGAAAGTACAATTTGTTTTGTATGACTGCGTGGTATGTGAATATATCTCAATAAAATGATGATAAAAAAATGCTATGGGGGGGAAAAAGAAATATTTTTAGATATGTGCTTTGTTTTCTTAAGTAGAAAACTACAATTAAATTATTGCCATCGGAGTCAAGGAGATAATTTCATAATAAAGTTAGCTGATTACCCAGATAATCACTTTAATAAATGACTCCAACTGGATTTAGGTATACAGCCCATATGTGTAATATACCATTTCTGGTGTGACAATTAAATTCTTTGCATAAATTTGCTAAAAATGACCAGTCTTGAGGAATTATCAACTTAACCTCCTGAGATATATCTCTTAATCCAGCCTGTCAGTCTTCTAGTAAAATCCAATTATTTGCCACCTTACAGAAAAATCTATCTGTTTTAAAGTTAAGTAACTATTAATACGCAAAATGAAATGTAAAATAAATGTAAAGTTTATCAAATTTGAAAGACTTCCCTTTCCTGGTTTTAATTTTAAAAATACACCTATTTTGTTTAGTTTCGTGGTTGGAAAAATACACATTTTTAAGCTTTGTCTCCACAAAGCAGTTGCTAGAATAAACGGTTATCATTTCTAAATAAGAGGTCTTCAGTGCAATTTTCTGTGATTCAGAGATGAATGGGATCCATCCATTATCAATTCCTCACTCAGGGAGAAAAGGAAATTAAGTTCCTAATTAGGTGAATTTGGACTAAAGAGGTGGGGCATTGAAGGGATGAGGAAAATTGGGAGGTAGTTGATGCCATTTCAGACTAATGATAGGAGAGGAAATGAAGATGGGGGTGGATGGGAGTTGAGCCTGAAAGGTCAGTGACCTTATTAGGACAAGAGTAGTAGTAGATCTTCAAAAGCTTTTACCTGCTATAGGTTGACAATGTGTCAGGTTCTGGGGATGGTCGAAGATGCACATACTTGAGAAAGAGGTTGTTAAAAAATAAGATTGCATTACATTAAGAGGGAAAATGTTTGAATAATAAAGGTGAGAGAAAATGACAATTACTCAGCTTTGAAAATATTATTTTCTGCTGAATCAGTTTCTATGTGCTATAGAATATTTCTTTCAGATAACTGAATTTACTTAGTGTAGGATAGTAATGCTTTATTTTTTAAGGGTTAGGTTTCACTATTAATATTAGCATTTCTCCTGCAGCCATACCTACTAGAAAGATACGTAATTTCATACCTGTACTATGGCATAGATTTATCATCTTAAATACAGAATAGTAGCTATTTACTGAAAAATCTGTCACATAGATGTGTATAATTTTTATGTAGATGAAAATGTAATTTATCCTTAATAATGTAAATTATTCAGGTATTCCCACTGATAAAAACTTGTAAAAATTTGGCCTTTAGCCACAGTTCTTCAGAATTTTTCTAGTAAAGGAATTCTCAAGATAAAGTAAGTATAACTATATTAAGAAACAAAAATTATTTATAATATCCAAAAAATCTTTTCACTAACATTTTTCTGTTAAAGGAAATAATGAGTAAATAATTCAGTGTGCTCAGGAATGTAAATCAGATTAGTTAGGTGAGAAATGTAAGTTTGAGAATGGGGCAATTTTTAAGCCATTTAGGATATAGGTTGATTATTAGTACTGTAATCTTATAGTGTATATATTTTATATTTTTTTATATTCAATATTTTTTAATGTTGAATACTTTTGAGCATTATTGAGTATCACAGGTGCTTCAAGTATGGCTTTGACTTGTATATTTGTATCCAGAGAACAAGTGATCGCTCTTTTATTATTACAGACACCATTGAATTAAATATTTCAGATTAGTTCAGTTTTCATACTGTCTAGTAACACATAGTTACAGGCCTCTTACTACAAGTACTGTCCAATAGAAATATAACAAGAGCCACATATGTAATTTTAACTTTTCTAGTAGCCACAGTAAAAAAAAAAATGTAAAAACAAAATAGGTATGGTTAATTTTCATAATACAGTTTATTTTACCAATATATCCCAAATATTATAATTTTAACAAATAAGCAACATAAAAATATTACTGAAATAGTCTCTGAAGTCTGGTATGTGTTTTACACTTACCACACATCTTAATTTGAATTAGCTGCATTGGAAATGCCTAGCCACATGTGGCTCGTGAATGCTATAACCTGACAGAGTCTTAGAAAATCTTGAAGACTCAGTCTTATGTGATTTGGGTCAATCTTAGTAGCCACAGAGCATGGGCACCGAAAGCCTCCGTGGAGGCCATTTAGCTCAGGCCACTCATTTTATAAATGAGGACACTGAGGGCCAGGGAGGGTCAGGGACTTGTCCAAGGTCACCCAGCTACTTCCGGATAGAGAGCAGACCAGATTCCAAGTATCCTCCTGAATCCAGTTTATTTTGATTTCTATTAAGATATGCTGCTTTTGCTGACTGTTCATGCAAAGGTCTCAAAATTTAGAAAGGTGTAAGAGAACAGCAAGCAAAAATCCAGCCAACCAACTGCCCAAACTGAAAAACATTAAGATAGTCTTTGAAACTTTGCATGTTGAAGGAGTACCATTTTGATAAAGGATTATTGTTAAGATTTCTAGCATGAACTGTAAAGTGCATGAACCACTTTACTGGAATCTATCATAATTTTATAAATGTATGTTAATATTTAAGGAAATACATTAATTTAATTATAGCCATTATAAATAATTTATTTTGCTACCTCTCTAAATCCTAATAAGGCACATAAGGGCAGGTTTTTTCATTTCATTTTACTTTTTGTTACTAGAGTTTCTATTTTGTTGTGATTGAAGCCATCAGAGAAAATTGACTGAGTCCCTGTTTCGTGCTCGTTGTCCGGGAGATGTAAAGAAGAAAGCTTGATTGTTCATATTTTTACATTTTTCTTTCCTTAGACAATATCTGAAATGAGGCCCCACCTGACAGGGTCAATAAAATGCTACTGATTACAGTTTGTCTGGAAAGCATAGATAGGAAAGATCAGGTCTCCTCTTTTACAGATTTGGCAGCTGATGCTTATTGAACCTGAGCTGTCATTCCCAAATGAAATGAGGGAGGCAGTTTGAGTCATATGATAAAAATGTTGTCATCCTGAGGCACCGTCTTGATATGAATCAGCACAATTCTGTGAAAATTAAACATGTGACTACCACGTAAATTTCACCGCATCTCCCTCAGTTATAGGCGTGCATACCTGTATCTGTAGGAGGGCTCTCCACTAAAGCATGAAGTGGCCAAAAGTTCCCAAAGAAAAAGTGGGGCTGCCTTCACCGACTAGATGGGGTTTGTAATAATATCGTCCTGTTTTCACTCTCCACAGTAGAACATTTCTACTAGACTAACAAGGCAGAGGGTAATGAGAAACATGCCAAGTCAAAAAAAAAAAAAAAAAAAAAAAAAAAGAGCAAGAAAGAGGAGTCTAACCTACGAACAGGAAACAAATGTGATCAATTACTCCAAGTGTGGAGCTCACAGATACCTTATCTTAGGGCTCCTTAAAATAAAAGCCTGATTGTTACCAAATGCGTCTGAGAAGTGAGGGAGAAAAACACATTCGTGAAGGAGAGCAAGGAAGGGGATGAGAGGGAGGGGTGGTGGGGGTGAACATGACTTTCTATGGATGTAAAAAAAAATGTGATTTTGCTCTGTTTTACTCTGTATCTCAGGCTCCTGAAGTATTTAGAGAAGTGGGTAACAACTAATCACAGCCTTCACTGAGCAGGCAGTAATATGACTCAATGTTTGAAAAATAAAAATACTTTGAATATGAGGGGTTGGAGGAGACCTAAATAGTCATATGTACCACTACATAGTGCAGACATTTAAAAATGTTTGTTCTGTTCTATGTAATTATTTGGCTAAAATATTTTAAAGAAGAAATACTATTTTTGAAATGAATGTGGAAAAGCGGTCATATGGCAGCAAATATATAGAAGGTGGTTATTTTTGACTCACAATTGAAATATTTGTTATTACTTTCAGATGTCTGGAAGGGAGACTACAAATAAAATGTTTACTTATTCAATGGAATAAATAGTAATAATTATAGAGCTAATAACACTTATCTTAAAAGGGCTGCTTTGCTCTATTAGTCCTCTAAGAAGAATAAGACAGAACCCAATAAAAAGGTATGAGTATATTCTATCATCTTCACATAAGTGAGGAAATGTCATGTCCAAGGCTATGAGTAGGGACTTCAGGGCTGGTGGATCTTGGCTGCATATTCCCCAAATTTCCCATAAGTGCAATAGAATTAACACTATTCCTCTCTTGGAGATCCTGGGTCAATAGGTGTTGCAGGATTATGTTATGAGGTGTTACTATAAAGTAGTGAGACTGGCTTTCACACTCCACACCCAGAAACAGGCTCTTTTTACTTCAGTGGATAAAACATCATAATTCTTCTAAGGGCTTTCACCTCATCTGGTCCCTGTGTGTGCGTGTGCCTGTGTACACAGGCAGAAACTGCAACATTCCCACTTTCTTCACTCTCAAATAAACTCTCAATGCGTTCTCGGGGAGCTTTGACAAAGGCTTATGGAATGGACTTTGGGTTGGTAGAAATGCTGTTTTTAAAAGCTTAATGTCTTGCCAGGAAGATATTCTGTAGATAAGCAGAAAGGCATAATCGCCTATTATTAGGGGACTTTGTTAGAATGGTCTTGCCATCCTGCCCTTCCCGTATTTTTCCAATTATGTTCTAGTGTGTTGGAATCAAATGTCTTCATAGGATGGCAGGCTGCTCCAGTAGGTTTGTTTGCACATATTCTGTAGCTTGCTTAGCAATTGGGCCTGTCAGTCAGTCAACACATATTTATTGGGCGTCTATGTGGCAAACCAGACAAATTCAGTCCCTGTGCTCTTGCTCTTACGTTCTCAGGGGCCTGTCATCCGCACAAAATTTCTAATTGAAATTTTCTTTTTTCAAAGTGGACTCATCCCCATTTGAATTACAATGAGAGGTGGTGAGACTGTAGGAGTAATAGAATCATTTTATTTGGGGCCATTTCAACCCATTAAAGAGCAGATAATTTATCTTATGGATACCTTTTGTTTAATCCTCTCTCCCCCTTTGTCTTTTATTTGTGTTTACTATGATTATGAAAAAAACACTTGCACATATTCAAAATCAAGCAGTGCATAAATAAGCCACCTTTCTTCTGGTAGTTGCTACTCCTTACTTTGAAAAATTTCTTGCATATCATATGAAATTGTGTGTAAACTACCCCCCCTCCAAAGTTATACACACACATGCTTGCATTGTGTTTAAGTGGACAGATTTTTTTTTTTGCAAATGTGTACCTAATATATTCACTTGTCTGCTTTATTTTTGTGTCAATATTTTAGAAAACATTCTATAAATATCTATTTAATTCTTTTAAATATTTATTTAATTAAACGAACCTGTCCCCCATTAACCTCATTCCCCTCCTGCAGGCACAACCAATGATTTTCTTGTTTATCTTTCTGGAGACGTGCTATGCATATAGAAGCAAATACATATATTTTTTCCCTCTTTTATACAAGTAGCATATACTAAACACACTGTTCTGCAGTTTGGTCTCTTCGACCAAACCATTTATCTTGCAGATCATTCCATATCAGTATACAGAGAGCCTCCTCATTCCTTTTCATTTATTGTCTAATATGCCATTGAATGAATATATAACTTGTTTAAAGATTCTCCTATTGCTAAACATTTGTACTGTCTTCATTTTTTTTTTTTTCTTATTTTGCTATTGCAAACAATGCTAAATGATTAATTTTGTACATGGGGCATTTTGGAGCTCTGTGAGAATATCTACTGGGCAAAGGCTTAGGTGTGAACTGATGTGTCAAGGGTATATGCATTTATAAGTTTTCAGGGTTTTGCCAATTGTTCATAGCTGGACCAACTGACCCTCTAAACATTAGCAAAGAAAGTGCTTATTTTCCCTCTCTTATACACCACCATAGTATACAACTGAACTCCCTTATCTTTGCCAATCATAGGTAAAAAATGATGTTTCAGTGTATTTTTTATTTATATTCCTCTTATTGTGAGGGTGAGTTTAAGCATTCTTTTTTCCATGCAGTTAAAGGCCATTTGTATTTCTTTATTCCTTGAAGTGTCTTTTAAGTGATTTTTTCCCTCTCCTGTGGCTTGCTGAGGTAAAATGACCTACCTATGGTCACATATTACTTAGTGAGAGAGGGCAGAATGAGGATTCAGATCCTCCAGTTATTAATTTAATACACTTCCCACTGCAGTGCACAACGGTAGGATTTCCTGTCATACGAATCCTTCCAAGCCCATGATCATTATTTTAGGATCATATGAAATAAGTTAGAATGTGAAAGCATTTTTCAAACAAGAAAGAACCCTACTAAATATAAGATAATGGCTCATTTAATTTTATAAAGAAATCAGAACACTTATCACTCTGGAAAATACGCAGTTCGTAATGAAAATAGAGTAAGAGTGGCTTGCCCTGGCTTCAGTCTGAGAGAGGTAAGGCAATTAGGTTTTTAGGGCACCTCTGGACAAGCAGAGTCCTGATTTTACTAGCTTCGTGCTGACATGTATGCCTTGTTTTTTTCCCTCCCCTAAAGAATGGAAAACATTGTACCTTCACAGAGTGATGGCAGTCTTGCTTCGCTTAAAACTGCATCACACCCCTCATGGGTAATTTGCCTTGCTTTTTAAAATGGGGCACAGGGAGGCCAATCATATTTGAAGTTTTGTAGATATTTAGGTTGATTAAATACAATTCAACTGTATGTTATTGCTTATTGAAGAAAAATTCAGGACTTTTGGATAACAGGTCTACATTGTTTTCACCACTGTTGACTCTATAATAGATAGCATAGGGGTAACATGTGTCCACGTGTTTCCTTATTTACTTTACCGTGCAATGCCATTATGCAAAATCATTTCTAGTTATTTACTTTTATTTATATTTTGTATTGGCAGGGCACACTCTTTATTAATTTTGCATGCATGTAGCCTAAAGATATTAGCTAGTATGCAATAATGGCTGGCCTAACATCCATGTACAAAAGTGGAATTTAGGAGATTAACTTGTATTTGACCTACTTCAGCTCTCCTCGTAATGAGGAGTGCAGGGGCACAGAATTAATCTCTCAATTTGTGGCTCTCGGGGGTGCTGCTAAGTTTTAGAGGGCTTGAATTTTAAAAGTCTCCTGTTGGGCCGAGGAGGTTTTTTTGTTACCCAGTAGAACTCTGTTAACTGTTGTGATTGATGTGCTGATTTTATCTACTGCAGCACTATTTGAGACAAATATTATGAAAGCATGTAAGGTGAATTAACTGCTTGGTTCATCTCAGAAAGTAAAATGGGAAAAACGTTGGTAATAAAGCCTATTGAGCCATGGTGGCTTTATTTATTCCTGACCCTAAAATGCATAGTTTAGGCAAAAATGAAAAAAAAAAACTTTCAAGCTCTTAACAAACACATCAGAAGCTGTCTTTTATTTCTTATTTCTTATGTGGGTCTAAGGTATAAGCTGCTGGGAAGGTATAAGTCAAGTTGTTATAATTTGGATTGATTTGCTCTTAAAAGCTTTGAAATAGACAGTACAATTATTACCATGATGCAGGTCACTTACACTGTATCAATGCATTTAATGAACAATTTGACCAAGTAATTTATTTCTTATGGAGTTACCATTTACTGGTGAATGCATTTATTCTCTAACAAGCATATTAATACTGTGATCACACACACAACAGTCGTAGCAGGGATAAACTCTAGAAGAACTGCTCACTTTCATTTTAGTTCAAATTCTCACTTCGTTTCCATCAATTTTTATAGTGTAGCAGATCAGCAGCAAAACCTGCAATTTATGTTTGCCTTCTTTTGCTCCTCTTCCATCAATCCTTTAACGCAGGTGAGGGGGCCAGAGGCTGATAAGAAGGCAGGGGATCAGAAACCAAAGAACTGGGTGTCCCCAAACCTGCATAATGTTCCTCACATTTCAGACAGTGGCAACGACCATTCATGGATGCAATGGTTTTTGTTTTCAAGAGACCACCTTCTGGCAAAACTCAACGATCATCCTGAGTTGAACATGCCCAGTCGGTAGTTTTAAACAATAATGATCAACTTCAGGCTGTGACATGGTCCTTTGAAAGAGCATCCTGTTTAACCTTTCATTTTACTGATGAGAGAAGTGGGGCCCAGAGAGATTCAAGGTCATTTGCTAGCTGGTGGCAAAACAAAGTCTATAATTCAGGCTTTTTCACTCTCTTGGCTTGTCCTAGGACTCTGCACTGTGGAATATTTCAGACAGATTATTATTGTCTAATTTGAGTACTTCATGCTCTTGTTTTTGTCATAAATGTGTAGAGATGCTCAGTGGTTGATGCAGCTTTCTTCGAAATATAGAGGGAAGGTTTACATTTAGTTATGTCTATCTGGGAAACATTCTGAAAGATTAAATGCTTAGAAATATTCCTTTCTATATTACAACTCCCGGGACTCAGGGTCTAAAGTGATCATTTCACACAAACACAGAACATGCATACACACACACTACAGTATTCCAAATTATGCCTCTTTAAAAAGTGTATAGTTACAGGGTTAGCAAATTATAAAATTTTCCTTTTACACCTTACAAAAATCTATCCTTTGATTTTTTTTCATGCTGAGGGCTAAGTACTGATATTTATACCATTTATCTAAATGTAATGACATTTTCTACTATTGTTAAAGCTTTCAAAAAATAGCCAATTTTATATCTTCAAGTTAGGAAAGTTAAGTTATTTTACATTAGAAAAGCAAACGTTGAGTGACTCATTTAGTCCATTTAAAGCAAATGTTTAGGCAGTAAATCTGAATGTTAATAACATTTAATAATTTCAAGGATGGTACTGCAAAATGCTAAAGTGTGTTCAGACCAAGGGTATTTTACCTCTTGAGCATATGTCAAATTGTTCCCTTCAAAAGATTTATTGAAATTAATATGTTTGGTAGAGTTGAGTGCCAAGAAGTGTATATTTTTACATGTGGAAAAGTAAATTTGAAATTGTGCAGTGTATAAAAGATTTTGAAAATGGGCATAGAGATGTATTTAGTCATTGATTTAAATTTAAATTAGCAGTGATACTAAGATTTAATTTTCTATTTGTTATGCTCTTAAAGACGATCTTTAACAAAGTGTTTTGTAGAATCCAGCTCTTGGCCTTTTTTCGTTTTTTGTCCTTACAACATTCCCTTCTAATTTTGGTGAGTCCAGAGGAATTCACAGCGCTGAAGATGGAGCCACTGTGTAGAGTTAATGTGCAGCAGCAGCAGCCTTTCTCCTTGGATCCTAAGATGCTGGAGCTGCTCGCTGCACTTTTCAAGCAGCTGCCAACATTGTCAGCACTGATCTGTCAGTAAGGATTTCTCCTGGCAAAACTCTGAAGCTACTTTCTGACATCTTCAACAAACTAATTGTTGTCTCCTGCCTCTGCGAGCCCTCTGAAGTCCCAATGAGTTAGTGTCTTCTCAAGAGATGAGAAAAAGGACTCACAAAATCAATTTATCAGGCTATTACGCATTGTCATCAGCCCAAACAAAAACCTGCTAAAGACAGGAGAAAAAGTAGAAGAAATGGGTCTCTGAGAAAAGGTTACAGAACATCCATCTTCTCTCCTCTTCTGATTGTTTCCTTTCTCTGCCCATTTTCATACCCGTTTCCCTCCACTAAAAGACACTTTATGACAAGCATTGTAATCTCTTTAGAACGGAGGGGAACCTCTTCTTTAGGACACAATCTTTGCAAGTTGTGAGTGACAGTGGGAAAGAGTCCAATTGCTGCTGAGGACACCAGGCAATAAATCATCCACCCCTGGCATCAGCTGGCTGGACCAATCCCCACTTCCTGAGTAAGTACTAGGGCCTGGATGTGACAAAACAGCTATTGTCAGCTCCTAGCTGCCACATTCCCACTTCTACTGAGATTTGAAGTTTCCTTAAGAGTTTCTGAAGTACAGAGCATAAGGGAAAGCACTATTTGAATAACTACCAGAAGGGAGGGAGATGTCCTAGAGTTAGATGATTATCACAAAATTCATTTAGGGGAAACAACTTTTGGGGGGAAAAACCCTTTGTTTTCATTTTATATGTCATCGATCAATTGCTTTGTCTTCATTGAAAATGGCATGTCTTTTCACTTTTATAAAGGTTTTAAATATACAGGGTAGTCCTCAAAATTACTTTGTAAGAGCAATGTGCGATTGGGTAAAAATTTTACAAATAATATGGATAGATTGCTGCAGCAATAATTTCATAGTTTGCTGGAGTTAGGGCATTTTCAAGTAGATATTTGCTTTTCTTTGTAATGATTAAGTTTAAACATACTCTTCCTGTTAATACATTTGTAAAATGTTGTAAGGAGCAAACTGATTTCCAGTTATTTTATGTATAAATAAAACTCATACAAACCCCCAAGTACAGCAGTTATTTTACGTGTAGTCAAACATCACACAAAAAATCCCAGTTAGTAGAAAAGAAAATTTGCCATAACAGGAGTTTGAACATTATATATATTTCACTGGAAGTCTGATTAACTGATGAATCATAAAATACAGCAGGGTAAAGGCTGAAATCTGAGATTCTCAAATGGTCTCATAGCTATTTACTTTTAACATTATTTTGAAAAATATAGAAAGAATATAACTATAGGATATTAAACACATTCCATTTTGCATAGTGAAAACACTTTCCCTTATTTTTTTTTTTTTTTTTTTTTGAGAAATTTTATGCTTAGCCCAATTTTCTCAATGAGAAAGAATCATTTCAAGGGGAGAAAATTTGAATAATGAATTCATCATATCCTATTAAACATGAGAATTCAGGGAAAAAATCCTTTTCTTACATAGTGCTAAAAAGTCTGAAAAAGAAGTGAAAACTGGTCTATTATCCCTATTTAGTCTAATAAACACTTTTTGAGAACTTACTATGTCTATCTAATGCTCAGAATGATTCCACTATATCTCATTATACTGACAAAATATCTGGACAATTGATGGATATTTTATGTTCCACTTGCCTGTTTTGTGTAGACACAGCGTGTATCTATTTCTCTCTGCAAAAATGTATTCTTGCCTGAGTTACCTGTCAGTCTCTTTTACAATTATGAAGAATACCTTGTGCAGGAGGTGATGGATTTCCTTTTACCCCCTAAATCATCTCGAGCTGTCACATTCAAGCAGAAACACTTTCATTATCATAAAATACGCACAAAGCAGATGATACACCTCTTCACAATTAAGTAACGTGGCTAAAGCTACTTTTAAAACAGTTTAATTGTTGAGAAATCTGCATCCAGTGCATTTTTTTTTTTCTTTTTCATATCATACCAACCAGTGATTAACTACCATCTTTTAATATTTTTTGGTTGATGATGATAATGCTGAAAGCATTCTGGCACTGTGAAATCACAGTCAAACGGTGACACCAGCCAGGCAAGATGATGGCGTACCAGCTCCATGACAGTTCTATCTCAGTTGATCATCTTAACTAAAAAATAATCCTATCTAACTTGAAATCCACAGCAGCTATAAGTAGAAAATAAATCCAAACCACAGCTCAGACTTGTAACCTAACAGCCATCATAAATAATCAGAGCCTATTTGAAGGTGGAAGATGGGACATTAGAAGCTATTTACACTACGAGAGTGATGCCATCGATCAGTAGCGGCAACCCGTAGATAAGGCCCCTATGATGTCACAGTTATTTATGATGGGCTTTGACAGTAAAGCTACTATGGAATTTTCTCCTCAGACAGCTTCATTCATTTTTGTTTGTGATGCATTTTGTTGTTAAAGAAGCAATCGATAGCAAAATCGTGGTGATAAAAGTATTACTTGTTAAATATGTGAAAAAATGTGCACGTATGGAGGAATGTGGGACAAAAGATGAAGAATTTAAAATTTCACTTGTGTTGTTTACTTATTTCAGCTACAAATACACAGTAAACTCTTTCCACATCTTGGGCTTTAAAATGTAGTCCACTTGTTGTTACTCTTGCATCTTATTCTCATGTTGGAAAACAGAGCTAAAATGTTAACCCTCCACCCCCACCCCACCTCCACACACACTCGTCATATATCCGACTTATACTGGATAAAGTAATATTTAATTAGAGAAATCACAAGTGATAAAACAAAGGGATTTTAGTGTTTTTTTAAAATGTTGTTTTTACTTGTTATGTTGGTTTTATTTTCCCTACCACACCTCATCTTCTGCTGTTCAAAATATTCACGAGGCTAGTGTTTCTCATACTTTAAAATGCATACGAATCACCTGGGGATCTTGTTAAAATGCAGTTTCTGACTCGGTAGGTCTAGGGTGAAGACTGAGATCCAGCATTTCCAATAAGTTCCCAGGCAAGGCCCAGATGCTGGTCCAGGGATCACACTTTTAGCAGCAAGATGTTAGGTAAGGCAGTTATTTCAATACCTTTCAGACATCCCTCCTGATTATTTGCATCTTTTTCAAATGGGTGTTTTCCTCTCTAGTATAAGAAGTGTTTGCAAACATTAGATTTGCAGAGTCACCTGGAGGACTTAACTCACCAGGCTGTGCCCCATACCCAGAGTTTCTGAGTCAGATGTGGGGTAGGCCCAAGGATCGGCATTTCTAGCAAGTTCCCATGTGCTCATACTTTGAAAACCACCATTGTGGAGCCCTTATTTAGCATTTTTTTACATGACACTTGGGGTCCATATTTAATGCTGCAAAGGTAGTAAGCTAGAAAACAGATAATTAAATAAGAAAGTATGATTGTTATTTATTGAGTACCTACTACGTTTTTGGCATTATATGAAGCTCATGATTTATGTTATCTCATTTATCCCAACTAATTACCTAAATTTATTCAACATTTATCATGGATTGACTCTAATATTTTCTGGAAATCATAGTGACTGAATGGTCTAGATTGTTGCAGTGATTGTCATAAAAGCGAGCCCTTGTTGAGATTTCTTTCTATATGATTCCAAGCTTTTATTCTGAGAATGTAAAAATATAGCTTTCCATCCTGCCCCCTACCTTGATCTGCTATGCTAAGGCATAGTGGACTCAAAGACCAAAAAAAAAAAAAAAAAAAAAAAGCATAATTACTACCTTCAAGGCATTTACAATCTAGTGAGAGGTAGAAATGCTACAAGTTAATAAGAGCAGAATGAAATTCTGTGTCAGGGAATACAGAGACCTGCCAAAGAGGTCTCAGATCCATTTTACTCTCTCTCCCTTTTACTCTCCTTTTCCTACACTCCCCATGCTTCCCAACAGTCACACACATGCATGTGTACATACATACACAAATACGCACATATCTAAACATAAATACACTTTTCAAATATCCTTAATAGTTCACAAAAATGTGCTACTGTGGAAGGGTTTCTTTGGTGTAAATTACCTCAGTTGTCTCATAGATTCAAGTCATGTTTCAGTTTAGTTGGTATCTGTGAGGTGACTACTGTCCCAGACGTTTGAGACACAGTGGGGGCCAAGACACAGCTGTCTCTCCATTGTAGGGCAAGGAGACCTACAAGCAAACAAGCAGTTACAATATAGGGCAATAATGATTAAACTGTGGGACCTGGCTCTACTCACTAAGCATCCACGGAAATGTCTTTTGAGGTAGTGAGAACTCAGCTGAGGCCTGAGCAAAGAGTTAGAAATTGAAGGGGGGTGAGGTGGGTAGGAACTGAGGAAAGCTATGCTCCAGGCAGTGGGGACAGCTTGTTTAACAGTCTGGGGTCCTGAGGGAGTATCTGAGGCATATTGAAGCCATTCCAGTAGTTCAGCATGGCTAAGTATAAACACCCTCTGATTATATCACCACCAAATAAATGCCCCGTTTCAAACATATGTGGCTTGTGAATATGCAACACCAATAAATTCTCTTATGTTTTTAATAAATAGAATTATTTTTTTAGAAAACCTTTTTTCTTTTGGTAAACAGCATTGAAAAAGGTCACAAAGGACAGATCTGCTATCATGCAGGGTTGGTTGCTGATAATATCTTTATTTTCCTGTAACAGTTGAGTATAGATTATATTAAGCATTAGTCACTATGTGAAAAATACACTTTGACACAGGTACATCTTTTCTCATCTGTTTGTGAAAAAAGCAGGAGGTCAAGCCAGGGACAATGTCCTGTTTTAACAACGCTCTCTTATAAGGATTAAATTCCAGGAACACATTGTGAGCACCTCTGAGTACATAGTATTTGACTAGGAACTCAGGGTATGGAAAGTGTATAGAAGACAGGGGCTTTGTCCATGAAGACTGTACACTCCTAGTTTATAAGACAAGGCAAACATATATGCAGCAACAGGAAAATAATTCCCAGGGAACAATGACTGCCCCTAGGGTTTTGAATCGGAGCTATCATTTTTTTTTTCTTATGATAGTGATATTTTGAGCTAAAAAGATGGAGGTTGGTATAAAATCAGTAAATGTGCTCTTGAAATTGTCAGAAGGATGTGTGTGTGTGTGTGTGTATCAATAAATAAATTGAATTCCCTTCCATACTTATGCTTTTGAATGATAGCTTTGAGAGAGTAACTGTGTGAATCACAGGAGTCATTCAGAAGCACAAACGGAAAAATGTCCTACAATAGTAAGGAAATTGAAGTTACTTTTTAAACTTATTTCCTTCTTGGTAAAAAAATACATTTATGCATTGCATACAGAGATTAAATGTTAACAGTGGTGGTATTCTGTATCTCCACCTCCATCCACCCCTGGAAATTTGATTGAATTTATTGGATGACTAAAAAAATTTCCTAATTAAACAATAATTTTACATAGGTAATTATTTTTCAAAGATGATAAATCTTGTCCATAATAACAATAATATATGAAGTTAGAATCACTTCTTATTATATTTCACTAAAATTTAGATACAAGACAACTTGGTTCTCTTTGGGACATTCATTCTAGCCATTTTCAGAGTGTCTTGCATGGAATTTCTGTTGCTATTAGAGATGATTTTATCAAATTTTACTATGCTGCAATGTATGTCAAACTTTTTATGAGTCCCTGATTTCAAAATAATGGTGCTATCTCGAATAGAATGTTATGCTACTTTTTAGCCCTTTTGTTTAAATTTGCTTATTCTAGTGCCCATGCTTAATCATTTCCAAGAGCTTTGTCAAGCTTGTAACAATAAATATTGGAGTTAATTTAAATGAGTCAAAGTTCATTCTCATTTAGTAGTCATCTGTTTAAGTAAATCACCTGCCTAGTCATTTTCTTCTGTGTAGCAATAAATGGAAATGGCTAGAAACCTATCACAAAACGTTTAAGGAGGAAATACCATATTTTAATGGAGAATCCTTTTAAATACATAGGATCAGCAATGGATGTGTTAAACATGTATTTTATTTTACAGGCCGATAAGTGAGTGTTTAACATTTAACATTATCCTCAATATAAAAACTCTGTAACATTTTGTGTTTTCATTGAATTACTTTAAGATATTAAATATTTTCTCTCCCAGTCATGAGGTAGTCCTTTGCAGTGACTTATTATTTCATGATAGAGAAATGTTGTGTTTATTAATATTTCTTACTTTTTATAGGAGGCTCTGCTTCTATGACTTCATACAGTCCCCCTGAAAGCTCCCTAGATTGTACTCAGGAAATGTTATTACAAGACTTTCTGTCATTTTTTTTTTTAAAAGATGGCTTCCTGTGACTTCCATAGAACAGTGTGTGATTTCACTGGAATTTTAACATCTCTGTTAAACGGGAAAGAGGTCAGATGGGTCATAATTACTATTTCATAAATAATCATTATAAGGAGTAACACCAAACATGAATTCAGGAAAACTATTCTGTAATCTAACAAAAGCAAATGCTAAAAAGTTAGTATATACTCTAAAGCATATTTTGCCTAAATTCTGCCTTTGCCGTATTTCTCTAAAATTATTAAGTAATAAATAATAGATAAGGACACCAAAATTAAATTATTTTTTATTATAAATGGATTGGTCATATGGAATCATAATTAATAAAAATTGATTTATTTTTCTTTTTACAAATTCATTATACACACATATATAATATATAATTTATAATAATGGATCAAATGCCAGAATGAATTATCAGTAACACTATTAAACTCCTCTTCTTCCAAATCATTTCACATTATTTTGGATTAAAACAATAACAGAAACATAAATAATGAAAACATATGGTGTATAACAAAAATTAAGGCACTTCAAAAATTTCAGGTTATATCAACTGTGGGGTTCTGAAGTCATCTTATCTTCTTTTACTGCACAAATCCTGGTTACAACTTTATATATTTTATTGGGGACTTTACTATAGAATAGTCAAATGTTTCCTCTGCTTTCACCTAAACAAACTTTTCCCATTTAATAAAAATTGTTTCCTAAGCTTCAAGCCTGTGCTGAGATCACCTCAGCTTTTGGCATGCAGGAGGAGCAGTGAGGGCCAAACAAGAGGGGACAGAATTGTATTCGGTTTCAAATGGTGTACCAAGGAAGCTTATGAGTTGGAAAAAAAGTAGCACAAGGAATATAGAAAATTCCATCTTTCCTACCTCAAAGTGATGCCAGTTCAGTCTCTGTCATCTCAAGTGCCGCACTCACAGCCAATAGTTCCAGAGCCTCCTATTGGTGCAATTTCTTTGGAGTCTGTTTTCTCTCTTTTCTGTTCATATGGCTTATCTGGTGTATGAGTAGTTCTATCTTGTGGCCAACTTCGGTCTCTTAGTTCGCCCCAGTGGGGTAAGGGAGCATTCAACATTCATAGTGAAGAATGGAATGACAGACCCCTGAAAAAATTACTGTGCTTTGTATAAACCAGTGGGAGCCATTCCTTTCTTATCTGCCAGAGGCCAACAGACCTGGAGCCCTCTTAGAATTGGAATACTACTTTTCCCTTTTTGAACTTTCTGTTGTCTCTACTGAAGGGCTAAAGGGTTGGGAAGGGAAGTCAAATGGATTTGGTACCTACATAACTGAGTTCCAAAGATAAATGTTGGTGATGGTTTCATCTTCCTTATGAAGAAACTGTGTATGCCCCACCGGATGACACATATTCTCCTTAGACACCACGTTCAAAGACTCGTTGGCTCTAAGAAGATATTTGTGATTTTTTATTTTCCTACACTTTCCATTTCCCCCCCAATTAATTCAACAAACAACAAACAACTTTTGAAAATCATAGGTGAGTCACAAATGTCCGATTGTCTTCCCAATGTATTTGCGTCAGGCGGCCCTGTTTGGCTGCAACGCTTCCTCGCCTGCAACTAGTGATTGGGACGTATCCCCTGGGGAGTGAAATTCTTATCTGAGCAATGAAATCAGAATCTTTGAGGAGTTGAAATGCAGACATTAGGACTTTTAAAAGGTTCCCAAGTGATTCCAACTTTAAGAACCACTTTTACAGATGAAAACAATCTAACAGTGTTGGGGAACTCTGTTAAATTGTTGTGTCTTATTTTCAAATCTGTTAATTTTAACCCAATTAGTGCCTCAACAAAGATAAAATTCTAAATTGCATTGCCTCTTTATGTACAATTTCCATTTGAGCAGCAGAATTGAATCCAGAGCAATGATATTGCTGTTTCAAGGAGGAAAATCCAAACGAGTGAATAAAAATAGTTATGCAAATAGATTGTGGAAAAATTAGGGTTAAATAAAACCAATAACCTCATTCTTTACAAGTTTAACCCTATGAGAAAGCAGCAAAAAGCCTTCAAAAAAATTGCTGAATGACATATTCCTTGCTGCAGACTTGTTTTTTTTTTTAAGTTATTAAAAAACAAAAGCATTCAGAACTGGTGTCCAGAGGGATGTCTCAAAAAGAATAAGTGAAATTGCTACTGAGTTTTCTCTTAGGCTTTAAAGACAAGGAAGGAAGGAAGGAAGCAGTCTAAATAAAAAGATTCATTTGCTTGTTTGTTTGATGTTGGTTTATCTTTACCTCAAACAAGATTTAAAATCATTGTTTGGGGGTGATGGTGGTATGGATCTGTTTATTTTGGGGATCCATCCCTCAAAATAAGAAGGGATCAAGTTAGAGGCAGGGTTTCAGTCAAGACCAACCAAATGAAAATTCTGCTTTCTCCCTAATGTCTGTGGTGGGCAATTTCTGTATTGCCATCCTTTATTTAGCCTATACTTCACTTAATTCCTAAAATGTAATGGTTGCTTTTCACGTTAGCTTGGCAGATTACAGCTGTTTGCAGCTTTGACATGGTGTAGTCCCTGTGGTTGATGGTTCACCTCTTTGTGTCTCTCATACCTCCATACACCTCCCCATCTTGCCTAACTTTCTAGGCTTTCTTTTTTTTTTTTTTTTTTCTGCTTCAACCGAGCCTAATGAACAGCTCACATTAGATTTGTGCTTCATGAACATGTATAATCTATAGGTAGGCCCTTATATTCTGAATTTTTTTGATGGTCAGGCATAAAGAAGAGGACAGTATTAATTTAAGTTTTGTAAAATGGAATGGTATAATATGCTTTTGTTTGAATACCATATTTTTCTCAAGCATGAAAGTGTTTTTTCCTTAACACCATGCTTTTTGTCTTCTCTAATTGTTTTGAATTTTAATGGTATTCCTTATCATATTTATTCTCCTGGTGGCATGCACAGGTTACTGGTTATTTTGTTTTGCCAGTGAAGTAAACTCACTCTTAGGTACCAAAAGTGAGTTATTTAAGACAAGATTATAAATACCATATAGGTAACCAACAAATGCATTAGTTAACAAACTGGATTTACTATATGTATGTGTCCTTTCCCAGAGGGATTGGTATCTATTCAAATTATTTTTAGCATTTCTTGACATGCCAAATATGATTGAAAATTCAGACAGAAGTCCCACATTATATAGTAAAGTTGATTATATTTTGCCATGATATTGGGTAAAACATGCACATTCCAAGATAATATTATACTTGTTATATCCCTTCCTAGTGCATGCCCATTAATCACAGAGCACTAATAACACATTTTTTGTCATGGTACAACAAAAATTCTGGCTCTGACTCTTGTTCTGGCTCATTTACATTGGCCTGCCTGTCAGTTCAAAGCTTCAGGGAATTAATATTGTGAGATTAAAAAGTGAAGTCCCTTAAACATCCCATTTTATGAACTTGTGGTTATTTTTTCAAGGAGGGAAAAAAAATAAGCCTTTAAAGAGTGAGGGACATAAAACTTTCTTGACTAAGATTTCCCCTTTCTTGCTTCCCTCTGTTTCCCTAAATGATAGAAGCCCCAGACCCTCCACCACAATGCCTTAGGTCCTTGAAATGTTACTTTCTCTGGTGTTGCCTCCTGGGATATGTGGTTAAGCTGCAATGAGCTGCCTGATTATTTTGGATGCTATTTCCCTTTAGTTCACCTTTGATTTGCACTTTTTATCCATTTGAGGATAAGAATCTGCAGAAACACCTCAATAATCCATTTTTTTTTAATTAAAAAAAAAAGAAATGTTTCCCCTTAACCATCTGGTTTCTGTGTAAATGCATGCAGTGACTCTGGAGCCATCCAAATCCCAATACACATCTCACTTGCTCATTGACTCTTTTTTGGTGAATCAGAAGAAGAATCAAAAGCCTCTTTGAGGATTACAGAAAAGGGATTCCACATGTGTTACCGTGTGCATGTATAGGCAATTTATTTTAGAGAAATGCTTTGCTAAAATCAAATGAATATTATCTAAAATGCTTTTAAAAGATTAAAATAAAAAGAGATGAATCTGGAAAGCTCTTTGAATTTTTATAGTAGGGTCAATTTATGTGGTCCATCGTATGTATTTTGAGACAAATCTTAAGTGGGACTTAAGATAAATGATGTTTTTAAGGTCTCTATAGTCTTCCAGTGTGTTATGACACTTGTAAAACTGTAAGAAACATTCACAGTGAACTATTTCTGCCTTCTATTATCAATTACTATGTTATTTTTGTAGATATATTGTCTTCAAGATTTTCTTAATAAATCCTTTTATCACTTTTTCATGGGGATGATAATTAATACTCTTATGACTGTATTAATTATATATAAACACCTTTATATACAGTATTAGATTCCTTATTCAAAACCACCCTGTGAGGTAGGTGTGGTTCCTGTTCCCATTTTTTAGATGAGGAAACTGAAGTTCAGAGAGGTCCAAACCTACACAGTCTGGAAGTGATAAAGTCGGAAGTTTGAAATCAGTAGTATGTTTAGATTGTCTACTCTCTTTGATAGCCATTTGGCTATTGATGTCTTGATTAACTTTTTAAAGCCTGGTTTTCTCATTTGTAAAATGGGATTGATATCTACGTCTTGGTGGTGGTAGTATAAGGATTAAATATTATACATATGTAGGATTTTCATACAATGCCTGGAACATAACAAACATGAAAAATGGCAAGAGTGGTAGGGTAGTAATTGTTATCATTACTTGGACTATTAGAGATAGAAGTAGCCCTGTTTGTGGTAGCTTCACCATCAGCACCATTATTTAAAATTTACCAACAATATAGTTGTAAATACGTAGATTCATGTACACCACAATTGCCATCATGGCTGTACTACTTAAATATGTAATGCTTTAGTTTCCTAGGCTGCTCAAAGCAGATACCATGAAATGGTTTTGGCTTAAACAATGGGAATTTACTAGCTTACAAGCTTACAGTTTTGAGGGCATGAAAATGTCCAAATCAAGGCATCATCAAGGTGATGTTTTCTTCCTGAAGACTGGCTGCTGGCGATCCTTGGCTCCTCTGCCACATAGCGATACCCATGGCGGAGTCTGCTGGTCTCTCCTTTCTCTTATGGGTTTTGTTGATTTCAGATTCTTGCTCCCATGGTGTTCTCACTCTCTCTCTGTCTTCACTCCATTTATAAAGGATGCCAGCAAGACCCTGAATGAAGAGGGTCATACCTTAACTGAAGTAGCCTCATCAAAATGTCCAATTTAAAATGGTTCCACACCCAGTGGAATGGATTAGATTTAAGGATATGTTTTTCTGGGATACATACAACTTGAAACCACCACATGTAGGTACATATATATATTTATATAAATTTAGGCCTATGCATGTAAGTAAGAAGATGAAATGAAAGCATTTTATCCAGTAATAACATTCGGTAAAATGTTATTCATAATGGAAGATATTACTTAAATGGATACATCACTTATTTTGGCAATGTGAAATTTATTTTCTGTGGATTAAACTTATTTTATTATTTATAAAATAAAAATTATGAAGATTTACAGCTCTGGAACTTCAGAGAAAAAAGAAAGGAAAATTTATTTTTGCTCAATCATTTCAGATGTCCTTGTGCATTTCCAAGGAATTAGAATGTTGGAAGAGTAATGGGTATAAGCTGTCATAAGTTTAATAAGATCCTTACTTCCTCTTTTCTAGCATTTTAGAAACAGAATTATGAAAATAATTAATGTTTTTCTTCTACAAGTGCAGCTCTGGAAGTACGAATCTTTTTTCTTCAATAAGTTGCAGGCTTGGGCAAGGTGTTGTTATGTTGCTTTCAAATAATAACTCTCTGAGCTCCAAGCAGATTCTCTCCTCTACTGCCATACCTTTCCCCCTTCTTTTCTAGTTAATTCCTAGTCATCTTTAAAAATCCCACTTACACATCCCCTCTTTGAGAAGTTTTCTTGACTCCTGAAATTGATTTAGATATTCTTTTTTCTGTCTTTCATAAAACTTTGTGAATATTTCTAATATAAAATTTGCCATGCTGTATGGTAATTTTTTTTTTTTTTTTTTTTTTTTTTTTTTTTGCTTACTTGTCTACCTCCCTAAATGATTATAAACTTCTTGTGGGAAGGCACATTTCCTTGCTTAGCTGTATATGCTCATTATCTGGCATTTACTAGAAATAAATGTTCATGGAATGAGTAAGCGGTAACACTTTAACATTTCTCCTGAATATAGAATTTTTTAGAATTCTAATTCAAAATAATCAAATTTTCTCTCTAGAAACATTGCAACAGAACTCCTATTAGTCACCCATTTATTTGCAAAGGAAAATTGGAACAGGGTATGCTACAAAATTCAACTTCACTGTGGACAAGAAGTGGCTTGTGAGGCCAATTGTGAACTGAAGAGAGAGAGTTTAGATGGCTTCATTCAAGAGAATTCCAACAGTTCTCTAGAACTAAAATATTGTCTTAGTGTTCTAGAAAAGGATACACAAATGATTCACTCCCACCCATAGCCAAATAGACACTTGCCAAATTGACACTACTCTCCACATTTTTTCCATTCAATTTTATTGAGATATATTCACACATCATACAGTCATCCAAAGTGTACAATCAATTGTTCACAGTACCATTGTATAGTTGGGCATTCATCACCACAATCAATTATTGAACATTTTTATGATTCCAAAAAAAATAAGAATAAAAATTAAAGTTATAAAGAATATCCAAAATATCCCATCCCACTATACCCCCCTATTATTCATTTAAATTTTTGTCCTGAATTTTCTACTCATCTGTCCATACACTGGATAAAGGGAGTGTGAGTCACAAGGTTTTCACAGTCACATGGTCACACCATGTAAGCTATGTAGTTATGCAATTGTCTTCAAGAATCAAGGCTACTGGGTTGCAGTTCCACAGTTTCAGGTATTTCCTTCTAGCTATTCCAATACACTAAAAACTAGAAAGGAATATCTATATAATAAGAATAACCTCCAGAATGACTTCTCTATTCCATTTGAAATCTTGCAGGCACTGAAACTCTATTTTGTTTCATTTCTCTTCCTCCTTTTGGTCAAGAAGGCTTTTTCTATCCCACGATGCTCAGTCCAGGCTCATCCCCAGGAGTCATGTCCCAGATTGCCCCTTCCCCACTTCTCGGAGCCCCTACTCTTCATCTCTATGGTCATATTCTCTGATACTTTCTTTTTGTTTACAATGGGGCTTAAATTTAGCATCTTAAATCTGTAACAATCTTGTTTTTCTTTGAAACCAACTTAACTTCGATATGACACATAAACTATGTTCCTATACTCCCTCATTCCCCCACCTTTATGTAGTTCTTGTCAAAAATTACATATTTTACATTGAGTCCAAAACCATTGATTGATCATTACAGTTTATGTATTTTAGATCCTGTAGGAAGTAAATAGTGGAGTTACTAATCAAAAATACAGTAGTATTGGTATGTATATTTGCCATGTGATCTTTACTGGTACTCTTTATTTCTTCATGTAGTTTCAGTCAATTGTTTCGTGTCCCTTCCTTTCAGCCTGCTCACCTCCCTTTAGCATTTCTTGTAGGACTGATCTACTGGTGGTGAAGTCCCTCAGCTTTTTTCTCTGTTGGTAGGGCTCGCTTTAGTATCTGAAGTAGGGCAGGTCTTTTATTAGCAAAATCTCTCAACATTTGTTTGTGAAAAATTTAAACTCTCCCTCAAATTTGAAGGAGAGTTTTGCTGGGTAAAGTATTCTTGGTTGGAAATTTTTCTCTCTCAGAATTTTAAATATGTCATGCCACTGCCTTCTTCCTTCCATGGTGGCCGCTGAGTAGTCACTACTTAGTCTTATGTTGTTTCCTTTGTATGTGGTGAATTGCTTTTCCCTTGCTGCTTTCAGAACTCTGTTTCTTCAGCATTTGACAGTCTGATCAGAATATGTCTTGGAGTGGGTTTATTTGGATTTATTCTGTTTGGAGTTTGCTGGGCATTTATGCTTTGTGTGTTTATATTGTATAGAAGGTTTGGGAAGTTTTCCCCAACAATTTCTTTGAATACTCTTTCTAGACCTTTATCCTTCTCTTCCCCTTCTGGGATACCAGCGAGTCTTAAATTTGGACATTTTATTTTATCTATCATATCCCTGAGATCCATTTCATTTTTTTTCAATTTTTTTCCCCATTCTTTCTTTTGTTCTTTCATTTTCTGTTCTTGGTCCTCAAGGAGGCTGAGTTGTTGTTCAACTTCCTCTAATCTTGTATTATGAGTATCCAGGGTCTTTTTAATTTGGCCTACAGTTTCTTTTATTTCCATAAGATCTTCTATTTTTTTATTTACTCTTGCAATTTCTTCTTTATGCTCTTCTAGGGTCTTCTTTATATCTTTTATATCCTGTGCCATGCTCTTCTTCATGTCCTTTATATCCTGAGCTATGCTTTTGTTGCCTGTCTGTAGTTCTTTGATTAATTGTGTCAAGTACAGTGTGTCTTCTGATATTTTGATTTCGGTGTTTTGGTTTGGGTTCTCCATATCATCTAGTTTTATCAGATGTTTTAAGATTTTCTGTTGTTTTTGGCCTCTTGGCATTTGCTTTACTTGATCCCTAATTTGACAGAACTGCAGCTTGGTGGCGTACATTTTCTCTAACTAACCAGCAGATGGCATCTGTGAGTCACCTATTCCCCTCAAGTCAGTTCTCCCCAACTTTGTCTTTGTGGTGTGTGGGGGTCTGACTCTTGTGGGGTCTAATTGGTGCACCAAGTTTGTGTGTATTGCTGGTGCTGTCTGCCCTGAACGTGGGGCATGTGTCTGGGTGGTTAGGCAGGCTGCCCATGTGTTAGCAGAGATTTAAGGCTGTTGCAGGAGCCTAAGCCTTCATTTCATCTTTCCACTGTTTGTCTCTGCTGCTGACCCACAAGTCCTTGGTATTTGTGTAGGGTCCCTGGGATTTCTGAGTGGTTCCCCCTTTCCAGCTGTGCTCATCCAGGGCCTCTGCTGAGGGAGGGCCGTGCCACGTCACAAGTGCACACTGACTTGCCAGGGAAGCCCTGGGTCGCTGGGCCATGCAGGGGCGCTCCCAGCCTGCTTCAAAGATGGTTGAATGGGACGCATTAACTTTCCCCTTTTCACACAGCTCTGCCCTCCCAGCTCTGGGACAATCAGCTGTGGGTGCATTAAAGGCCACTGTCCATGGCCAATATTGTGGCATGTGTGGAGTGCTGCAGGAAAGTCTCCCTGCCACACTGGGTTTCTTGGCACGGCTCTGTACTGTGGGTCTGGCCCCGGGCAGGAGCTTCCACCACCCGCTGGGGAGATGACTGCAAGGAATGCATTTTTTTTTCTCCTTTTGGCTCCCCTCTGCTCCCCTGGTCTCGAGACAATCAGCAGCGGGTGTGGGAAGGGGTATCCTCTACGCCAGACACCGAGGTGTTAGCCCAGCCCACTCCCACCGCTCTCCCTGTCTTATCTGCAGCCGCTCCTGGGCCTTTTTTCTCCAAATGCCAGCCCACCATTTCCCCACACCACAGCGTGGCTCACTCACTAGTTTCAGAATGAAGGCCCCTGGTTTCACCAAATACATGTTCCCTATGGATTTAGCAGACCTTGTCTGGCTGGTGCTGTGCTCGAAGTGGTGTTCTGGGTCACTTTCTGGTTTTTGTCTAGTATTTTTCATGGAGGTGTTTTTTTGCCCTGTCTCACCTAGCCGCCATCTTAGGTTCCTCAATACCATTATATTTTACACATTAAAACACACAATTACTTCTTTGGGGATATCCTAAAGGAACTTTTATGCATGTGTAGGCGCTTTAGTAAAATTAGAGATACAAATCACATGAGGAAAACCACCCCAGATGTATGTGCAGGAATTGATGGAAATACTATGTTAAAACCTCATTCATTGCAATTTTTGCGCAGTGAATTAAATTATGCATTTCTAATGAGGGGCACTACATTGAACATATTGTAATGACATCACATACTGTAATGTAATATCAAGAAGCTATCTTTTAGGCATATTTGCCTATATTCACAGTCTTTTTAGCTACCTTGTGGAGGTAGGTGGTCCTAGGCTGGTGCAGTGATCCCATGGTGTCCTCTATGACCCCAGTTCTTTCTGTCTTTCTGTTTCACCATCCATGGTTGGTGGCTTCCACCCTCAAATTTTTCTTAGGGTCACCACATGGCGATTAGAGCTCCAGCTTTCACAGCTGGGTTTCAGACAGGAATAACAAGCAGGAAAGGGAAAAAGGCTCATGCCAACCTTTCCTTTCATAGGTAGCCAATCATTTATACTTACATTTCATGGGTCAGATTTTAATTTCACGTGGCCATCCCAATGCCAGTTTTTAGTTACACGTTGCAGTCCTCTATGAGGGAAGAGTAGAGAGAAAGGATATCAAGTGGGCAACTAGCAGTCTATACAGCAAGACATTGAGGAAGATTAAAATGAATTCACCAGTAGAACCACACATTCCCACATGTCATATTAAGTTCAAATCTCTATGAGACCTCTATGAGAGTTCTTTCTAAGGTGACAAATAGAAGACTGAAAGTCACAGATGTATCTGTTTTCCAAGCTCTTTGGCTGTAAACTTGTAATGAAAGTAAAGTATAAGTAGGCATGGAGGAATTTCCTTTGAATCCTGAAGTTCTCTAAGACAGGAAATCATAGGCAACTATATCCGTTATACTGTAAGTTGCATGAGTGTCAAGAATCTCCAGATTCTAGCAAACAATTTGGCCCTTGGCCCATTGTGGGTGCTTGTCAATAGTTTTGAATGAGGGAAAGAATGGAGGTCCTGGTCTAAGGTGGTTTCAAATTTATAGGCTTAAGAAATCCTTCTTTCAACAGATAGTTCTTTCTCACATTCAGAGACAATGCTGCCTCTGAAGGGCAGCAGTCATCATTTGTAACCAGGTCTGTATCTGAAATCCATTTAATGCCCTAGTGAAACCTATATCAAAGGTGGTAAACAAGAAGCCATAGAATAATTCTGTTTTGCTTTGTCTCCATAGAATTCATGGCCAATGTTAAATAGTTGGGACATGTCCTCCAATATTTTTGGAGCCATTAGAAGGTAATGTCTTTTTTCATAAAATCATTAAAATAAGATGAATCTCCAATTTAAAAAATTAGGTTTCCAGAACCTAATAAAATTCCATTTTTGTGTCTTTTAAAAGAGAAACTATGTGTATGATGAACATATTGGTGCCAACATTTCCTCATCTGGGAATGGTAGAGTCACCAGAAGGGGATTCTATGTGGACCTTGGGATGTTCGTTAAAGAAATAAAAATATCTACTAGTAGCTTAAGTTCAGTATTTCAAACAGTAAGTGGTCTTATTCTAAAGTCAGACACTTAGATCTAAATGGTCTTAAAACAGCACATTATATTAACAAGGTTAAAATAATGTATTCCATGAAATATTTTTAAATCCATATGATCATCACAGCAGGTACAGTGACCCTCTACCTTTTGGGTGGAGAATAGGAAAGTGACTGTTTTCCACCAGGATTGAAGATTGAACTTGGTAATTAGGCTCTTAGTCCTAAAATTTTCCTTTAGCAGGTGAGCATCTCCTCACAGCTGCAACATCTGTTTTCTCTACCACATTGAATTCATATTGCATTCAGTACTCCAATAATTTTCATTCCAACACACCATACTTTTATAGACATTGGCTAAATGCCTATCAAATTTAAGTATATTTTAACTAACTAATAGTTTCCTTTTCTATAATAGAATGTTTTAAAACACTTATACGGTGCTGAATAATTTAGTTCAGTTATATGATGACAAGACTAAACAAACTTTCTCTAGAGTTCTGGGTTTTTCATTTCATTAACTTTGCTCTCAGCAAGCAAATAGAGATGAGCTATGAAATTTTAGGACTTTGCCTTGAAACACGATCTAGTTGACTTATAAAATTTGAGATGTTGACAAATGTGCAGTCAATATTCAAATAAATGCAGTTACTTCATTTTATGTCAACAGAGAAGGTGAAAAGTGCAACTTAACTGGCTTGGTAAGATTTGAAGGAGGGGCTGGGAACATACAAGAGACAACAAAGAGATAGTTGGTAAGATTTAGTGGCTTGCTTCAGTAGGGGTGTTGAGAAGGCAGTGTGACAAAGTTCAGTCAGGTCAAACAAAGTGCAAAAACTTCCTCATAGACATTGAAAGAAGGGTCGTAGCATGGACATAAAATGTTCAAATGTTCTAATCTAGGGACAGCTAATATGATAGTTGATGTGCTGTTTCTGTCTAATCCTGCTGTTCCTTTTGATCCAGGAACTAGAGAAATCACCTTATCTCTCCTATACCAGGATGATATAATTAAAATTGGACATGTTTTTGAAGTAAGGTATTTAAGGGGTTCATAGAAGACACAGTGTTATAGGATCAGCATATGTCTACTTCTCAAAGGTAGTCATGAGGAGACATTTATTTAACAAAGACATCCTTTTGAAAGAACACCTGCCTCGATAATGATGAAGTATATATATAACATCTATTGCATCATATACATTGACTAAGATACATGTAGTTTAATACCTGGCCTAGATCTTGGTCAATGTTTTTATGCTTTTTTTTTTTGTTGTTGTTAATTCTCTGAGACGGTATGATCTAATTGGCAAAAAGATATGCAATTTTCATTATGTCCCCAAATGAAGCTATATCAGCATCTTACCCTAAATGAAAATAACTAAATAAATTTTCTTTTTCAAGGTAGAGCATTTGTTTCAGATGAGCTGACATCTATGATTCTGTGTATGTGGCTATTTGGCACGACTTTTGTCTCTGACCCTGTAGTTGACCTTGGAAATGGCTTGCTTTAACCATGATGGATGTACCAAGAGATTTATTTTTTGTCATCCAAGAGTTGAGTCTTAGGCTATTGGGAGCATAAAAACTGCTTATTGAAAGTAGGCTTGGCAAACCTTTGCTTTCAAATAATCTTCCAGAAGCTCATCTAATTTTGCTAATTAGCAGGAGATAAAATATACTCACATTGTCCTTTACAGTGACTTGAACCCTACGCCCTTTCTTGGTGATAACAGTATTAAATACATGTGTACTTATTGCATTGAATATTAATTAGCATTAACTGAAAAGAGAGAATGTTGTTATATACCTATAATACATAAATGAAATTAGCATTTAATTTCATGTAAATATATTAATACCTCTTTAGAACTGGTAGAAATTGCAAAGTTGACATGAATTTAACTTGCTGATCTGCGTAAAAAAGGTTTAAATAAACTGATTATTGAAGACTGATTTTAATAAGTAACTCAAGAAAGAACTGTCATTTATGAGGGAAGCAAAGAGAGACCACTCAACGAGTAAGTGACCTTGTCACTGAAAATTAAGTTCTTTCTCCAAATCTAAAAATCAAAGCTTAAAAGGCCACTCTCTCCATAATATTTCATTAACTTTTAGAAATGAAATACCTATTGATTAGATTTTCTTTCAGATAATAAATTCTACATGTCTACTCTGTCACTTCAATTGCAGTATTTGCTTGTACACAAAGAAAATGTTTCACACCTGAAATTAATACACTTTTTCAAAACAATGTACCGAAAGGTTTAGGCGGTATGTTTTTTATTCTTCAAATAGAATATTGCCTCATATGCTGAAGTGCCTCTATTCCGTCTTTTCTGCTATCTTGCCTATGCCACTTTCTGCCTAGAGTGCTCGTTCTCGCCCTCTCTTCATAGATCCCTCACAAGATCTTTTTCATCCTTCAAAGCCTGGTTCAAATGTTACCTCCATCGGGAGGCCTTCTTGGGCTCTTCTCCCCAAACGGAATGATCCCCGCTCTTCCTCCGTGCTCCCACAGTGCTGTTGACACACCGTGGGTCTGGCCGTTTTGTACCAGGTTGCAGTTCTTTTACGTGCCTCTGCCCCCTGCTGGCTTCCAAGCCACTTCTGGCTCATCTTCATTCTTTCTTCTCTTATGCCCACCCCAGTGGCAGGCACACAGGGTGGTACAATTGAATTTAGTGTTAGGCATTTTAGAAGCTGCAGTGTTTACTTTGACTCTTGTTTGCTTGGTAGACATTGATATCATTTCAGGGAGCCTTATCTTTTAATAGCTTACATGAAGTTTCTCACATCTGGCAACTATCACCCCCAGACTCAATCATAAATAACATTCAAAGTAGCTACTTTACTTCCTTTATTAAAGGGAAGCTAGAAAGAGCAGAAGACTTTGTGGGAAGGAAATAAAGTCCACTCAGATTTCAGATGACATGTTAGTTGATACAGGGCTTTCCATGATCTTGAAGGATAAGAAATCAAGTTAGTATTAAATGCAATTTTCTGTCATCTTCAAAGGTGTTGAAGTTCACATTCAATGTTTGTTGGTGTTAGAGTGCTATAAAATACAATGTCTTAGGGCTTTGTATGCTTTTCAGACACATTCATCCTAAACTATTCAACAGTGCTAAGCTTGCCCTTTAGGAATGAATTGAACTAATACATGCACCTTAGAAAGTGGTAATAAGGGGTATATTTTATTTTTCAGTTGTTATATCATGGCTCTCATTCAGTATTTCTGAAATTCTCTGCCAGAGGGCAGAGTTTGTAAACCTTTACTTGAAATTTGCCTAGCAGAACAGTAACCCACTGGCCCAAAGACTATTCCTGTGGTTGATGTGAAAAGAAGTTCCCAGTTTCCTTCTAAAAGTGAAAGAAACTGGCCCCTTAGCCATGCTCCTGATTTGTGAGTATTCCCCTGCACTGTCATCTTGGGGTACTTCTATTCACTTCATCCAGAAGCAAGGTGATGAGTTTTCATCATTCATACAGGGACTCCTAAAGCCATACTAGCTATGACTCTATGCTCCCGCATTGATCATTCTGGATTTAGTGCTCTGCTGCCTAGTAAATGAGATGTGTGTTGTGTGAAGAGCTATTACCTCAGGGCCAACAGTCTGCAAGGTAACTTCGGTCTGTACCAAGTGTGGCTTCATTTGCTGAGATGAGGGTGTGGGCAGAGAAGGGGAGGGGAGCTGTGGAGAGGAGGCTGTGGAAATACCCTCAGTAAAAAGTCCCTGAAGTTGAATCTTCTAGTTGTTAGAACAAGTTCTTCCTGGCAAAGTGGATGAATGCCAGGGGCCCCAGTTGGTGGTCTCCATCCTCTTCCTGCGCAACTAGTGGGAAAGTTTTGGTGCTCAGTTTCTCTCATTCTCAGTAAGAGAGAACCAGAATGATGTGGAAGACACTGAACCAAGAAGAATCAGATCTGCACTGACTCCCTTTTCTTCTACTCATTAGCCATGACTTTGGCAATTTGCCTAAACTCTCAGAGGTTCAGTTTTCTCATTTGTCAAATAATAATTAAACCCACCTCCCACCCAGAGAGTTTTTTAACTGAAGGTTTGAGAGACACTTTCTATAAAAATGCTTCAAAAACTGTAAAACTATTTTGGGACAAAACAGATGTAAACTTATACAGCAGAGTATATGTGTTTGAAAATTTCCAGCCACAATGACGATTTTTTTAAAAAGGAGAAATGTGTATCTCCATTTCTCATCCTTTGACTACCCTGTCCTTATATTTCTAATGATGGATTGCTGAGGACACAGCCTTTGTAACCACACAAGAGTGTGCCTGATTTCCACATCTGTAAATTGGGAACAATAATACCCACCTCCCAGGGTTATTGTGAGGATGAAACCAAGTGATTTATATAAGCGCAGAGCTCTGGGAGTTCACTGAATGTTAGTTCCCGAACTTCTTCCCTCTCCACCCCCATGCCTTATATGCTAGTGAAATAAAATCCTCCTTGTTTAACTCAGGAAGCCCCAGGAACACATTCTGGCTAGCAATGGAGGAAAGAGACACTTCCCTGTGTCCTTACGAGAGAGCAGGGCTTCGGCGGGTCTGATGTCATAGCTGGGCTTCTGGCTGCCTGTTGGTCAAGAGAAACTTCAGTGCTGAAGTTTAGCCAAGGAGGCATTTTTCCTATGCATGGGAAAGAAGATATTTTTTGTCCATCCTCCAAGTCCTCCCTGCACAGATTACTGTCAAAACTGAGCACTTTATTTATAAAAATGCCAACATCCTTTGATTATTTGGCAAATAACCATGCTGCTGTCAGTGTAGAAACAGCAGATCGAGTGTAAAAACAATCTCCATTTTTATCATGCCTGTCACAGCTGGGAGGCCAGGGAACAAGGATGCTTTGTTTGAAGGCAGTGCTGCAGAGGCTCAGGTCCTTCGGTAGCCTCCTGAGCAGAGGGGCCATGGTCACAGTTGGTAAACTGTTACATGTTCTTTCACTGAAAGGCATTAGCTTGCCACAAATTAGTTTCTGGGTTCAATATTGAGATCTGGACATGTCATTGATTTTAGACAAGCTTTTCCCGGTCTGTCTGTCTCTCTCCCCTGTTTTCATAAACCTTCCAAATGTCTTTGTGCTTCTTGGTCTAGGAAGACAGATCCAGTAGCTGTGTTCCAAAAGGAAGGCCAACATGTGTTGATGAATTCCTGACTTCTCATTTCACTACCAAAAGGAAGTCCCAAATTAAAGTCTCTAGAAGAGAAGCACACACATTACTCAGTGACGGGAATGAGGGAGGAGGGTGGAGAAGTGATGGCCCTTTAGTGAACATTGATTTCTGAATTCCTCAAGCTAGTTATTTTGGGGTCAAGATGGACTCTAGGACGGGTAGTTCCTCCTGTCTTGGTGACAGCTGTGAATGCATATGATGACTCTGGATACTCTGAACCTAACAGGATATGTACCCAGTGCATTATATATTTTTCCTGGAGAACCATTTCTTTTTTCTTAAAGCATGCTCCATCATTGTATGAGCTTCTCGGTGAATGTGTTTGATATCACCTACCTTTCTTAGACATTCATTGGCATTTGCTGTTTTGAAGAACTTTTTTCTGTGATGGTGAAGCACTATGCTAGAAAGATTTAGCATATGATCTTTCATTTTTCAAAGAATCAGTAGATTACACCTTGGTCAGTTGTGGTCTGGCATAGGGAAAGGAGCATACAAGTGATTTTTAATGCTCATTATACCTAGAACTCGTTGCGAGATTAGTAGTTCTGCACGGATATGGTGAGTAATGCAACATACAAAAGACAAAGCCGTAGGTCGTCCTGGTGAGTGTGTAAGATAAGGTGGGGTATTAGCCTCTGCACCTAATCCCCACTCCTGTCAGATCAGTGTTCTTTTATCTTCGTACCACTCTTGGCACCCTTTATCACATCTCGGTAGAGAGTGACTTGGGACCAGATAACAAAGCAGGGGTAGAAATCCTCTCAGCACCACCTGAGAGGAAGCATGCAATAAGCCAGCTAATCCTCATGTTAAATCAGAGTTGCTGGCCCCTTGTTTTCTGCAGAAAGAAGTCCAATTTCATTAGTTTGGTATTGAATGATGAGACTACCATTAGGGATGTCTCCTCCTTCCTCTCCAATTTTATCTCTTCCATTGTCTCCTTCACTGGTCCCGTACCTCATGTTCTAGTTAAACTCAACTTCTCATTCTACATTGTCTCTGCACCTGTTGTTTGTGTGTTTCTTCCTGCCTTATAAGTTCCCCAGATACTCCCTTGGACACTGCCTCAATCTTCCCTCGACACACCATCTCTTTGTCAAAATCATTGCCTCATTCATCAATGCTTTGCTTAGCTGCCTTATCTTTTGTGATGAATTTTCTGATCAGAATAAACTAGTTAAACCAGATTTAAATTTCTCTTCTGTATTCCAAAACCATCACTTCTTCCCCATTTAACATTAGTGGTTTAGGATTTTTTTAATAATTTTTTTTACTCCTATAAATTCTATAGACTGTACATCCCCCCAATGCCCGAAAGGGCCTCAGTAAATGTTTGTGGAACTGCATTAGAGGGACTCCTTCCTACCCTGGCATGGGAGTAATGACTTACAGAAATCATAGCAGCCTTAAAGCACAGACCTGGATTCCAACCTGCTCACAATGGTCCTCACAGATGTGGATCACTTTTTGTATGTTATTTAACCTTGCGGAGCCACAGATTTCTCATCAAGCTACTCATCAAGTTGTTTATAGAATTATAATAATATGTATCTATGTATGTATATATGTATGTGTATATATACACACACACACACAAATTTCCTTCAGTGTTCCAAATTTCAAAATAAATATGTAGCAAAAGAAAAGCACACAAAAAAAGAAAGAAAATAAACCGAAATATAATATTGGCTATGCTTTTGAATTATATGTGCCCCCTAGGGAAATTCAAGGACATTTTCTCAAAAGCGAATGTCACAGTCTCTTCTGTTGTTAGACAATCCCTTCCTCCCCTTCCTTTATATTACTAAAATCGGTGCGCTACACTGTAAGCTCTCTGAGGATGGGGTGCAATTGGCTTTAGATCTGTGACTGGCACTTCAGAAAGGGTTAAACATTTCATTCCTGTCTTACCCCACCAATTATGCCTCTATTCAGATACCACTTTCTTCTTTCTCCTCAAGGATCTTGCTCCGTCAGTTTTTCTTCCTCTCTTGTGTATCTTTAACATCTCCCTTTATCCTTAGGGTCATCAGATTTACTGATTTGCCTGGGACAGTCCCAGTTTACTCCTGTTGTCCCAGATAATAATTGCATCTACTTTCACTCTCAAAAATGTCTGGTTTGGCAATAATTAAATTGTCATTCTATTTATATCTGACCCAGACCTTCAGCCATGCAAATGTTCAAATTGCTCCCATCCTAAAGATACAACAGACACACATTCTAAAACCCATACTCAACACCTTATTTCTCACTCTTTTCTTCACAGACACACTGCTTGAAAGGGTGCTCTGGATCCATTTCCTCCATTCCTTACCTACCATTTTTCCTCTAGGCAATAGTTCCTATCTCTACAATTATTCTGAAATTTCTCTGGCCAAGGTCACCATTGACCTACTTGCTAAATCCTTTGGACACAAGAAGGCTTCTGAAGAGGTGATTTACAAGCTTCTTTTCCAGTCCTAATAAAATGTTATACTTTTGAAATATTTTCTGATCCTCATCTTATGAACCAGAACAGTTACTTTTTTTGAGGTTCTATCACCCATGTGCCCATAGCTGTGTTACACATGTCACCTCTCCACTTTATACATGGGGCAAATGAGAGAGATTGAATCACTTTCCTACTTACTCACAGCTGGTAAGTGATGGAGCTGAGATTCTAATTTCCAAAATGTATTCTGTTCTCTTTCTACTGTGCTATTCTATTTCCCTTTCTCCCAACCAAATATTAGTATCTACCATGACCAATTCACTGTAGATACTAAAGACTGGTGGGATGATATTTTAAAACTATGTAGATACAGAAAACTAGTCCCACTAAGGGTTAGGCATTGCCCCGTGGAATATACCTAGGAGTGGTGACAGTTGTGGATATTTAAACCAGGCATAGAGGAAGTGGCTGTTGCTATATAAGCGGTGAGTTTCTGGATTTCAGTAAAATAAACCAGGATTTTGTTTCTTGAAGTAATTATACTCTGGAGAGAGGAAAGAAAGATGGAGACAATTATGAATGACCTTGCAGGTCTGAGCTGTTGAGAACTTCTGGATCAGTGGCTGATGTTTTCATAGCCTTTTCAAGTGAAACCTTTCAGTGAGGTCTCAAGCCACAGACCACCGGTTAACAAAAGGAATTATTTTTTCCCCAGGATATCAACCTTAATTTGAGTGTCATATAATGATCATCATATTAACAAGAAAAAAGAAAACAAAATGAAAGTAAACAATCTCCTACCACATTTTCTAATGCTGTTTAACCTCTCTGAAAACTTTGAGTTTTTAAATTTTTCAGTATCATTCGATGTTTTTTTCTTTTTAGTTACTATCTTTTGAGTGTTAGCATTCCAGTTGACTTGTTTAACTTTAATGCAAGAATTGGCAGGGAGATGCTATAAAGCAAATAAAACTCTTGCAACAGCCGAAGTCAGTATTATTGTCTATGCATTTTCACTGTCATCCCCAGGCTCTGGGGCTCTGGGGCCCATAGTAGGTGAAGATGTTTAATAAACCCTTTGTAGGGTCCGAGGAAAAAGCTAAGGCTGTTTCTGTATCTCTGAGATCATACCCTTTCCGATCTCATTTACTAAATACTGTGACTGCTTATGAAAGTTCTAAGATGTAAATGAGGATTAATAGGAAAGATTTCTTCTTTTCCTTTGCCTACTGAGACACTTAAAAAATATTTGATTAAAATTCTATTTCTTGTAAATGGAAAATGTTTGACAAGTTTGAAGACACATGACATCTGTCTGGGTGACATCTGTGCCCCATTCCTATTTTACAGAGCCATAGGCATAAAATAAAATCATCAAACTGTTGAAGTGACTGCCTTAGACCCAAATTCCTTTCACTCATGGAATCAAAAGATTTTTGGTTCATTGAGGCACCCTGAGAAACTCAGTGTTTTTTTTTTTTTAATAAGACTGTTTAGTGTCTGCATGTCTTTGGCAGACTGTTGTGAATATTACCTTCCCATTTGGATCCCCCACCTTTTTGCAAGATGTGAGGGTTGGTTTAGTTCTCCCTGTGTTGTTTCTGAGCTGTATATTTATTTAGCAACTTCATTCTCTGAGTAGTTGTTGAAAGAACACAAGTTTGTAAATTATACAACACTAAACAGTGTGGATGCCATCCATGGCTTTTAGCCCAGACCTTGTCAAATGGTTTTCCATTTCCTGGCTAGGCCTTGAAAGTTAAATATTAGCATTTCTGGATTTAAACATATTGTTTCTTAATTAGCTTCTAAAACTCTAAATTTAATTAAGAAAGGGCAAGCTCTTATTGAATGTACTGGGAAAATAATTATTGACCATTGAACAAATGACTTCAGTTTTAAACATTTGGGTTCATGTTTGAATTTACCTGTGTTAGGCAATTTATGATATCATGTGTCTAGTGATGACATCTGTCTATACCTGAAGTCACAAATTTATTTTAACTTCTATGCTTATTCCCATCTTCTTGTTAATGGGTGCCTGGAGTACTGCATTGTAAAGGATTCTGAGGCTCTATCCTGGTTCTGTGAGAACATGTTGAGATAGTTAGGAATGATTGCTATTGATGCTGTGGGGTAACGTGGCAGAGTATGACCATGGATTTGTTATTCCTGATCTGTACACCTCCAGAAAATGTTGTCCAAAGACCCAATATGTAAAGACATCGGGAAAAGAAGAAGATTATCCCAAAGGAAAAAAAGTAGGCTGCCACTCTGACATATATGCAGTAAAGATATTCATCCACACATCCATTCTTCATTTATTTATTCATCAAACATTTATAACATTCCTATGTGTGAGGCACTGGGCACAGTGCTTAGAGTACAAATATAATAGATCCCTCTTCTTCAGAAGAACATATTCTAATGGGGAGACTGACACATTAAGGAATAATTATAACACAGTGAGAAGAACAGAAGAAGCATCCATAGAATGTCTGAGAGCTCAGATGGAAAAGAGAATAAAACAGATGTGAGCACCTGAGCCTTTTAGAAACTCAGCTTCATGAGGCCCTTAGCTTTTTGATAACTTTTCTTCTAGCCATCAGTAAGATGTTTCAATTCTTCCCTTTCTCACCTTCCCTCAGAAGGAGGCAGGGCATCACTAGAAAAGGTGTCTGTCTGTATACTCTGATTCCCAACTCCTGAGCACAACAGCATTTTAAAAAGAATAAACAGATATATCCAAATGAAGTGTTAAAAGAGCCAAAGAGGACAGCGTGAGTCTTGCATGAGTGTCTGGGTCCCATCTGCCTCACATTCAGGTCCTTGGGGTCAGAGAGCACAGGGCCAATCCAGAGGCTTCCCGTGCCTCCCTTGGTTTTCCTCTGGACTGGGCCTGGGAAGGGTGGGAGATGTGGGAAGGCCCTGTCATGGGCTCAGAATCCTCTCTGGTCTGTCCTGACTGCCGAAACAGCAGATCAGAGGGGAGGTGAGCCAAGATGGAGGATAGCGTGGGTGTGTCTGGGTTTGAGTCTCAGCAATCCAACTCATCACTGTGTGGTCTTGGCATGTTACTCATGGCATTGGTTTTCGCCTTCTGAAAAGTGAGGAAAATAGCATTTCCTACTTGAAAGCGTTGTCGTAGGAGATTAAAGGCATGATAACTCTAAAGAGAGCTGCACTGTGTTTTTCACATTGCTAGCACTCAATAAATGTTGACTATTATTACTATTAATAAACATTCATAAATATTTAGAGGAATAAGGGATAATTATAAATATTCCAGAATCCTCTAACTTACTCCTAGAATTTCTAAACTCCCCTAAGTCCCATGATAAGCAATATCTCTTCCCCATGATCTTCTTTGCCTTTTCTTATTTCTCAGTTTCTGCCAATAATACTCGCTTTTTCCTTTCTCCCTATTTTGTCTTCCTCATTTCCTCCCTCTGACTGTTTCATTCTCTTCTTTTCATTTCCTTCCCCTTTTCTTCCTTTCCCTCAGCCCCTTCTTGAATGTCTTTTACTGACTTCTCTCTTTTCATTTATTTTTCCCACTCTTTCCACACTTGCCTAGCAAAATGTAGTTGTGAGAATTATTAAAACAATGGATATAAGTGTGCAAAGAAATTGGAAAACGAATTTTACATTTTGAACAATTATTCTAACTAATTTCAGTGATGCCCTACTTCAAAGTTGATCAATCAAATAGCTGTGGAACGAATGGCTGGAGAAATGACCAAGTGCAGCTGACCTGGAGAAGAGGGCCAGGGAGGAAGAAGCTCTGGGTATTCTGGATATAGGATACCGTAGCTAATTGTGCATTGCAGATCACCGGGTATAAAAAGTGAGAATTAAGATGAGACTGGGTCATATAGTTAGGTTAGGTTAGGCTAACAAATAGACCTCTTACATTCAGCGGCTTAATACAATGGAAGTTTATTTCTTGGTCACTAACTGTCCTGGTTGGGTGTTCAGTAGTCTTAACTGGTGAGATTCCATGATCATGGCTCCTCATTTATGAACACTCCTTTGCATATATTCTCAACTCCCTTCTCCTCAATGGGTCAATCCCAACCTCGTTAAATCCAATTCTCTCATCTCTGTCCATACCTTTTCGCTAGGACTGAGATATTTTCTGGTTCCACAGCTTCAAATACCAGCCCACACTGCTGACTCCAGCTCAGACCTCTCCCGTCAACTCCGGCCTTGAAGATGTCTAATAGAACTCTCAATAGTAACACATCAGAAATTGATCTCTTGCTTCCCCCATCCCCCTTTCCTCAAATCTGTTCCTTCTAGACTTTCCCATTCTGTCAGGTGCTCAGGTCAAAAAACCCAAAATTGTCCTTGGCTATTCTCATTCTTTCATACCTACATTTGATTATTCAGAAAATCTTGTCAGTTCATTCATTTAAAATGCATCTAGAATTCATCCAGTGGCTTCTTGCCACTTCCACTACTTTGGTCCAAATCATCATTGTCTCTTGCCTGATGAAAGTAAAATGTGCCTGACTGGTCTCCTGGTGTCCACCTTTGTTGTATTATAATCTGTTCTCCACATTGCAGCCAAGGTGACTGATTAAAAACATAAGGCAAGTCGGTCCACTTCTCTGCTCAGAACTCCCTGATGCTGAAGATGCTTCTCAGTTCACTCAGAGTGAAATTCAAAGTCCCTACCATGGCTCAAGACCCCGCATGATCTGGTCCCAGCTCTTCTCTGACCTCCTATCGTACCAGCTTGTCCTCTGTCTAGTCGGCCACAATGACCCCCTTGCTTCTCCTCAAACACTCCAAGCAGTTCTCACTTCTTCACCTTTGAGTTTATAATTTTTTTTTAGTGAACATTACATTTTAATCTGTGGAACCAACTTCTCCTGAATGGTGGACATTTTTCTTTTTCTTCTTCTTTTTTGGCCACCTGCAGAACTCATGGAGAAGGCCATGAGCTGGCCTTTTAGTAAAGGATCTCTTAGGCAACACTGCTCTCCATACTTGTCCCATTCTCATTTTCAATGTAGGAAATAGATTTTGTGCAAAACAAAACTATGAAAAAAAAGTAAAACAAAAAAAGAAACACTTTTTACTTTAAGGCTTTTCACTTGATCAAAAAGACCAGGAACCAGATGAAGCCATTTCCTGTATTATGTAAACTGTGTCTAAAGAAGAAATATGTTTGCACTGTACAGGAAAGCATGGCATTGTTTCTAGGGCCATTTGACATTTCTCACACTATGAAGCAATTGATATGTGCACTACATGCTAATCATTTGGGGAAGTGTTTTCGATTTTGCTTAGATAGGGATGGTATTCAAATTTTAAGGCAGTTATTCAAAATTGGGGGATTTTCAGCTATTTGTTTATTTTTAAAGAAAGCCCCATTTCAAGAAAGCCTTATTGTGGTTGAATATTTTGGACTGCCCATAGTCTTTGTATAAATTTATCAAGCTTTACCTTTATTGTATTACAATGCAAACACCGTAAACGTTATTCATTTTCCTGACAAATATTTTCCTTTCCTAAGGCAAATCTAGAAATCTACTTGTACTAACTGACATAAATAAATGTATTTACTATCCAGTGTACAAAGCACTCTGATGTGCTAGACATACCCGAGGACTCGTATATCGAATTTTTTTAGAGTCACTCCTCTGAGGACATAATATGGCTGACAGTGACTCAGAATGTGAGAATTAGTAGCATGGTTGGCAAGAAATGCAATATCTGTTTTTCCATGGCTTTCATATTTGGAAATTACTTTATCTTTTCAATCAGATGTCTCCCTTTGTAATTTAATCTATCATTCAATTGATGACTTTGTTGTGTCTACCACATATAGGGTCCAGGGATAGTGGCTGTTGGTCATATAAAGAGCTTAGCCCCTGATCCTACTCTCAAACAGTCCATAAACCTTTTAGGAAAACCAACTTTGAGAAACAGAATGCAGCTATGTCTATGAGGAGGAAAAGGGAGAGTGCCTCAAGATTAGAAAAGGGAACCTGTCATCTTGTGTGCATGTGTGTGTGTGTGTGCACACTCCTGCATTGTGATAAACTAATGCTGAGGAGACAGCAGATCATCCATTGCTGATTGGCTGTGGAAAAGACATCAAAACAAAAGCAAAAGAACTGAATCATTATTAATACAGATTTCCAAACAACAATGACACACACTCAAAACAAAATAAACAAAAATCCATGTTAAGTAATCCTCTAGGAAATCACTGAATTGAATCATAATGACTTTCCAGAATTATGGGACTTTCCAAAATGCCTATGGTAATTTTAAGGATTAGCTTGTTAGATGACACAATTTGCTCTAAAACTCTTAGGCTGAACCATATGAAATTGACATTTTCGTGTCATAAAGAGTTGAGCATCAGCACTTTCATATGGTCAACCTAATATAAGTGACTTGAGGGCAGAGCGTGCATGTTTTGCTGGATACAGCTTGTGCCTAGTACATGGTTCAGCATACAGTAGGTGTTCAATCATTGTTGAATGAATGTTGAATGTATATTAATATATGATATGTGAAAAACTGTTATGGATATTTTTCTAATAGAGAGAAAAAGTCTTTAATCTTATAAAGTCACAAGGTTATTGAGAAATTATTTGCAAAATTGCCCAAGTGAATCTTGAGAGTGCTTGGTTATTTTTAGTAGTTGCAGAAAGTACAGGGCACTAGAGGTGTTAATAATTTTTTAATGAGTATGAAAAGGGAAAATGATCAGAGGCCCCTAATTGTCTTATGTTTGGAATGTCCCTTCTCCTGGTACTGATGCAATAGTGTTCTGGGATATTTGGTTTTGCCTTGAGGTATTCATAATGGTTGCTTCTAAGGCCCTTCATAGAATCACAGTGTGAAGGGGATGCAGACATCACAAATTCCAAACCTTCATTTAATAGGTGAGGAAATGGAGGTTCAAGTGGCTACGTGACTCAGCCTCAGAGGAAGTCATGTAGTAGCATGATGGGAAGTAAGACTCAAGTTCTTGACTCTCATGAACTTTTAACATGATGCTCCAACAATAATTACAATGTAACATCTCCAAATCAGTGATTACATGTGCCTAGGACAAGGCAGGTATGGAAACAAAGCCAATTCTAGTATTTATATTTAAAAGCCATGGGAATTCTATTAATAAAGAGAAGATAGATTACAGTTTCAGTCTACATTCCAGAAGTTACTGTTCCCTATATATGTAATTGCCTTTGATTTCCAGATGAAATAAATTATTGGAAGACAGGATTGGAAAGGAAATGAGAGAATGATGATATGTAGTTTATGCCTCATTGTAAATATTATTTAATATCTTTTGAATGGTTTCATTAAAGTCTGATATTTTTGAGAGGGTCAAAATATATGTGCAAACATATTTTTATATTGACTTTCAAGATTGCTTTAACATTTTTGTAATTCAAACTTGCATATGCCAAAGAAACAATTTAGTATTTTGTTAAAAGAATGTCCTGCTGCCTTGTTTAAAATATTTTTAGGCAGAATTCCTTACATATATATATTTCAGTTCTTGCATGTTTGTAGAGTGCTATTTCAGGGGAATTCCTTTGGTGCTCTTCATTGAGCATCAGTAAAAATTATTATTCTTGGCTTCTGTCCTGATTAACCCAGACATTTTAATGTGTGTTTTGATGGGTTATTTGATGGATAGTCACCTGTACCCTGTGATCAACTAAAACTTGGCCACTTGAGTTTAAACCTTGGGGCTGAATGTCATAATTCCCCATCGTTTGCTTGATTAATATTTCCTTTTGAGATCTGAAAGGGAAATGCCTGGAAGTGTCCTTCAATGTACAGCCACGCTCAGGATGAGAAGGAAGACGTGTCTTTTATGGGGATGGACATTCACGAAGTTGATCATAACAAGCTCATTCAGGGCAAAGCACTGGACCCCTCCTTTTTTAAAAAGGAAGGAAGAAATAAGCACTTCACATGTTCCAAAGTGTTTTTTCCTAAAATGTTATTGACTTAAATGTCTTTATTTAGATTAAAAAAGAAATCTCATGAGCAAAAGAAAATACTTCAGCAATGCATGACAAAAGAATTTAGTTACAATGCATGAGTTAGATTTAGAAATATATTGTTGTAGGATGTTATGTGAAAATATATAATTCTTACTTGCCCTTTACAGATAGAGTATTTGTTATGCCTAGAGCAGCATCTGTGTACAAAGCCATGGCATTCTTCAGTGCATAGAATATTTTTTTTAAGAACTCCTCCCTCTCAGTTTTTTTGAGAGCTGGGAGTTGCTTTGAATTCAATTTGTACCGTGTTCTACTCTGTATCTGTAAATGTAAATATTTGGCAAATGTCTAATTAGAGCCTCCATGTTTACACAAACAGAAAATATTACTCCATTCACTTTATTTAATCTTTACTGAGGACTTAATATTGAGTACCTCTTCTTGGTGATTTAGGTGTACTGGCTGCAGAATGGTAAAATAAAAAGACATGGTGCTTGTCATCTAGTGAGAAAGACAATCAGAGGATAAGTAAATAAGTTGACACATAATTTATAACTTCTGATCTGTTTGTTGAGTAAGCAAAGGAGAATCTACCCTGCTGAGAGGTGACAATTAAGGAGAGACCAGAAGAATACAGAAGAGAGAGGAAGAGTGGTCCAGCTGCAATGAATAGCATGTGTAAAGACCCCAAGCAGGAAAGAATGTGGCTAATTCACAAAACCGAAGAAGGCCAGAGATGTGGAGCAGAGTGGGTGAGGAAGAGAGTGAGTGAGATGGCTGTGAGAAGCAGCAGGGGTCTGATCCAGCTTGTAGCCAGCGTAAGATATTTGTATCTTATGCAGGTTGCAGTGGGGCACAAGAAACTGGGAGCAGTCGTTACCTGTGCAGGTGGAAGGCAACTAGGCAGATAGAAGCAAGGATGGTACAGGGAGGCTTTTCATTGTTTATCTTTTTATCTTTTTTATTTATTTTGAAATATTTGAGTACATTACTTATTAGTCACTTTACATTTAAAAAATTTTAATGAGAAGCCATTTACAGTTTTCAGCAGTATGCATCTTGACATCATTCTGTTTTTAAAAGATTACTTTGGTATCTGTGTGGAGAATAGATTGGATGGGGTAAGATTAGAAGTGGAAGATTGAAGGACAGTCTAAGGAAGTGATTAAAGTGATGGCAGTGGATTGGAGAGGAATGAAGGGATTTATGATTTATTTGGGTGGAGGAAGAAAGGCTAAGAATCGTTGGTAAGATGTTAAGGGTAAGAGGTGGGGAGGGAAACTAAAGTACTCGTTTGACCAGTGGAGCCATTGTCCCATTCATGATATAGAATGTTGGGAGCAAAACCAGTTTGGGACTGATAAACAGAAATTTTGTTCATACATGGTAAACTGGATGTACCTATGAGATCCCAAAGAGGTGCTATCAGGTCAGCAGTTGCATATATGTGTTTCCAGCTAAGAAAGAGGGATGGGTTGGAGACAGGAATTTGGGAGTCATCAACTTATATATGATATTTAAAGCTTTGAAAGTCAATGGGATCAGCTAGGGAGAGAGTGAGTAGTAGAAGAAGGCAAAGGACTGAGCCTTAAGCCTCGCCCATATTTTGAGACTGAGAGAGGAGGACTCCCAAAGGAAAACCAAGACGTATAGCCAGAATGGCAGGAGGAAAATCACAAGACCATAAGGTGTCTCAGAAGCCAAGATTGTTTCAAGAAGGATGAGGATCCAGGAGTCTCTAGTTCTAGTCTGGATTCTGCCAATTCTTATTTCTATTTGCAATGTCTTCTAATTTCTTGGCTTTTTCTATTATTCATCTGTGAAATGGGACTGATCTGTTACAGGCTTGAGATGATCAACAAAGGAAAAGATCAATAGAATTAACAGGCTTTCTTGGTATATATGAATCTATTAAATGCTATACCTATGTACAATATTCTATGATTATGGAAAGGCAGAAGTTGGTATGAACTTATTACCTAGATAATGCTTAAACACCTGTGTATTACTGGCATACAAGAATTTTAATGTAGAATTAGGTTACTAAATATTATTGAATTAATATAGTTACTTGAAAGGAATGCAGGGGTAGCAATTTAACTAAACGTACTTACAAAAGAAAAATCTTTAACTAAAGTAGGTTATACTGTTTGAAATCAAAATGCATTTTTCTATGTTATCTTTGTTAACAAGCAATGCATGCTTCGGTAGAGAGACAGCCCCAATAATTGTGGTTGTTATAGGGTTAAAATACTGAGTTAAAGTCATTGGAAGAAAAAAAAATAACCTTTACACAACTTTGTTAAAACAAGAACAAAGAGCCCATGGAAAGCACCAGGTGTGACATGGAAAAGATAAGGAACAAACTCTTCTGTGTACATATCACCCTAAGATTATTTAATGACTCGAAAGATGACCTCCACCAAAAGGTGTGGCATGAAAGTGAGCATGAAACAGAACACTAATCATATATTTCAGCAACTCTGATTTCCAGTGGGCCGGGCCTGGGTGCTGACAGTCAACGTGTCCATTGTAGGACAGGTTTATTTCTTGCATAAGTTTACCATTATCCTGGAAGCCCTGGTTACTGGCAATGCACCCTTTGCCTGCTGCTCTCCATGGTCTCTCTCCCTCTTATTCTTTCTTTCTTCCTCTCTGTCTCCCTCTCCTTTTGTTCTCCTCTCTCACCCTCTGCTGCGGAACTCAGATATCGGGTCTCAGACTTCTGCAGTGCTTTGGACTCTTCTGCATTGTGATTTTTTTTGCAGCCCCTACAATTAGGTAATCATTTATTAGTCCTTGCACTGTAATTGAGATGCAGGTTTTATTCCCCTTGGCTTTGGGGATGACTTGTTGCACCTACCTTTCCCACCTCCCTCTATCATGAGATTAAAGCATTAAGTGAACTCAAGTCATGTAATAAAATCTGGAATTAATTAACTGCACTGAAGATGATTATACTACAAATTAAGTAGCTCCTTCTCAGAGTGCGTTGTTAACTACCACAATAAATAAACGTATAAAAATGCAGTTTTCAGGAGGTTTAATTTTCAAAAGAGCCTCACTAATTCTATTAATATTTATTGAGCCCTATCAGTACTTACTGCATCAACCTCATTCATTCTGATTATAAATGTCTTTCCTTTCACAGTAATGTAAATTTACTGCTTCTAGACTAAAGAAATCTTTATCCCCTGTCATAGGATCTCATTGTAATTAAGTACTTATTGAACATCAACTATATACCAGGAATTCTAGCACAGTGTCTGGCTCATAGGAGGGACTCAGTACCTGCTTCAAGAAAGAATTTGGCTATGAAGAGAGATATCTACTTATAAAAACTAGCTCTAAGCTAACATTTCAAGAGCCAAAATAGAGGAAAGCCCAAAGTGATAAAGGAGCAGAAAAATAGTACACTGAAGTTATGTTTATAATGAGCCAAATAACAAAAGATGTTCTTAATTCTTTTATACCTGACACCATGGTACAAAAAGTTTTCAAGGTGGTCTGAGTATTTAGGGGATTGAGTGTAGTAAGGGGGAACGCTCTATAGTCTATGATGTTACTTTTTTTATCATCTGTGCAGCTCAATAATACTTATTTTCAGAATATAAGGAACATTTTTAACTTCTGATTATCCCAGCAGCATATATGTGTGACCTAAAGTACAAGGATGGTATGTTTCATCACCATTACTTGACATTAGATAATTTATATTCAATTTGCGTCTTCATAAATTTCATTACTTGTCAATTGGCTCCATTTAGGAGCCAGTAAGGTTGGAAGAAGAGGAGCTGAGGGTTCATTAAAAATTTTTAGAACATGTTGTTTTGGCTGTCTTATGTGAAAAAAAGACAAAGTAAGCCAATGCTATGATTAATTTATGTATAGAAATAGCTTAACAGAATATTATTTTAAAACATCATGGATGCTATTAAAGGCATTCACCATTAAATGTATTTACTGAGCCAAAGATTATGCTGGTTATTCAATTCAGTTGATTCCTTGTGGGTAGGAGGACTGGAAAATTCCTCTTAAACCCATCTCTCATGTATGAAGGGTGATAAGACATTGCCTCCATTCACCAGAAATGAAAGCAGCTTCATTGCTTTGTGTTCACTCAGACTTAATATTTTTGGAAGTAACTACATTTCTTGTAGCTGTTCATAGGAATCCTTGTGACCCTGTTTGGATAGCTAGTAGTGTCTGTTCTTACTGTTTAGAAGCTCATCCGTTTCTCCCTGAGAAGGGATGGTTTATTTGGTATTCACTCAATATAGCAAAGAGGAGGGGGAGGAAAAACCAAAACCCAAACCAAACTGAAAAATAAAATCATACAATGATTTGGGGACAGTGAGGGAAAATGTCAGAGAAAGGAGCATAAAACTTCTGATTCATTGGATTTATGATTTTGGAAACAGGACCCAAAGCTTTGATTATTTGGAAAAAAAAATAAAGGGGCAAGACAGAAATCAGGGTTGTAGGTTGCTTTGGCGCAAGACAATGTTCAGAAGAGAAAAAAAATAAATTGAGTTTGAATGCTTTGAGCTGGCCGTATGTTGTTTCCAGTTCCACACAGACCTCACCACTCCCTATTACCTTACACCTGTCTCTGCACATATTTATGCTACCAGCTCTGCCACTAATGTCCCAGAGTTTGCAACACCTGTTTTTGGATGACCTCTAATGTGTCTTCCATCTCTGGTGTTTTATGATTCTCTAGGCTAGGCACAGAGTGGGCACTTAGTAAGCGTATGTTGAATAAATGAATGAATAGTAGTGGGAAACAGACCTATATACAACTAAACCTGTTTTAAGTCAGTTTAGCCATGTATTCCATGAGTGCAATTTTCTGAAAACATTTTCAGTGGGTGTCATCGTATGGAGGGGAGGGAATGTCAAGGAACTTCATTGTCCTGTGAGAAGAGGGAAAGTTAAACTTTTGATGACATTACAGATTACTGGCTTGTAATTTGTTGTGTATGAGAGAATGGTTTCTTCTTTCATCTTTTAACCGGAAATCCAAAGGCCTCTCTTCCCTATATGATAAATATCCAGTTATTCATGTGTTCAGTTCGGTTTTTTTTATTTAACCCCCGGCTCCGCACCATCTCCCCATTAGAACAAGTGGTGCATCAAGCTGAATGGTGACATAAATTAATCAAACAGTGCTGTTTCATGTGCCTTTCTAGGGTGATCATTGTCTTGATAATGAGTAAGTGTATAAGGGTAGTTGAATATGCCACTGTGGTTTTAGTAAGAAGCATTAAGAATGTGGAAATAATCCGAAGGAGTCTCCCTTATTGTGTTCAGAGTTTGGTTCTGTATAAAATTTTAAAACTAAAAAAGTATTTTAGGCCAATTCAGTAGACTCTTGTTTGATTCTAAAACACTACATTTTAAAAATTCATATATTTTTACAACTTTCCATGCTAAAAATATTTGTTTGCATATTCAGTTTTTCAATGCTCATTTACTGAATTCCTGAAGTACACTAACTACATGAATTCCCCAGATTTGTTTTTCCTTCATTTTAACAAAACAGCAAATGAAAACATTCAGGCAGATAGGATAAAACGTGTGAAACAAACTCCACAATATCCCAGCTGTTGGTATAGCAGCAGTGATATTCCCGCCACTATGCTTTGCCTTGAGCATGAATTAACAGTCTGTGGGGACTCAGTTTTGGATTACCGATTGTCTTCTGTTACCTAACACTGTGCTGCATTTCAAACAGACTTGGTGCTGCATGGATTTGTTTCTTCCTCTTCTCTTACTTGTCTGGAAGCCACAGGTATAGGTTTTAAATGCTTGATTTCGGCAAGTACAACCCGGTGTCTACTTCCTGCCTAGCCCCAATTATGTTTAACAAGGCAAAGGAGTGTAGCTCCTCCATATTCCAGATCTTAGAGAGAGCATTTTATAGCCCTCTCTAACATTTAGATAGGCATATGGTCATTAAAAAAACCCTGTCTTCCATCTCCTAGAATAACCGCATTCTTCTAAACATCATCTGGGTATGTAAGCAAGCTGCACTGATGTCGGTTCCAAGGCCCCCTCTCCTTTGTGTTGCTCCCATCATATTGATTTATGCTTGAAGGAAACGGACATAAAAGGATCCTGTGTTTGGGATTTATAAATTTCACGGAATAGTTAGGCTATAAATGAAGGATTAGTTTGTAAGTTTCACCTTGGTATCATTTTTAATAATATAAATTCTATACACACTCTCTGTCTGATTAACATGAGTGAAAACTGTCATCACAATTAGTGTATCTTTTAAATATCAGAAGCATCTTACCTCTTGGAAATTACACTATGTTGGTTTTCCTAGAGAAATGGGGAAGAATTTAATTTAGTTTAAAATATGAATAATGTTCACACCTGCAAACCATTATTCTGCCTCCTTAAATTTCAGGGTCTCATTCACATCATCTTATATTTCATTGCTTTGTTTGGGGATGGTGCTGAAAAAGTAAAATCACAGGATGTGCCACTATTGTTGATTCTAAGTGAAAAGCCATAGGCTATCAACACTGCTATTGCTTATTTTCTTTATTATGATAGAAAAAATAAAAGACATATTTTCCCCCAACTTTCCCTAGAGTGGATTGGGTGGCATCTTGCTTCACATGATGCAAATCATACATTTTATTTCTGTTCAGAGCTCTGTATTCCTGTAATCACTTTGTCAACCTTAAGAGGGAAAGGAAAATGTTTTGATTGAAGGAATAAATATCTGTTCAGGTTGTACATAATCTAGTCAGGCACTCACCTTGTGCATCTGTTTCAGTTTAAGAGAATAATCATAATGTGCAAGATGATGATGAGGTATGTTGTTATCCAATGGAATCACACTGATGTTTAATTAAGTCCATGTTAATCAACATGGCTACATTAAACAGCAAGAGTCATGGTTAAGGTTTGGATAGTGAATCCACAGAGTAGTTAAAGAAAGGGAGGTAAGAAAGATAGTAAATCAAGTCAATTCATTAATTAGCAACAGTGCAAGAAACAGAAATAAAAGTTCATGACCTACTTTGGGGCCACTTATTGAGCAAGCCTCATCAAATCATACTGTAACTCAACAAGGTGTTGGAGTGGCTATAAAAGCTAATAGAACCCCAGGCTCTGGTATAGAAGTACAGCAACCTGATTTAATGGGGTAATGGTTAGCTCTGTCATACTCTCTTCTGGTTAGAGCCTGTGTGGGGGTATTGTCCTCATTTTGGGGCAGTATGTTTTAAAAGAGATATTCATGAACTGGAGAATTGCCAGAGAAAGGACACCAAAAAAGCTGGAGGTGGGGAGATCATACTACATGAATAGAAGAACTGAAGGATATTTTGAGAAGAGAAGGCTCAGAAGGAGCATGAGCCGTAGCTTAAAATATTTGAAGGGCTGTCATAATGGTTAGAATTATTCATTAAGAAAGGTTATCATCTAAGAGCTCTTCCTCATTCTAAGATTCAAAGGCTGCTTCAAGTCTAGCATGTAAATTTTGGTTATTTGGCATAACTTATGGTACATTTTCCTATGAAGCAAAAACTCAGAATTTAGGAGTTTGCATTCTCTTTTTTAATAGGGTCAAATGTCAAATGTAAAATTATGACAGTAGACCAGGCTGCTCCCGAACAAAGGTTATGACTTCGTGGCAGTAGGCTGAGGGTCAAGGTAATGATCTGATGCAGACATAAATCTGGAACACTCCATGAAAATGTTGCAAAATATTGTCAGACTGTATTCACAGTTATGGCTCACGTCTTAAGCAGTGCACGATCAATGGGTCCCTCAATCTTTGCAAGGTTTCTAGGAGGGACTTAGGGCTTTGTCGGTGGGGGGTGGGGGATGGGAGTGGGTGGGTGAGGGGGTGAACTGAAAGGAAGGCTAAATGATGTGGAAGCAATTCAGAATCAAAAGGTTTGTGACATTTGAAATACACATCCATATTCATATTGAAAGCTTCCTCCAGCCCACATTTTAAGAAAAAATTGTGACAATTTATTTTTGCATATGCTTTCTTGGGGAGGATGGCAAGAAGGGACACCAAATATATTAGTGTCAGGATTCAAGGTACATTATCCAGCAAAAAATGTGTAGCAACACTAACAAATTCACAATCTGAATGGCTGTCAAAATTCCCATAGTGGCTGAGCAGTGTATGTGGAAGGGGAGTGTTAATTGGGGGTCAGATTCCTGATTCATGCGGACTTCGAGGTGAGGTCTGGTTTCTGGTTGGGATGAGCTTTACTTTGAAAGCCCTTACATCATGGTCACAAGACACTGCTGCAAATGAAAGACAGGGTTTCAACCTGAACCCAGGTCTTTTCCTCTACATCCAGTGACCTAATCTTATACTCCACGCCTAATTCTTCACTGAATTTTATCATAAGAACATTCTGATCCTGGCGGAATCAGGCTTGGAAGGAACAGTAACCACAGCCTGGGTGGGGACAGGACTCATGAGAAGCCTGGGTGGGTGTGGGTAGGTGTGGGCTGGGTCAGAAGTCGTGGCCCTGCCTCTTTGCCTGGGTTTGGGCTTCAGGTTTATAGTCTCACTGGAAGAGCTGCTTTTTGAACCACTACCCAACTGTCTGCAATGAAAGGGCTTCCCAAGTATGGTGTCTTGGTTCCTAATCCTTCAGTAATGATAGGTGGTGAGGATCTATTTATGAAAAACCAGCTAACAGCAATGTTCTCTTTAACTGTCTTATTTGAAACTTTCCGTCTTAAATAATCATGAAATTCACAGCGATTTCAGATTAAAGATCTCCACGAGATGAGTAGTTCTTGGAATCTTACAGCCATGGCAATATTTGGATTTGTCTCTAAGTTTCCCCTGTAATAGTTTGAAATCCCTTTGCAGAGCTTGTATTGCTTTCATTTACTGAAAATGAACAATGCTGAGGTAGGGCCAAAGGACATTAAAACCCCATTATAGTTCACTTCCTGAAACCATGGATTTGGTTATCCTACAGGTAAAAATCACTTCCCTGTGTGTTCAGGAAGTGTAGTGTTTCCTTCTCAGCACAGCTGCAGTGTCTCTAAAGTAGAGTCTTTACTGTTTGTTGAATGAATAAATAAATTCAGATAATTCCATGCCCCACGTTTTCTTGTTTTCATTGAATTTCATTCTTAGAGGAGAGATGGAATCTACCTGAAATATTCTGCCCTAAGTATCTTTAAAATGTTATAGTACCCCAGGGCCAAATTCAATCTTTGATTATAATTAAGTACTAGCATAAATAAATTAAATACTAAAATGATGGTATCCAACATATATTCTGACATATAAAGAGAGAAGCATTTTATATTGGTCTTCATACTGCTAATATTTAAAATTATGTATGTTAGAGAATATCTCCGTCCCATTTTACTCTTTGTAGAGTAGTTGGCATACAAGCCCAGATAGAATGAGGTTATTCCACTCCTTAAATAAAATACAGGTTTATACCACACAGATCTTTCCAAGAAGGAAATGGGTTCTTCTATCACCCTCTAAATTGCTCTTGATTAAAAAAATAAATGTTTGTTCACTTTTATTTCTCTCAATGCTGGGTGATAATATGGCTGTGGATGGTCTATAATCACTTTTTATGGGAGATATTCTCACAAAAGGAGTGGTTTAGATTGAGCAAGTTATATTCAGACTCTTTACTTTGTAATACTAGTCTCTTCCCTTATTCTGTTTCTGTTTTTTGTTTCAAATCATAAGGAATTTATGTGAAATTTATGTGAAATTGTTTCAAGCATTTGAGATGATAATGAGCTTTTCATATTTTCACTTGAAACCTTCATGAGGATTTGTGCATTTACTCTGAGGAAGAAGTCCTGTGACAAAACACCAGCTTTGTTGCTATCTGAGTTTTTTTTGCTTGCTTGTGTTTTTTTGAGGTGCTCCTTCCCCTCAAGCCGATCAATCAAGATTGTCATAAAAGTTAAAATTGAGATGACAAAAGCAGAGTTGTGTTTTTTTTTAAGTATGAATTTTAACAGCATTTGAGCCATAAAACAGATACCTCATGCTGAACTATGGGAATAACATCTTGACCTATCTCGGTTTAAAAAACAAAACAAAACACACCCACCAAAAAACAACTCAGTTGTAACAAACCAAGGCAAAACAACTTTAGATGGTCAATAAGGTTTTTAATCGCAAAGATTTCCTCTGACGTGAGTGTTAATGAATGTCAAAGCAATAACATAGAAAGACATTACTTGTGTAATGATTGATAGAGAAAGAAAAGCACAAGGTCTTTTGTTAGATAAATGACTACTGTTCAGTGTTCCTTTACCTTAGGAGTATCAAAAGTGATCTCATGATAGGCAATAATAGCCCAGGAGCTAAGGCAGCGAGTCATAATGTAGCCTGTTATATAATAACCAAACCAGGAAGGCTAATTAGTATGTACTCATGTATTCATTTTCTCATCTGGAAACTTTGTCATTGCTTTAGTATTTTTTGTTTGTCTGGATCCTCTGGAAGTTTTCTCTCTCTGAAGACTATGGATAAATATATAAAATACAGTTTGTTTGTACATCTATAGTACAAGTGTGTAACTAAAGAAAATTTAAATATTGCTCCAAATGTTGGAAGAGCACAACTAGTAGTGTTTGATTGAATACAGACGATGCTGTGACATGAAGCCATAATATAAAATGACAGTCGTGACTTCCAACAATTGCAAATTAATAGTCCTTGATGTGTTTCATTTTTCTAATCATTTGGACCCCCTGAAGGGTCTGATATTTCCTAGGACCTGCTCTTAACATGCTGAGAGAATTAATGATGACACTTACTCTAAATGTTTAAAATTAACTTTGCCGCATGTGTTGCCAAGTATGACAAGCACCGTAGGCCAGTTCTAATGTTCATGTCAGGCAAAATGTCCTTAAGTTTCAAAAGAGCTGCCGTAAAATCTTATTGATTATTTTGTTTCCCTCACACCTTTTTATTACTCTCATTTCATTAGTTGTTTGCGAATAAAGTCATTTTTCACTCCTCTAGGAAAATCTGGTAAACAATGCAAGAATAAGTTTTAGGGGAACTAGGCTTGAATTTCAGTTGCAAACTCTGCCAACCTGGCTAATTGCTATTTGTTTGGTATATCATGTGCCCTTTGACGGTCTTCGAAGAAATTGAATGGATGCAATCTTGCTGGCAAATCCACAAATGATACAAAGTTGTTGTGGCTTTTTAAGGCGCAAGTTTACTGCAGCCATTGAGGAACCACAAGAAGTAAACTTTCTTTCTGTGTCCTCCTGCCTGCTGCCAAGGATATTCCTCTGGCTCTCTCACTCTCACTTCAGCGCACCCTGTTCTCCAAGAATCTCGGAGTGTTGCAGGATGGCCATGGTCTGTCCTGCTGATTCTCTCATGTCCTGCTGTCCTGCCTGAGATCATTGCTGTGAGCCAGGGGCCGATGATCTGGGAGTCACATGACCAGCGAAGAGGGGCAAGGGTTGCACAGCCTGGTGAGGAGGGGTCTTACAGACCTGGCCAGAGATGTGGCTGAGAATAGCAGGACTCAGGTTTTACTTCCCCCTTCAGTATCCAGGTGCTTAACTTACTGGAACCTACCCTGAGTGATAAAGGTGTTTGTACCTGAACAGAGTATTGTCAGATCAGGCCAGAGCAGGGTTAGTGTGATTAAAGTGGACAAAACCAATATAATATATGACTGTTATGTGAGAGCTGAAAGGCTGAAAAGGAAAAATCTCACTTTCTTCCTCCACTCCTCTGTGAATGTGCTTGTGGTCAAAGTAGCACTTGTTTCCTATTCTCTTGGTGCAGTCATTTATAAAGATCAAGGTGTCATTGCTTTTTCATACTATTTTGTTTCAGTGTGGGTGGAGAGCAGCACGGGAATGCCCCAAGTAGAACTGATTTATTACATTGACTCCAGGAAGATGAAGAAATTAAACTTCTTCCCAAGTTGTTGAGGATAGGTAACAGTGATGTTTAAAAGTTAAAACACAGAGAAAATTCTACGATGTTGTTTTGCTTTATTGCAATGTTGGTTTTAAGGTATAATGAAAATATTTTCTATAAGTATCATGAGATCCATACAATGTTATTTTAATTCTTTTATGAAGCCTTAACTTTCAAATACTATTATATTGCATTTCAAAAGTGATATTACACATTTTAATATATTTTTTGATAATCATGCTTAATCCTCTGAGATGTAATCCTTTCTGATACCACTTTATAATTTTAGGATAGCAGATGCAACTCAAACATACTGTTAAAAATTTAGGTATGTTGAAATTTGGGTATGCTGCCACCAGGTGGTGGCAAACCCTTGATTCATATGTTAAAGTGATTTAAAGAAATTTTTTAACCTTTTAAATAAAAGCAGTAAAATATTTCTTTAAACAATACCTTACTCAGAAATCAAGTACAGAAAACAGATAAAAATCAACCAAGTTATTATGGTAAAGATGGGGCAGGAGTTTCAAAGCCCTAGAGCTTGTGTCCATCTCTTTCCTCTGATGCTCTCTGAGGAACTGCAGGAACACAGTTTGAAAATCACCAATCTCAATTATAATGTGTATGTGTCATCTGGGATGAAGATAAAAGCATTATTTTTTTAACTAAAATGTTAACTCTTCAATCAATAGAAAAGATAATCTTCTAGAGCAAAGAGAAGAGTCAGGGAAAGCACTTCTTAGAGCCAGGGAAGGAGAAAGGGGATGTTTGTGGATCAGGATCCAATGTGGTCTGGTGAGAGGAACAGTTAAGACAAAAGAATAAATATAAGCCCAGACTGCTGAGAGCCCTATACAAAGAGATCAAGCTCTGTTTGGGTCAGCACATATTGGAGATTCTGGAAGACAAGGGTAGGAAAGACTCCTTAGAGTCAATGATTTGCTGAACTTCTTCAGAGTTTCAGATTTACAGTTTCCAATTAGTTCCCCAGAGCTGGGGCTGTTATTCCAGAGTGACAGGTCAGTGTGAGGCTGGATACCATCTTCCAGATTGCTGGACCTTGGGCTCTCTTCTTTCCATTCTTTCGGTGCCCTCTCTCCCAGGAGACTAGAGAAGACAGCTGCAGAACAAGCTACACATCTGCCTGCTTACCCACCTCCATGTGAGGTGCTGCCCCTCTCACATTTCTCAGGCCATATCTTGACTCACATTTTACTTTGTCAGTGACCTCACACCAGCTCCCTCTTAAATGACCAATACCTTAGTTAAAAGCATTGTTTTTCTCTGTCTTTGGCTAAAGTTGCCCTGGAAACACCTACCTGTAGAAGTTGCAAACTCTTTGAGAAAATATTTTTGTAAAAGGATGCCTTCCTTAATATATATTTAAATACAGAACCTAACACAAACTTTGAGCAGAGGAGTAGTTAAGGTAAGTAGAGTAGTATAAACTATCTGACAATACAGGAAACCCAGATCCTGAAGGATTAAAGGGAAACAACATATGAACAGCAAAACAAACCAAAAGCAAACAATCAATGATAAAACAAGACAAAAACAAAAAACAAAAAACAAAAAACTAGGTTGTCAAATCATATTGCTGCTTTAAGAAATATCACCAGTCAATAAAAAGGTTTCTAGGTGAGATGGTTGACTCCATTTTGCTGAAATCTGTAACTGAAAAATAGATACCAATAGTAATTGTTCAGGATGTGCCAGGATTGGCAAAAGCTAGGGTTGGGAAGGAGGGAGGTTCAATTACTAGGTGAAATGATAGGAAATGCAAGAAATCCTGAGCCCCTTGGTCCAAGGTCTCCACCCAAGGACTCTCCTGGGGTTGCTTCAGGAACTCTTAACCTGTGTTGGGGCCAGACACTGTAGATTATTTGGTAGCTAACAAGAGTTTCAATTCACTGATTGAGCAAATATAAGCTGAGTACCTACCACGTGCCAGGCACTGTTCTGGAGTCTGGAGAAACTCCTTGTCCTCATGGAGCTTACATTTTAGTGGGGAAGATGACAGTAAACACAAAATAACTAAATACATACTGTTTGTTACGGATAACTTTTATAAAGAAAAAAAAAAAAAACTATGGGTGAAGGAGATAGAGCGTAAAGGGGAAGGGTAGCATCAGACAGGCTGGAACTGAAGAGAGGGGTCAGGTGCATGCCTTGTGAGGAGGGACAATTTGAACAGAGACCTGAAGGAAATGATGGCATGAGGCGGGTGGATGGCTGCAGGAACAGCCTTCCAGGCTAAAGAAAGAACAAGGGCAAAGACCCCGAAGACGAAACAAGCTTGGCTGGTCGAAGAGCACGAGGGCCAACCACAGAGGCTGGAGTGGGGGAAGCGTGGTGAGGTGGGTGAGGTAGGGCCCTGGAGGCTGGGGGAAGGAGTTTGGATTGAGTGTGACGGGAGATCAGGGGAGCACCCGACTGCTGTGTGGAGAACAGACGGCAAGGTCAGCCTGGAGGCACGACAGTGAGTCAGCAGCCTACTGTGGAATTCCAGGAGAGTGAGGATGGTGGCTCGGACTAGCAAATGCTGCTCATGTCAGGTACCTCTTCTCTCTGAATCTCTGCATATTGTTACTCATTCCTGCTGGCTCCTCCTCAGTGGAAGGCTGGGACCAGTATTTAAAAGGCAGACGATAGCCACCTGTTTACTCGCAATGCAAGTAAACTACTGATGGATGTCAAGTGGCCTGGAGCTGAGGTCTTGGCCAAGTCACTTCATTTTACTGAGCTTTGGTGGTCCGCAGAGGGTCCTTCTCAGGTCTGACATCCTCTGAGTCCTAATTTTTGTGATTGAGCCTTAATGAGCTCCACCACCCAAGGTGACCATAGGGGTAATGGAAATCATTAGAATGCCCCGCATGCCTTTGAATTGAATATAATTTGATCCAGATCTTTTCCCACTCCTTGGGAGCCTGCAAACATTCTGCGTTACCCAAATTCAAATCTTCACTCTCCTATTAGACTGATTTGGGGAACTCTGATGACAGGAATGGTCACTAGGTGGAGAAGACCCCACCACAAATCCACCTTCCCATCCTATATCTTACTCCTAAGCAGCCTGTTGCCCTTTTGAGCCCTTAGACCCTCCTTTATGTTCATTTGAATCTGATCTTGAGGCTGTGGGAGTTGCCCTAGGTCTTCCTTGCATCTTCTGGGAATGGCTTGCACATGGTTCACAGAGGGACTCTGGCATCTTCTTCAGAAATCAAAAAATAAGTGCATTATCAACAAACTTGAATTATGAGTTTCAGGAAAGGAGGCTGCAGCAGCATTTCTTCCTTGCATTCTAGCTGCTACTTCATCCACTATCATTTCAACCAAATCCATTGTCTAAAGCGTTTGTGATCCAATATAAGGGTCATTTTCATGCCCCATTCAGTTAGGCAATAAATTAGGAAATGGGAATCATTGAAGTAAGTATCAGCTTTTTGCCTGAAGTAAGCTGCTCCTTCTGGCATTAGTTACATGATCAAATTCTGCAGCCTGGGATACCTGGTCTTCAAGCTGACACTCTCATTTGGGCATAGCATCTAATATCTGATGCAAAACATGCAGAATAGCCATCTCCACTCACAACAAAGCAACACAAATTTTTATTGGGTCAGTGTGTATGTACTGCTTAGGAAAACATTTCAGAAAGTTTTATACATTTAAGATTTGAAATAGAGCCCACTTTCAGTAACGGATGCTGTGATGATGACTATATCAGTGGGCTAATTAACTTGCCTTTTAGTTTCAGAAATCTTGGCTTAGGTTACAAGGGAACAGATTTCCCTGGTTTTAATGTGTTCCATACCAGACTTTTTTGCCCACTTCTCCAAAATACAAACCAATCTGCCCTGTTACTGACAGAGAAGACTGAGCATTTCTGAAGCAGGCTGAGGGAGTTGAGTAGAAATTTGAGAATTTCCTCAGGAATCTGGAAGAAGGCATAAGCCAAGTTTTATGGCAATTGTATTTACTATTTAAAATTAATAATCATTATAGTCTTATATAAGATGTAATGTTATAATTAGTCATAATATATGATTAATTCTCCCAGGAACTCAATTCTACCTTCATAGTTTGTCTGAGGTTGAGTGTTATGGAGAAAGCTCTAGGGAATGGGGCTTATTCAAGTGGGGGGAAATGAAGGATAAAGAGTGATTTATTGACTATTTTAAAATAATGGATTTTTCCCATAAAGAGGATGATGTTGGACTACTGTTCACAGAAGTTTGAATAATACGAAATGAGCTTCAACTGAAGGATGCAGGATTTAGGTAAAGTATACGAAGGATTTCCTTTAAGAAGTGGAGTTCAGCATAGATGGGCTCTGGGTCTGCAGAAGTGGTAGTGGTAGAGAGAAGGTTACTGGTATGCCACTGTTGAAAACATGCGAAAACCGCCAAAAGAAAATACAAGCATGGAGTGTAAGTCATGATTTTGTTTCTTCTGCTACATTTTACAAATTGCAGATTTTCTTTTATCAGGATAGAACATGAGAACTACTGCCAAATCCATGAATTGTCCATGTCCCCATTAAGGGGCCCCCAAATATAGAGTGATACCTCATTTGACCAGAAATTTGAAAAATGATCTTTGTCCATTCTTAAAGGATGAATGTAGTTTGTATGGTTCTGGAAATATTGCTTTTTTCCACTTCCATGAAACATTTTTTTTTTTCAAAATTAAAATGTGCACCATTGACATTATTAGAGTTTACTTGTTGAATTACCCAACAATTTTCAAAGCCATCTCCTCTTCACTTGCATCCACAGTGTCTTGGATGCATCACTTTTGGAAGCTGTACATATAGCTGTCATTGGGAGGTCCCTCTCAGGTCTAAGTATCCAATCCCATAACTTTAGATCTGTTGTTTTTTCATCCATCCAGTGGGCACACATTCATGATCTTGACAAAGTAACCCTGTTCTATATACTTTTTAAAAGTTACTTTAAATTATACTGCAAACCAATAAGTAACTGAAATTTTAAAATCATATCCAAAGGTATAACTACCAAATCTGGGTCAAATGCTTTTGCCTCTTCTGAAAAATGATTCCATCATGTAGCATCTGTAACCATCGCAAACAAACTTTGATTGCAGTTTTTTTCCCCCTACTAATATGTTTTTCCCCAAACTACCTTGGGAGTGTGCCCCATAATATAAAGAGACTTTGCTAATAGTTTAAACAGCATGCTTTCTCTTTTCTAAGAGATGAGTTGTGGGGGAGAAGGCTTTTATTTTATTTGGACACAGTAAGGTAACTGTTCTCTTCTCAATACACTGTCTAGGTTGGTATCAGTGTTGTTACGCTTGGAGGTTAGCGATGTTGGCTTCTTGAGTTATATTCTAAGTGCAGAACCTTTAACTGAAGGGCAATACTACAGAAACCCCAAATAGTTAACACAAGTCCTGGAGCCTTCATCAAAGGGGAATTCTGTCATAGAGGGTGACTCACGAAGTTACTTTTAAATTATGTTTTAATCTGAGGACCCCAGCAGCTTTTAACCTCACAGTGGCAGTGTTAATTTTAGGTTTTCATATATGAGACATGAAGAAATAAGGTAAATAGACATAGGTAAATAGAATTAGCTTTCCAATTTTGAATGAAATGTCCTGCTGCCTTCCCCACCCCCCTCCCTCCTCCCCCCAGCATTCTTTCCCCTCCAAGTAGTGATCATTTGATTTTAGTTAAACTCTCAACTACCCCCAAAAATGCCTTGTAAGAGATGAGGGATGCATAGCCTGTCAGTAGTAGCTTGAGTAGCTGTTTGTTCAAAGTACTTGCTGAAGCAGAAACATCCCTTTTTGTTTTGAAAGCATGTTAATGTGCTAATGAAATGCACAAAGCAAAGAGGTTCATCCATATAAATGGGTCATTTAAATAATGAGCAAGGAGGAAGGATGTGGTTTGGTGTCACTACTGATTAATTAGGACATAAAAATAAATAACCATCCCAACATTGGCTGCCTCCTTGAAACTTACTCTATTAGTGGGCAATGAAGTTAATGCAATTGACAATATAATTACAGGTTAGTTAACAGAACAACCCTTGAGGAGGCTCTCGCTTCTTTTACAGCTCTAATTAGTTAGATAGCATCTCTCAGCTAATTTTCTCATCTCCACTTTGCTAATCTTCCAATCTGCAGTCCTCACCAAGAAACCTAATGTTTGCAACCTAATCTCATAGAATATATGGAATACTAGCTAAAGCAGCCCTGCTTTGTTCTAGGTATTTGATTCAAACAACTTTTTCTGAATGCCTATCATGTGTCACTGTGCACGCACATGCTAGTGAGTTTATAGACCTGTGGGTCAGAAAATTGCAACCATTTTTGCCGCAACTTTCTTCTACTATTACCCTCCTCTCTGGACTCTTTTCACTTTGCATAGGCAAAGTTCACAAACTTTCTAGGGTTTGATGCTAGTGTATTGTGTTAAAGTTGACAGCATATTCTCAGATTCATTCCCTCACCAAAGAAGCAGATTCGAGGTAACATTATTCAATCTGTTTTCCAGAATTGTGACTGAGGTTATCACAAGCTTGTTGAAAGTTAATAATCAACTCACCTTCTAATACTCAAGGACACATAACTTGAGATCTATTAGCATCACTCAAGGTCCTTGAGACTCCTGGAAGGTCACTTTGAAAACACAGACACACACAAACACACGCACCACAAAACATGAAGCAAAACGAACAAACACAAACACCACATAAAAACATTTGGGTTGCCTCCCCCGCCTGATGGTTTAGCGAATAAATGTGAATATGATTTGGTTACTATTTTCTTGATACTGTTACATGATGAATCTGACTAGTTGTGGCTGAAACAAGTCAGCTGCAAGTTGGTGGATATTCCCAAAGAACTAATTTCATTCTGATGGAGAGTATCTTTTCTTTGTTATTTTCAAAAGCCTATTTCACCCTTTCAGTGTAGAAATCACTTTCTCATATTGTGAAAGTGAAAGAAGAAACCAAAATTGGATTGTGGTTTGAAGAACAAACAAGAAAAATACTTTTCATGTTGCAGCAATGGTTGGTATCTTCAGATGCCTTCTCTAAGATTTATATTTTCCTTTATTTATTTCTCTATTTTCCCTGCATATTCCCTGAGTTTTCAGTTCAAAGTAAATTATCAAGTTTTTTTTTTTTTTAACCCACACTTGCTCCCTTGTCTCTCCCTCTGTCTCCCTCTCCTTCTTTCTCACTCTCCAGTTCACCCCTCCCCCCTTCTTTCCTTTCTTTCAGTCTGTCTCTGTTTCTGGTGTGAAACTTGGAGAAAGCAAAAGTTTCTGTTTTTTCACAATGGTTCATTTGTATTCTCTGAACCTGAGACTTAGGCAAGTTCTAATGTCTTACTGTTTTATGTCACCACCGAGGAAGCAGTGACATGCTGGCTGCTGATGAATAAATATATTTATCTGGTTTCTAAACCTGCATATACTGTTGAATAATGAGCAGATGTTAACAATTACTCTAAATGTCCTGGATATTTTGTAAAACTTTTATCAAACTTAGGGTGGTTTATTGATTTAGTCAGAATCATGCTCTGGGCACAAAACATATTGTCAGTTGGGATTCAGTGTGGGCAGAATAGATGTCCATTAGCATTTTAAACTCAGATACTAGGGTCTTGCTTCTGGAGCCTTCTGAACAATGGATCTCTCTAATGTGTTCTTACTATTCCTGCATAAACCAAAGCATATCTATTGGCAAATTTTCTATTGCATCACTTCTTAGGATACGATACAAAAATTAAGAAACGAGAAATAATAAATACGAAATATGAACACCAGCTGTATGCATTTCAGGTAAACATTGCAACCCAGGACAGTGAAAATTACCCATGCCTGTTTTTTGAATATGTGAACAAAAATCTATATTCCTATTTCTCTGGAGTTGCGTTTTGTTTTTTCTCTCTTTTGTAACATCAAGCCATTTTAGTCTAGCGATACAGAAAGTCACTTTGAATTCAAATATAAAATAAGGCCATCCATCATGTTAACAATTTAATTACCTGAGTATATATTTTTCCAGCAAAAAAAAACCCCTATTATTTGTTGTGTATCTTATTACTGACTCGTTGCCTCAGGACAACTTGGCTGTCACTGGGCAGGCCTTGTGGTAAGAAATGGCGAGATAAGGAGCAGATAAGCCATGCAGTCCTCATGCCTTCTTTCCAGGCCATTCCATTCCCATGTTTGCTTGAGGCCTTACCTGTTAGAGTCCCTGTAATCTCTGTTGCAACAATGAAATGGTGACTTGTAAAGGCAGTGAAGCATGAGAAAGAGAGTGAAAGGGTCGAATGAAATAGAAATGTGATATTTTCTATCTTCCAGGGGCCCAGGAAATAGGACTCCTGCTGCCGAGCTGGGGCTTGGCATTCACTATCACACTGAGTGCACGGGAAGCTGTGAGATTTATTGTGCAAGACTCATGGAAGAGACAACATAAACAATGCACAGGGTTTCTCTGATTGTTTAAACATCTGGCTTCTATGTGATTGAGGATGAAGGAATAATTTCAGCATTGAGGAAATGAGGAGATTAGGATAAGGGAGGCAAAGTGGAGAAGAGCCACTTGTGGGTCCTTATCAGGGCACTGGGATGACAGGGACAGGTCCCCAGCACTCAGGATGTAGCAGGCCAATGTGTGTTGTTGTTTGCCTTCTTGCTTTTTGATTGAAAGCTCAGGCCACTATAGATACTGGTAACAACAAACTAGTAAGATGATAATATAGCAACAATCCTATCTACTTTGTGGCAGGGAGGGAGCTGCATAAAGCAGCAAGGAAATTTTTCCTGATTTTACGGTTTGCAGAACGTGACAGTTGGCAGTTTTATTTTGGCTCCTTCCCTTGCAGCCAGCATTGTCAACTGAGGAAGACAGAAAACAAAGACCAGACTTAAACCGACCATTAGTGCACACTGGCTGTTTCCTGGCTGGGATAATGTTACAAGAAACGAAGGTGTTCTGTCCTTATTAAGGCTCTGAATTGGGGCTAATTCTTGCATTTCAGTGTGGAGGCCTGACAAATGATAGAGACAGCAAGACTTGGTTGACAGCTTTGGGAATGAATCTCCCAAGTAGCAGGGGGGCAAGCTGCCTGGTGGAAAACCCTGTCCAGGTGGGCCTACCGAGTCTGTTTTTTTTGTTGTTGTTGACTTTTGGGGCACATAGTTCAAGAATTATATGCTCATCTAGGCTTTTGCTTGAAGAAAAGCTGTTGATCAGTTTGGAGGGAAGGTTCTTCAAAGCGTGTTTCACTGGGGATGATTCAGACATTGCTGTGATGAAGAGAGTAGTTTTCCGTATGGGCTCTTTGATAACTTTACAAACACATCTGATCTTTGCAGTGAACGCATGTTTTTATAAATGGAAACAAATAAAACAGTAGGCAAGGGCTTTCTCAAAGGGTTTGCCAAGTATATTAAACACACAAAAGTACAGTCACAGTGAAAGTTGGTTGAAAACAGCTGTTTTAAAGGATTTTTGGTGAACGCCGTTAACGGCATCATCATTATAAGGCCTGAAGCAAACGTGTTACTGATTACACACCATTAAGAAATTGGAATGCGTTCCCCCCAAGGAAACACCGCAGCACATGGTATTTGAGAATAACAACCAACTCCAAAGCACTCAGCTAAGACTTTGTTATAGATTGCACAGCCTATCTGAAAGATAAAACTCTCAGGGAAATAAGAGTACATCTTATCTTGACTAATCAGAACATTTTCCAAAATATTGTTCGAGTGGAGGTTTCCTTAGCATCTTTCACCTTTTCCCCAAGCCTGCTCAGCCTGCTCCAGTCATAGTTTATGCTGAAGTTGTGTAAGATACTAAATATGAAGGAAGTTTGGGGCTTCGACTTGTCACAGCATGCAAATCCAGTCCTCCGGCTTGTTTGAGTCTAAAACGTGATGCAATTCTTGGTCAGCTTCTTATAGATTGTGTTTGCCTCTGGAGGGGAGAGTTCTCTTCTGGGTGGGTTGGAAAGCTGTGGTGGGGTCTGTGGGATATGGAAAACTTAATAAGGTTCATAGGATTACTGCTCTGAGAAATAGTGTCCATGTGTTGAAAAGGAACTGTCAGAATGCCACGGAAGCAGGGCCTGCAGCACGTCGGCGGCTCTGCTGTTGTTGTTTGCTGTGTGTTGGCACTGCCTGCCCACCGCGGTACTCAGGGCGCTCCACTTTTCATAATAGCCCAGAAGCCTCCTGAGGGCCTTTGGAAGTTAGGTGGGAGGGAACTCTAAGTATAATACTTGGTAAAAAAAGAATTTTTTTAAAATGGCTTTTTTCACCTCTTCCACCCATCTGAAAGAAGGGTCAGATTTCTCCTCACGATGAAAGTCACCACTGGGGACTAAGCTCCTTCCACATGGGGTGGGGGGTGGGGGGGTGCGCTCCGGGTCATGTGACGAAGGGCAGCCTCCCCGAGACCACAAGAGGACCTGATATCCACGGAAGCACCGTGTCCTCCATCCATGTGAAACTGTGATAATTACCACAACAGTGATATAAGATAGGACGTGACTGCATAGTAAGGATTTTGTTATTATTAATTCTCTTGCATGAGGAACATTTGAGTCCTAATGGTGGAACTTTGGATAAGCCGTGTAATCAATCTGAACCTTTATGACCTCATTTAACAGAGAGAATAAAAAGACCTACCATATACATTTTTTTGTGAGCAGCACATAACAGGCACATATATAAATTTATATATGTATGTATGTATGTACATTTATGTGTGTGTGTGTTTTGTGTGTGAACATTCTTTTAACAAATGGATGACAACATTTTTTGCTACAGGACTCTCTTAAGGATTTAGGGACCACTTGGGATTTCAGATGGTGAGAGAGCCTTGTTTGTGGTGGGGGAGGACTCTTCCTGGGAAAATGTTTCTCTTCTGCCACTTTAGAATTTTGGAGACCTTCTGGGTTAAGCCAGGCAAAAATAGCCTTCTCAGTCTACAGTGCATCCCTGCCCAAGAGTGAGCAGTGATCCTAATCTAAACACTCCAGATTCCCAAGACCATGGAGGAAGCTGCTAGCATGTAACCTAGGAGCTCCTTGAAGGCGATTGCATATCACATTGTAATATCTGGGAGCACTGTGGTATCGTGAGCACTATCGTGAGCACATTTCCCTATATCATAACCTAAAACTCATCTTGATTGTCGAAGGCCCTGCTCAGGCAGGGTCTTGATGGGGGATCTCTGATCTCAAAGGGAAACCTGGTTGCAGAACCTGGCACTGGTGATTGGGCTGCGCACCTGAAGGAACTGTTTCTAGCGGGTGTACACTTTACAAAGCACCTTTTGTCCAAGCTGACAGTGAGTGTGGAGGAGACTCAATGGAAATGGAGATAAGGTTATTGCACTAAAACTTTGATGTAACAGATAAATACATTATTGATAACACTGCAACCATGACTCTTGGGAAAGGTTTCTGATAACCTGACACAAATATTAGTATTACCAACTATCAGGAGAAGTCATTAGCCGCAAAGAAAATACAGTTGATTATGAACGAAGGAAATGGTGATAGGTGTCAGCTAGGAGGCCGTGTAACTATGTAACTACGTCTGTCACCGTTTCCTTTTTCAGTGAATTGTGGGCAAAGTAATTTTAAGGAACCTACATGTAAATGCATTTCAAAAATTATTTGACTATTTCTAGTAAAATTGATTTATTGCCTAGTAAACAAAAAGAGAGAGATCCTAGGAAAATTGTCCTCAGAGATTCTGGAGGTGAGATCTGTGATTAGAAATTTTGGCCTGACAAATAGAAGTGTGCTGGAGAGGTTCTTTCTCATATGGATTTTATTGTTTATCATCATTATTTTAATAATTGAGGTAACAGCTATTATCTTTTTCCTGACATACAAGCTGCTTTTCTCTTATTGTACAAATATTTTTTTGTAATGTATATGCTCCCTCTCCCTTCATCCTTCATCCCCTCTTCCTTTTTTCTCTTAATTCTGTAATTACTTACTGACCATCTACTGTCTTCTAGGTGCAATTTAAATTACTAGAGATACAAAGAGGAAACAGATTGAATCTTTGACCCTGAGGAAATCACATACATCTTTTATTGTTCATTAAGTAGATTTTTAAGTACTTTCATTCTACATTTTCATTGTTTCTTTGAGTACTTGACACAGAGTAACTACTTTGTAAGGTTAGAATATAATTCTAATTACATACTGGATGGCTTATATTCAGTAGCTATGCAAATTTGAGAAAGATTTTCTTGGAAGCGATATCCATCTCCATTTCTCTTAAAAGTGCATATTATGTATTTCCATGAAATCAATGCCTGGATCTTTACTGTGAAAGACAGTGGTATGAATATGAGGCTAAATTTCAGTTCTGGCAAGTTTCAAATAATTTGACTCTGGGTACTTGATTCCAGCTTGATTGCAAACAAAACTGGTGCCTCTTTCCCTTCACCCTCATCATCCCGGGGATGTTCACCTGCAGGTGAAGCTCCTACCTAGGGTTACACATCATCATTTAGCAGCAGTCTTTGGACTTTTCCTGGATTCCTTCCCATGCTTCTCACACTGCTCCACATGCATTGATAGCTCTTGATGGTGCGAACAAGTCATGGAGGGTGTTAACAAACAGGCAAACCCTGAAGGTTGAAGCAGTTGTGCCTTCTGGATTACAGAGTCCCCATGGAAAAAATTCCCTCATCCAAATTACTCCAAAAGTGGGATCTCCCAAGTGGGTGCCCACATGCCAGGGGCTGTAGTAGATGATCTTTTGGGGTGCAGGAAAAATAATAAAGCCCCTATTTCTATTATTTTACTGTCATATTTTTATTTGGTTGTATTAATGTGTATAATGTGTACAGTTGCATAAGTGGATAATTTATAAGTAAATATATACATATATTTGGGGATACATGCTCAACAAATTTTATTGACAGAGTGTATGATGAGAAATGTTTGAGGTTCATTGCCCCAGATTGTATTCCCATGGTGGCAGAGAGAATAACAGTGTCTGACTGATATGGGTACTTGATAAAAACTCAGTGAGAGAAGGAATAAATGAGTGAACAAATCAACAAATGTTCTCTGTCCTTTTCTTCAGAGCTGCTAAATGAAAACTGCCTGCTCTTATAAACTGCTGCTTATTAATATATGGCAATGTGCTAGATAGCATGTATTTTAAAGAAGACTCTTCTATGGGAATATTGTCTTTTCCCTCAATTTAATTCTGATTGTGGGACTAATGCAGCACTATCTCTAGAGGTATTTTGGAGAGAATAGGGACATCACTTGTGATCCCTTGCTTCACACCTTTTAGGCTGCTAAGCACACTGCTTACTTGCTTGGTCTTGAAAGGATCCACAGACGGTCCTCTAGCTGATCTCATTTCCTTTCTAGGCAGGACGCAATAGACAAATAGGCTTATATTCTATTAGGGAAGACTCTATCACATCCTCCCTCAGGAACCTATCTAAGTGCTGGAATTTGGGTGCACTTTTAAGGAAAATGGGTATTTGAACAGGGGGAAAATATGACAAGTATAAGCTTAGGCTAGTTGATTGAGCAGATATCAACATGGCTCTTCTTGTCCCTCTGTTTCGTTAGCGAGGAGATAGGTAGTGTGGTTAATGGAAGGCTTAGAAGTATAGCAATATAGTTCAAAGGAAACAGCATGCAAAACAAAAACCTCATTACTAACGATCTGATATTTTCTCCAATTTTGTCCTTTTGCTATTTCCACATTTAGGGTTCAAAGAATTCTCTAACAAACAAATAAACCATGTGATTTTGTTAAGTGAAAAACTCGTCACAATGTACAATGACTTTACATCTTTCAGTATTGTGCTTTAGAGTTCATGAAGCAGTTTCACACTGGTTATCATATTTAACTCATACAACCAATGGTGTTGATATGTTTTCTAGTTTTATGGAAAAAAATAGATCTTCCAAGAAGCGAGTGACAGCATCAGGACCCAGCTATTTCTACAACCAGAAATAGTGACTTAACATCAATGCTTCTCAGACTGCAATGTGAATTCGATTTTCCTGGGGGTCTTGTTAAAATGCAGATTCTGATTTAGCGGTTCTGGGATGGGGACTGAGATTCTGCATTTCTAATAGGTTCCCAGTTGATGCTTTTATCCATAGACTACATCTTGAGCAGCAAGATTCTGCCTCATAACTGGTTCTTAAGAGAGTGATTAAAAATAGCCTTACTGAGTAGCTTGGTACAGTGTATTTAGGATATTTAGAGCAAAGACTTTGAAATTGTTTAGCACACAGTTTCCTGTTAGAGAAGAAGACAAATTATAACACCATGAAGAGTTCAATCTGTCATTACCCCTCCTAAAATTCTCTGATATGTTCTCTTCTCTATTTTGTTTCTGTTGCTTTCAATCAGGACATCAGATCTCTCAGCTGGGTCACCACAATAGCCCCAGATTTTAGTTAGCATCTCTTCCTTGCCAGTATCCTTATCTCTACCATAAATCCTTTCTTTCTGAAACATCATCTTATCATGCCATTTTCACATTTAAAGGCCCACAATGGTGGAATGCAACATTTGAGCACAGCAATTAGACCCTTACCCTATTTCCACATTCCCTTTCCCAGCCTGTACAAAAGCCACAACCCTTCTCCATTCCAATACACTACACTTCATCTGTCCCAAATGTCTCTTGTTTCGCAAATATATTATTCTTGCCTTTTTTGCTCCTGTGGAGTTTTATTACTGTTCTAGTATTTGCACAATTATTTGTTTATAAATTTCTTTTACTGGATTGAGATTAATGTGTGTTTATAAATGTCTTCTTACTAGGGAGGGGTGGGACTCAAATTAATATGTGTGCATGTGTGTGTGTGCCTATGCCTATATATGTGTGTGTGTATATACATAAATTATATATATTATATATATATGTAATGCCTGACACAGTTCCTTACTGACTAGTTACGAAGCTTGAATGAAACTGAATTAATTAGACTCAGATGTTCCCATGCATTTTACAACAGATTGTTCAGAATAATCATTTAACGGCTAAACAAATGCATGGAAATTGAAGAAATTGCAGAACAGTTTATTTAGCTGGTCTCGACCAATAGCATGTTTAGAGTAAGAGAAAAAGACAGCTCTAGCTCTTGATTGTGCCTCATCTCATGGCATGTTCCAGCGACTTTTTTTCCCGCTTTCTGCCAACGTTATTTCATTCAGAAGAGTTATGGTTGGGGTGACTTATGGCTGATAACGATGGCTGACCCATTTGTCTTTCTCCTCTCTGCCTCTGTTCCATAATTTCTGAGTGAGACTACTGTTCATTTCAAAGAGATCTCTGTGGAAATAACTTAAAAGGCTGGTGCTTCGAAAATCTTTGACCCTTGTATAAGAACAATGAAACACTAGTCTTTGCTTTTGCAAGTAACAGAGCAGAGACTTTGCCTTTTGGGAAGCAAGAGAAATGTCAACAATCAAAGGAGTAAACTCATTGAGACAAAACAGCAAGACACCACGTGACCTTATTGTTAATTAAAATGTAGATTGAGTATTAAGCAGGATTTTAAAAACCTGTTTGAATATGTAGGTATTAACTAAATAGTTTGCGTTATCTTCATTTTTCCATGAAACAAAATTCTGTGTGGACAGTTATAGTTTCATACCCACAAGCTCACGTAACCACACATATAAATCATGTAAAATACATCTAATTTCTGGGAATGGAATTCTTTAGCCTTTCTATTTTCAGGAATCCAGTGGGCTTCTTTTTCTTTCTTTCCTCTATTTTCTTCTTCCCCAATTTTTCTTTCTGTGCCTCCACCATCACCACCCACTTACCCACTTTCCCTCCTGTCCTCATCTCATCGTATGTATCATCAAATTCCCGTTTAACAACCATTTAGTTAGCAACCTACTCTGTCTTCTTGTGTGTCAGGGGGATGGGGTGGAGGGGTGTGATGTTGAAGAAACTGACCCAGATAATTGCAATATTCCAGCCAGTGAACAGACCCTGGGTTCTAAATTCAAGGCAAAGTCACCATTCAGACCACAAGAAAAATGGAGATCTGTGGTCAGGGGCCCCAGCCCAACCCTACATTGCCGAGATCCTGGCTGTTATGGTGGTGGAGGGAAGGTGGGGTGGGTGAGGCATAGGGCAACAGAACTCTTGTCTCATTTGAAGGAAATTCTTAGGAATTGAAAGTAGGGACCCAGCTAAAACACACTTTGGTGAACTCAGCCCACCCTGAACCTATAACTTCTTAGTTTAATTTTATTTAGTCTAAAGCTTTATGAAATGGTAGCATGAAGGCTGTTCTTATGCTGCTTCATTCAGAACTTAATGAAAGGAAGTACACCTGAGCCTGTCTGCCGGGGCCATCAGTGAGTGGGCCTTTATTGAGTGGAGTTGGGGAAACAGAGGAAATGAAATTGGGAGCAACCAGCAATGCATCATGTTCATAGTTGGAATTTTGGTATTTCCAAGTAGAGTGTTTTTTAAGTGTTTCTGGAAAGATTTGGGCAGTTCCCAGTATTTGTTTTATCTCTCCAAGGCCAAATAAATGCCAAAGCATTGGATAAGACAAGGGACTGGGGAGGAGAGTAAGTTCGTCACGCACTGGGGGCCCGTGTTGCTCCCGCTGGATCATGCTGGCAGGGACTGCTCCAAAGCAGCTCCATTCGACCACTCCCTCAGCTTCCCCTCTGCCTCATTTGATTGCCTGTCATTCTAGGGCATTGATGATGAAATAAAGTATTAGAGACTTAATCTTAATACGAATAATCCTGAGGTTGTATGGATGAACTTAATAAAGCATTTCATCTAACTCTGGAAACAGCCCTAGGAGAGCAGTGTTTCTGAAATTACACAAAATATTTTATTTCCAATGTTGGCTTTTATGTTATAATTCTCAGAAGAAATTAGGAAACCCACTAAGTTTTTACTGCATTAATTTGGCACACCCAGGTTTAAAATTTGCATTTGAACAATTACAGAACATAAGTAAGTGCTTAGGATTGGACCCTGACTCGTGGAACTGGACTTGTCCAATACGCAGATGGACTAAAGTTTGGCAAAATCAAGACTTGCTTCAGGGTACAGACAAAATTCTACTGCTGGCCTAGGGAATGTCAGGAGGCTTAAGGCTAACGTGGATCTTTAAAGAGAAACCAGGAAAGAATGCAGCGTTTGTGCACAGTTTGGTATATAATCTGGTGCAAAAGTGGAAATATAATGCACAAATGAAATCCCTGTACAGCATATTTTTAAAATGTTCCATCATTCATTTAAAATATTTCTTGAGAGTTTATTTTGTTCCAGGAACTATTCTTGGCACAGTGTTGGTAAGTAGCATCTGTGATGTTTTTCTATTAAGAAAAACTTGAGTTGGTCCACTTCAGAAATGTTTTTTGAATCAAGAGGATAATTAAGATTTCTTTGGGGTTAAGAAAGGAAACTCTGCGCCTTACATGATTAATGGAGTGGATTGCTGTTTTGCTGGAGCAGATGGTACAGGGACATCTTTTGGGAGAAACCCTGGTTTGGAGTCAGAAAGAGTATTTTGTAGTGTGGATTCCCTTGCTAGAGCCTTATTTAGTGGTTGGAGCAGAGTTCACGTCTGAGACCCCTCTGAGAATTAGCCTTTGTCGAGTATAGGGAGCCAAGAGGAAACAGAAGTAATATATATTGAAAGGCTTAATCTGATCTCTTGCCTGTCTTCAAAGGGAGCTTCATTTGTAAAGGACATGCATGATCATGGAGAAAGGACCCCCATTAAGCAAGCAGAAATAATAAAAGACTCTCTGTCCAAAGCTCTGGAGCAGGGAGGCTAAAGGACTTGCTCTGTGCCCAATGGGAGACTCTGATGAAACTGGACTAAAATTCATCTCTTGGTTTCCCTTTTCAAGGTCCTCTGCTCAGTAGAGCATACTTCCTTTCTTTTGCTATAAATTTAAGATTTATCTGACAAGAAGCTTCTACATGGAAACAGAAGAGTTAGAGCCTGGCCAAGCAGGGTTCCCACCCATTCAATTTAGTTTGTTTCTTCTCTCCTATCCACTTCTTTGTTCGTGGAGGTAGGGGGACTGAAAGGTGCTATATCTTGCACACCCCATGTGCTTATGGAGTCAAGGGCAAAATGAACTATCCTTGAAAGCCACTAAGGCAAAGGACTAGACAAACACCATTCAGGCAGATGTAGGGCACATTCCTGTTTCCTCCCTTATTCTGCTCTGTTGCCTGAGATAATTTGAAAGTATCCTTGCATCCTAAAAGAGTAGGGGAAGCCTCATGGAGTCAATGGAATCCTGGGACTCCTGGAAAACATGTGGTGTAATTGTTTGCGTGTGTATGTATGATGTAACAAAAATGGGCTCCTACTTTATTGTATGTATTCTTCTGCGATTTGTGGCATGCTAATTCTCTAATAATTTGGTGGTCAGTGACCTCGAATGACAGGTATTGGTCCTTATGATGCATCATAGGTGCCCACTCTGTGCTATGCACTTCCTAAAGGTATGGATACTTCAAATTATTTAATATAAACTTGCCACATTCTTTTAAATCACAATTAATCTGGCTATTCTCCTCTTGTTGGACAATTAGGATGCTTTCAGTATTTTTGTGGCTATGAACACTGCAGCACCTAAATCTCCCCACATGCTTTCTGGAGATGTGTGAGCAGTCACAAAGGCATAAGAAAATCTAGTCCACATCATTGGATAACAGTTGTTGTCTCTGATGAGAGGGAGGGGACATGGATTGGGTGGTGGTTGGAGGGGCTTTAACCTGTATGTAAGTTGTTTAAGATTTTTCAAGAAAAATGTATTCATGTATTGCTTGCATTATTAAAATTATTTTTTAAAATGAAAACACATAAAAAATGAATTAAGGCATGCAACTTAACCAATCTGATCTTTCCCCCTCATCTTTAAAATACTCCTGCTATAAAATCCTGAATACGTGGCTGTGATTACCAAATGCAATGTTACATGTTACTATGTTTTATAAAGTGCTATATACATTCAAGTGACCCTTATTCTAACATACCTGGATTTCAGTCATTAGTAAAGTCACCGTAGAATTCACAAGAAGTAAATACGTCAGTGAGCATTCCCTAGTTTTAAAAAAAAAGTCATCTACTTAAAACAAACAAACAAACACAGGAATGTAAAATGCATTACTAAGGCTTCAATTCAATATGAAAATCCACAAAGTTTAAAAAATCTATAATTTCTGTACCAACTCTCATTTTATTACAACTGTACAATTTAGAATTAGGTTCACTTTTGCATGCTTGTGTTGTGTCCAGCACTGTAAACCAATTTAATCTGTAACCCACATTGAAGGTATAGTTTCTGGAGCCTTAATTCTTTACAGCTGTTATAATTATACCATGTGACCACCCCACAAGCATAAGTGTGTGGACACACACATTATCAAATGGGAGCAGTAAAAAAGAAAAAAAATGAAGAGAGTGAAATCAAATTGTGTATTTTACATTGGCATTTGCGTATCATTGGAAAACTAAGATATTTGCCAGGATAACAATGTTCCCAGAACAGATGATGACCTTGGGACATTATCTCAAGCCCTCCTGCACGCAAGATATAACATACTTTAAACACCTAAGGCAGGAGACCTTCCAAAAAACAGACCCAATGACACCTTGATAACCATTTCAATCGCAAGCAAACTTCAGTGATAAAATTTCTTTGAACATCTAACCCCATGAAGATGGAAAATGGCTAGTTGTTCTATTCTGTGTAAGAACAGTCCTTTTTCAGTAATGGTCTGTTTTTATGGTCACCTTTTTGGCCAGATCAAATGGTACCCATTAGTTTTGGCTTCCTCAGTCTTTAGAAGTCCTTGCCTTCATATCACGACTCTGGTCGACCCCCACTATTTCGGCAGCCCCTTGGATGGATATTGCTCTGTAATAAGGTCATCTTTGAATGCCCCTAGAGGGTATGTATGTGCACATGCTTACATACTCAACACACAACTGTACCTTTCTTGGTTGAAGGAGGGACTTCAGTGTGAACTCTCCTGGAAACTATGCTAGTTAATCCAAGTATGGCCCTGCCTGTTTTCTGAATATGTTTTTTTTTTCCCCCTAAATAAGGATTGAGCCAAAGCAGGGATGGTTTGAGTATGTCACTCCATGTTGCACACTTTTATGGAGCCACCCACATCCTTTTATGTTTAGTTTAGCTTGTATATTTATGTTTGCTTTAAAGTCCATTAGGAATTCCAGAATGAGAGCTGTCCAATAGAACTTTTTGCAACCAGGAATATGTTCTAAAAGCTGCACTGTTGAATATGGTAGCCACTCGTCCCCTGTAGCTATTGGGCACTTGAATATGACTAGTGCAAATGAAGAACTGAATTTTAAGTTGTATTTGGTTTTAATTATTTGAAATATCAGTGGTTATATGTGGTGAGTGGCTATTTTATTTGACAGTGCAGCTATAGATATTTTTGTCACATTCATATGAAACTAGAGAAACATCAACATTTGTGTTGCAGCCATGTTGCATGAAAAACTATCCCCTTGGTTCTATTTAGAGTTAATTTGCCTCTGGAATTTGAATTTTAATTCTGTCCTCCAGAGTTTATTTTGCATAAAACTTGAAAAAATTATTTTTATTAAAGAAGTTGTAGGTTTATAGAAAACTTGTGCAGAAAATACAGAGTTCCCATATACCCACCCTATTATTAACACCATGCTTTAGTGTGGCACATTTGTCACAATTGATGAAATAATATTATTACAATTGTACTATTAACAATGGTCCATGGTTTATAATTGTTTGTGTAGTACAGGCCTTTTTTTTTTAAATTTTTATTCTACTGTCATATATACAACCTAAAATTCCCCCTTTTAACCACATTCGAATATATAATTCAGTGCCATTAATTACGTTCCTGTTGTTGTGCTACCATCACCACCATCCCGAACTTCTCCATAACCCCAAATAGAAACTCTGTAAAATTATACATGAATTCTGCCTCCTGAACCCCATGCTAACTTCAGCTAGTAGGTCTGTTTGGAAACACGTTCAGAAAGCAGAATAATGCTATGAAATAGGAAAGTACACTTACTTCATAAAGTGCACCATAAACATATACAGAATGGCTTTCTTAGATTTCTAGCTCTCATGATCCAATTCACTTGACTTAAATGAATGCCGTTTATTGAATATGTATCTTTCCTTTCTTGAGAAATCAGTCAGATTTTTAATTCAGCACTACTCCTCATGCCTCTCTAAGGAGCGTTGAGGAGGTGTCACACATTCCTTCCTGCCTGTTGAGTTTTGGGTACAGCTGGCTTCGTGGCCTCCACACAGCCGCGACCTCGCACTCTAAGACAAAGCCCATCTTCACCCTCAGGTTTCTGAGAACGAAATCACCTGTAGGTAGGAATTTCCTGCTGCTCTCATATGGGACACTTTGAATGTGATTAGGATGAGCAATGATTCTCCAGAAGTGGTATAGATTGAAGCAGTAAACACGCAGATTACACGGCTATACACACCCCGTTCTTCACACATGCCGCCAAAGATAATACTCGTGTAGACAAACTGCCAAGATTCCCAAGCTCCTTCTTGCGGGCTCCTTCTCTTTACTTAGAGGCCAACCAGGATGCACAGAAAGCACAACTGATACTGCTTAGATAATTATTGACTAGATTTAGCGTTAATGGTAGAGGCTATAATCATTTTCTCTTCCTGGTTATGTTTCACTGATGTAGGTTGCTTATTTCTGTATAGAGGCATGATGGTTTTGGTTCTATGTGATGAGCACTTCAGCGACTGAAACAAAGGTAATTTGTCAAGCACTCCTACAAAGAATATGGTTTTAACGTTTTGAAACGTTCTTTTAAATTTATCTCTGTGATTTTGAGTTTGCGGGGGGAGAGATAAGCAGAACTGTACAGTGTATTTTGTATACCGTTGCTTCTTGGTAGATGTTCTGAATTGTAAAAATGCCTTATTTGTGGCAAAGGGATGCTTGGAAAATGTATTTTTATAAAAATCTAAATGTTCACATAAAACAGCATGTGGGCAGCTGAAGGACTAGGGAACTATCTTGTACGTGACTTCCTTTTCCTTTTGAATCTGTGTATCATACCTTGATTTTTTTGGATGCAATTTTCATCTTTGTAGCTGACTACCTACCTCTCTTTCATATTCCTGTGTTTTGGGGAGGTAAATGTTTCAAGCAGAAGTTAATGGGGTAAAACTGTTTGTCTTCGCCGGGCTTGCTTTCCTTTGACCCTTGCTCTGTCCTTTCTCCCAGTTCTCTAGCCTCCCCTCCTTCCTGCCATCACCAGATGGGGTGAGCGAGGTTGACCTCCTGTACCCGGAACCCACCCCATGACTCTCTTCTCGCTGTTTGAAAAGTATGAGGAGTCGGTTTGGGGAATTGCATTGCCAGAAAAGAAAAGTTTCTCAAAAGTGTCTGTTGAACTGTATGTACAGCCACTGACTTTCAATGCTGGGGAGTTGGCCAGATGTGTGAATGATTTGCTTTTCCTTTTTCTTGACACTCTTACCATGAAGTTGCATTCCACCCACAGCTTCTGAGATGGTCTCCTCAGTGTGCTGACATAATTTAATAGGTATACCAGGAAATTATCAGGGTATGTTTGGGGATTATCATTCTACATAATATTTTGTTCTCATTTATACTAATGTTTCTTTAATAATATATAATAATGTTTGCTTTCTTTATAGCCAAGTTTCCTTATGCTTCTATTTCCCTCACCTCGAAATATTCTGGGGCAGTGGAAAGCTAGACTGAGTCCCTTAATTCTGTTTATTCCTGTTAATTCCTTAATTCTCTAACTGCGCGGTGCCTTGAAAGGGCTATGCTAGGTGATTGCTAATGTTCCCTTAGCTCCAGGTGTCTGTGATTCTATTACTTCCGGAGCCCATGTCTCCTCTCAAACTCCCAAACTCCCAAACTCCCAAACTCCCATTTCAGCCACTTCTTCTCTTTGTCTCTTGTGGATCGTGTCAGACTCCCAGCAGTCCCTGGGTCCCACTTTGGGAACTCATGCAACTTCACAAGCCTCAGGAGGGGTCTCTTTATGGTCAGCAATGTGAGTTCATCCTGCAAAGGGTTAATTTTCCAAGACTAAGTGCAGATTGCGTAAAATAAGAAAAGATCAGTGGTTCTACACTGCCATGAGTGGGGTGTTCAATCATGCAGGTTTCTAGCCAGATTTTTAGAAATCTGTATCACAGAAGTCACCTGGGCGTCACACCCTGAGGAACTCTGGGTTAATGTGTGGCAAACAAAAATACCAAGTTTATGCCTATAGGGTAGTTTTCATCGGCCTGAGCTTAAGCATAGGAAAAATGGCCTTGGTAGTGTTAATTTTTTTATGGGCAGTTGCATAATAGCTGGTCTTGGAATGTTAGCAATACTGTTGCAGAACTAAAAACGTTACCCTGAGATGTTTTAAAAGAGCAATAAATATCTGGTTTTAAAACACCGACATTAAAAATCATAAATCTGGAAAGCCTTTTTTGGTGGTTGTTTTTTTAACAGAGTGTTAAAGGTGACTTGTTCCATATCTGGCTTTCTCAATAAGCACTTTTGGCTTGGTAATTTAATGATTATTTAACATGGGGGTCTTTATGCTTTACCAAAAAGATGCCTGGTGATGAGAGGGTGCCCCTTTGCAGGACGCCGCATCCTCACAGCATGAGGATGTGGCTGGGCTCAGGGCTCGGGCTGCACACCTCGAGTGTGCTATGCCAAGGAAACCCCTTTGATGTGCAGGGAGTGGCTCTCAAGGAAGGCGGGAGCTGTTTGCAGACCTGGATTGCATGAATTTGGTGCATGCTCAGGAAACCAACCATGATCCCAGTGGTGCTTGGAGACAGCTGAACAACGAGGTGGTCTCTTTTTGGTGTAATGAGACAAGTCCCTGCCACTATTTACATGGGGTGGGGTGGTTAAACCAGGAGGGATTATACCTCACACTTTCATGTGGCCAAGAGAGACTCAACTACTTGTCACCCCTTTTAAAACATTAAAAAAAAAAGAGAAAAGAAATTTCATTATCTTACAATTTTCTTGGTTCTGCCTAATTAATTTTCTCTTAGCTTCAACTTTTTCTCACTAATATATTATTATAAATCTGGGCCTATGTTTTTGCATTGGCTTTATGACTATCAGTGTAATGACTAAGTATTATTCTATCCATGTACAATGATTTGCTTTCTTTTTCCCCTATTATTAGTTATTTGCATGATTTATAACTTTATACCATGAAATTTAATACCACAATAAATATAGTAATGAATATAACTTTTGCCTCTCATTGAAATAGAATTATCAAGCTCATCAAGACAAAGTATCTAAACACTTAAATATTTTATGCATATTACATTTTGCTCTTTGCTTTTCAAAAGTGTCCTAAGTTTTCAGTCTCTAGCATATAAGTGTACTTACCTACAGTGAGTTTAACATTTAACTTTTTAAATATAAAATTTTATTATTAGATATACAGACAGTATAAATAATACAAATTATATACGTATACATATATATATTATAGCAGATATAAGATGAAGCCTTGACATTTCCTTGATGGACTTCAATTATATGTGAAGGTGAGTAATTTTTTCATTTATTTTATTTTATTTTATTTATTATTTTTCTCTTATTTGAATGCTTATTCCTGTCTTCTCTCTATCGTAGTTTTTTTTTTAAATTTGACTTGGCTAGCTAGCTAGATGTCAGCCCCTTGGTGTAGTCCATGTTTTACAAAATATTTTTATTAACTAGATTCTGACACCAGTGACTAGGCTAGAACATTTCTGACTGGGGGCCAGTGAGTTTGTTACTACTGTACATTGTCCATTGGATATGCTTGAACATGCACAGTGAAATGATTCCTTCAATAATGCCTCTGTTAGGAAAATGTACACAGCACCTATGCTTTGGGTCAAAGTGAATGTGACCTGTCTAGAATATATGTGTATGTATCTCTTATGAAGACAAGAATTAGACAAAAATATGTCTGTATCTCCTTAGCAGCAAGCTGTGTCATAATGAAAACCTACTCTCTTTTTATAGTCCAGGGAATGTTGAAGAGAACTGAAGGTGTTCATGTAATTAAAAGAGCACCAAAGAATTAGAATAGTTAGCTTTTGATGTCAGAGAAATCTTAAACAATTTGAGAAGGTACTCAAGATATACTTGGATGCCAGAGGCAAATGATACCCTCATTTTCCTGGCATTCAGTGAGGTTAGATTAGGATTCCTCTTACAGAGAGTAAGGACAGGATCTTTATTGAGAAGTTTGACAAAAAATACTAAGAAGCACGTTCTAATGTGGCAATAGATTAACTTGAATCCAATAGTGTTTTCTACCACAGTAAACCTATAAAACACGATGTACTTTTCATTCCTGAACCATAGCATGACTGTGTTTTGAGTTCATAGTAACCAAGTCCAGTGCATTCTGGCTAGAGCATTTTGTCCACATAGTATTCAGAATTTGTTAGCAAGGAGACTTTTTAATAAGTGACCTCTATCACAAGGAGTCAATGAGCTGTTTTTTTCTTTTAAAAACTGGGTACAAAGATATGGGATAGAGAAATAAGCAATCTTTTTAAAAAGGTTAGACACTTGGCACAGTGAGTCTACCCCTCACTTAATAATTAACTTAACACATTACCTTGGGTAGATGGAGCATTCAACAAACTCTCCATGCCTAAGTGTATTAATCTAGAAAAGAAGGGCATCAACATAATGACAGCCAGGCCACCTAGGAATGACTTTAGAACACAAAAGTAAACCCATGGAAAATGAGCTTTCTGCCTACTGAGGGTAATACCATCTACAGATGCAAAATATTATTCAATAACTGGGTATATTAAAGTTGCTTATGCCCTTTATTCCTTAAAGAACTCCTTGAGAATTCAGACCCTGGTCTAACAGTTCCAGGCCTGACTTGCTGCTGTTTCCTAATTAGATCCACTTAATAATAAGAAAGAACTTGTGTGTCTTTCCCCCAACAAAATTCTTAAACAAGCATTTGGTGTGTTGTAAATGGAGAGTTTTAATAAATGTTCTGTAAAGGCCAATTATTCAGTCAATATTGAATTGTGTGATAGGAAATATGACTGCTTAGCTACAGGGAAGATGTCTACATACTGTTGGCATCTGTTTGGTAGGTAATGTTCTGAAATGGCCTGGCCTTCTTCCAGACTTTGATTATTCATAAATCTGTTGAGTGTGGTAAGTTGCATTATTAGCGTTTAATCTTTTATTGAAGCAAACTCAGGAGGCTGAAATCTATTTGCTTTAGCAAGCTTGTTCACTGATAAATGTGTGACTTAAAATTTTCCTTGTGTGAATTCCTCAGTGCAAGAAAAACACAGCTGGGCATAGTGCGGATCATATTTATCTTTTCATTAACTAAAGTACAAGAAGATAGCATCGTTGGAGGATTATAAGGAGGGATTGCTAAAGAACAGTCCTTCTCCTGTTTGCACACCCACTTGAGGAAAGCTTTCCAAACAAGTATTTGAGATACTTGTGAGAAAAGCCAGTTGAATCGTCAAAAGAAGACCAAGTAAATGTATAAAAGTGGTTGGATTTCAGATAACATTTTTCCCCTGAGTGTTTAAATTGGTTAAATATTAGAGGAAAGAAGATAATAACACTGTTTATCACCATAAACTTAGACCTATATCTTTTTAAACAAGATTGGTATGAAAGGCATATCAAAGATTTTCCATCCCAGATGATTTAGTTTCAACTTGGTAAAGGGCATTCTAGGTAGAGAAAGATTGTTTGGATGTTAAATGCCAAACAAGAACATGGAAACTTTGTTTGCTTCTTTGAATTACATAACAATTAATCCAGGCCATTGTGGCATCAGATTTTTCATATATATTTAAATTTTCATATATATTAAAATTATTTTCTGCTACAGAGAAGACTGTGAAAAATTCTGAGAGATTTTAGGGCCACTTATTTGCAATATTTACTCAACAAGCCAGTAGGGGAAATCTTCCAGAATGAAATAAGTGATTTCTGGTTTAGGTGTGTTCATAATAAATTTCTGTTAAGAGAGTAAGATGCAATTATAAAATGTTCAAAAATTGACTGTGATGATCAATGTACAACTCTATGATGATATGGTGAGCAACTGATTGTACACTTTGGATGATTGTATGGTATGTGACTATATCTCAATAAAATTGCAAGGAAAAAAAGATGAAATTATAATTATAATTGCATTACAATGCAGTTTGCTTGCATCTCCATTTCCATAAGGGTTAGGCTTGTTCTTGTTTCTATAGTCCTTCCAGATCCTAGCAAATGGCATATACATAGGAGGTGATCAATAATTACAGACTGATTTGTGTATCACTGCAGTATTGCTGGGCTCTGCAAAAATGAACTATACTGGAGATATGTTCTTACGTCGTCTTTTCTACCACACCCCTAAAGTATCCAGAAAGGAATAGGGAGGAGGGAGAATAGAATAGGGAGGCTCCTTTCCAGCCAAATGCAGCAGAGCTCCAGCCACTTCAACCTCAACCCTGACCCTGGGCAACCAAAATTAGGCTAATGTTCCATCATATGGGAGTTGAACAGACACAGCCTGGGCTAAGGCTAATCTCATCCCAACCTCTCAGTCCCCAGGTCCTTTTCCCAAAGAGAGCTAGAAGTGGATCACCTCAGCTCTTTGTTTTCTCAGTTGGCCTGCTGTGCTGGTTTGAAGCTGTTATGTACCCCAGAAAAGAACATATTCTTTTAATCCATTCCCATGGGTGCAGACCTATTGTAGGTGGGAAGTTTTGATTAGGTTGTTTCAATTGAGATGTGACCCACCTAATTCAAGATGGGTTTTAATCCTTTACTGGAGTCCTTTATGAGAATAAAGACAGAAAAAAGCCGAGAGAGCTCAGAGAGAGAGAAACACCCAGAGAAGCTTAGAGAAAAGCCCCTGGAGGAGCTGAGAGAGCCACTGAAGTCAGGAGCTGAAAGCAATGAAGTCCCAGAACAAAGGACCAGCAGATGCTGGCCATGTGCCTTGCTGACAGAGGAACTCTGGATGCCAGTGGCCTTTCTTCGGAGAAGGTATCATCCTGTTGATGCCTTAATTTGGACATTTTCATGGCCTTAGAACTATAAATTTGTAAACTAATAAATCCCCATTGTAAAAGCCAACCCATTTCTGGTATATTGCATTCCGGCTGCTTTAGCAAACTGAAACACCTGTCTTATTCAAAATCCCTGAGTTTCAGGCTGAAATACTTTCTGCTAGTGATGGCATTTATTACAACATTAGATTGTTTATCTGCTGGTTTATGAATTCTGGGGATTGTAATTGCTTTTCTCCCTTATTTTTCTTTCATTTTAAAAACACCAACCAAACATCAAAGTTTTCTTTTTTCATATGGGTATTTATGAATGATATTGGAAAAAGTACAGATAGGTAGTTAGAAATCACAACTAATACATTGAAAGATGTGTCCTTAAGAGCATCTAGCCTAACTCACTTGGTTTACTTAGAAGAAAACTGAAGCCATGAGATGTAGAGTGTTTTTCAAAGGTTACAGTCCATGGAAGAGCAAGCACTAGAACCCAGACCTCAAGTACCTTTTCAACTTCCTTATTTTATCTGTTGTAAGGAACACATATTCTCCAAACAGAAGTCTGAAGACTGGGAGCCAAAGGCTGGCAACTTCATGATATCATCAGAAACCCTGGATCCTTTTAGCTTCCTTAAATACTATCCTTAGGTATGACCTCCATCCTCATGTTCTCAAGATGGTTGCAAAGCACCAGTCATCCTGTGCACTTGATAAGCAAGAAAAAGATCAAGAACAACAAGAATGTGCATGCCAGGAGTCAAATCCCTTGGAAGGAATTTTCTGGAAGCCCCACCCAGTAATGTTTGCTCACATCTAATTTTTCAGAACTGTCCCAGATGCAAAGCAAGCTGGGAAATATTTTCTTCCTTCCTTCCTCTCTTCCTTCCTTCTCTCCTTCCTTCATCTTAACTCGTAATGCCCAGAATAAAACTGGACTTTATTAATAAGGTTAAAAAAAAAAAAGGAAATTGATATGGGTAGGCAACTTGTCTCTGCTCTCTGGTACTACATGTTAAGTAATTACTTTAGGGTTTGCAAACCCAATGTTGTAAAGCATTTTTTTCTTAAAGAAAAAAAATATATATTTCCTCAAATTGCTGGTATGAAAAGAGCAAATATTACATGGAACTAGAAATGCAGGTTGCTCTATGTGGGTGAACGATAGGAGGAAAACTTAAGAACTATCATCTCTGAATTGTGCGTTGGCTCACCATGTTTAGCTAGATGCTGTTCCCATATGTTTCCACCGACAGGAAAGTGAGTCTGCCAATGAATAGCAGTGCTGACTCCACCTAGACATGCTTCACTTCCTAGATAACAAATGAAAACCATTTAAATATTTAGAAGTAAGTAGAAAACAGTTGATTTATCTGGCTCTGCATATTTTATGGGGACACACTTTTTAAAAGCATGAAATTGCAATCCATGTTAAGTAATTTAGGAATTTGACTAATTGAAAGAACTAACCAGGTTCAAGTGAGGGAAGGTAAACATACACATAGCTTTACTAGCAGATGCAATACTGAGGAGGGTTTACGTGGCAATATTCCATTAGTTATGAGATTTATGTGCTTCCAGAGCTATCAGTTTGTCTCTTAATAAGGTTTCCTTTGTTGTGCTAATTCCTTTCATTTTGTTGATTTAAATGTAGGATGATTAGAGTAAGAAATTAACAAATTGAAAACCCTCCTTGATGTCTGACTAGCAACCTCATAACTAACACACTTGGTGTACAGTTTTCATTCTTAACAAGATACAGATTAGAGACGTCTGAAGACATCAAGGAGATTTCAAGAGACAGTAATGCTGGAAGATTCCCACACCTGGAAATCTATTAATGTAGCTCTATCTCCTAAGTAAAGAGTGGCTTTTTAGCTTAGTGCTACCAACTCTTACCTTCTTAGCCACTGACTACCACAGTAGTAACAGAGGGCTGGAGAGGCCCTAGTGAAGGGAAAGGGTTGTAAAGAATTAGAATCTGTTATTTCACCTGGTATCCATGAGAAAATGCAATCTCTGATGTGGGTAAATTCCATCCTCTCCCACTGGACTTTTCCTAAATTATTTGACTTGATATATATTCCCTTTTTATTTGATTCTCCTGCTGCTGCTGGGGGCAGGTGGGGACCAGTGACCTATGTGTAACCAGCTCTCTGATGTTACATACCCCTTCGCTGCAAATCTTAATCTGAAAAGGGCCTAATGAGAAGCCTTGTCAACTCAAATCTTCCAAAGATTACTGCTAAGTCAAGTTCCAAATTCTCACAGTTTTGAAAATCAGCTCTTTAGAACTGTAAGTTAGAGACAATAACATGAATATTGATAAGATATTAGAGATTCTAAAGTGCATTTTGCAGGATAATTGTCGCAATTCCTGTTGTAAAGCAAGAATATTGTGAATATTATCAAATGACAAAGTTTCTTTGGAGTCTATCTTTGCACATGGGGTCTGAATGGCCCTCTGTCAGGATTCCATTGCTCCTGCCTGCCATACCTTATCAACACAGATCCCTCTGAAGGGGCTCCTATAGATTAGGCACAACATGACCTGTATGGCCAGGACCGACCCCAGCTTATGACCCCATCAGTGGTGCAGTGATTTAGAATGAATAGCTCAAGGATGGCCTTGTTGACCATATATCATAGCCCAGACTAAGGTTAAAAAGAAAAATCTTTCCCCCAAACTGGGGTTGATTTATGTATTTAGAGTACTGGTAACTGAGCTTTCTCAAACTCCTTTTTGCTTTGTTGCTGCTTAGGCAGAGCCTAATTGGTAGAGATCCCGACGGTTCTAGCTCCTATGTAGTGTAACTACTCAAAACCATGGTCAGCCCTGAGCACAGTCCAGAGGCAGCTCCTGGCAGGACTCCATGGGGATACTCTCCTTCCCTTGGCAGCCGCCTGAGCTGCAGTCTATGAGAAGGACTGCTGTCGGTTGGCAGGATGAGGGTGGGACTCTATGGACCATTAGGCTTACACTCTCACTCCCTATATAGAGAGCTTCAGAAATTTGTGTAAAATAAATAAATTAAGCCAACATAGTGGGTGGTGATTTTGGCAAACTATGAACTAGAGATTCATCTCACATGGAAGGGATGGGATGATGCAGGAGAAATGATCATAGCCTTGGCCCCTGATTATCTGTGTGACTTAGGGGGGTTAGCATCTCTGGGTCTGCTTCCTTATCTATTTAACAAGGGAGTTGGATTAGAAAACTCAAAGACCCTTTCCTTTCTCGCATTCTGTGTTCTTATATGGACTTAGCCTCAGATGTGAGATCATATTTCTACCTGATATTTTGATATTTTTAAAAAACATATTGATTGATGGAGGAAGCTTGCAGCAATGATACAGAACGATAAAAACAAAGACAACTAAAATAAGATAAATGTTGAGAAGTGAAAAGGAAGGGGATAAAGAAGAATATTTAACAAATTCTGAAGAAAGCTATGAGAAGATACGGAATCTGTCTCTAAGATTCCAGTAACCAAGACAAACAAGCAACTGCACCAATGTATAGAAGTGAAAATGGCACGTGGAATTTACTTTCCATGTTGCATGTTTGATTCAAATTTTCCCCAGAGAAGTGGAGGTTATATTACAGCATTTGGCATAACATATTTTCATTTCAGGTTTTAATCCTAAAGCTATAAATCCTGGATCCTAGAATACCTAACATCTGAATCTGTCCTATGTGGAAGTGACCTTATTCTTATTCAATATTAGTTGATACCAAAGTTTATTTTCCTATCTGTGCATTTACTTTCCCGTTGCCCTCGGGCATAGTTGGTTTTTTTTTTCCTTGTATGGAATAAGACAGCATTTTCATTTGTTATCTTTCAAGCAACATGTGAGAAATTTGGATATATTCAAAGGAAACAAAAATCATTTTAATTACTAATAAATCTTTCATTGAGGATTTAAAATTTGTAATCATATTTTCCCTATTTCTCCAATTCTTTCATGCTAAAACAGGGGAAAGGCATTATTATGTAAGAAAATGGGCCCTTGTTTTTAGATATTATAAGCAATATTTTATCAGTCTTTTATAGTTTAAATTCTAATTAATTTTAAAAAGTAAACTCAATATTATTTAACACTCAGGAGTGAATTAATTGGGATCCAGAATTAGCATTTCTTTTTTCATTCAACCATCTTTATTCATGAATAAAAGAATGTTAACAAATAAATTCTATGTGTACGCATGTGTGCGTGTCTGTGAATGTGCATGTGTGGGTAGCAGAGGAAAATGATTTTTATGTGATCTAAAGAGAGATTTACACTTAGGAGTACCCATTCTATCACTTTTCAGTGGCAGGACTTTAATGCTTTTTATCTTTAAGAAAAACTAACTGATAGCTAATGTAAGCCCAGCTCATTGTTTACAGGCAATTCGTGGATTTTCTGGTTATGAATCATAAGAAAAGATTGTATTAGGGCACAGACAGCTAAGCTGGGGTGAAGGAGTGACGGTTCCTCAGTTCAGCCCCTAGCCCTTGCAGAGGGGGCTTGCAGCCAGGTTAATGCAACTTCTTGTCACCTATACAAAATGCATGCCTCTTTGGGGCAAAAACAAAAGAAATTCATTTTTTTTTCTATCACTGTATTAGTCAGTGTAATTAATGCTAGTTGCCTCAACAGACAAATCCCCATATCTCAGTGGCTTAACACAACAGTAGTTTATGTCTTGCTCAATCAAAGTCCAATGCTGGTTGGTGGAGATATTTTTCCAGAAATGGGCTTGAGGACCCAGGTTTCCATGGGATGCCACCATTGCAACATGTGGCTTCTAAATTCACCCTGGGAGGGGAAAAGCGTGGGGAGAAGAACCACTGCCTCAGCCTGAAGTGGCCCATCACTTTCACTCGCATTCCATTTGTTAAACTCAGTCACTTGACTGGTTCAGTGCAAGCAAAGCTGGGAAATGAGGAGATTAAATTAATATGGTGTGGAAAAATCAGAGTCATTTTTCTCTTGATATCTACGAAGTATCCTGTGTATAAAGGAAATGTCTTGTAGGTGAATCAGGGAGGGCTTCCTAAAAGGTATTTGAACCAAGCCATTGCATTTGAGAAAGAGTTGTCTGGTCAGGAAGGTTTTTCTAGATACAAAGAACTATTCTTCTCACATAGTTGTGTGACAGTCACATACCAAAGTGTGTGCCAATATTCTAAGAAATTAATGCCTATAGCTATTATTAAAATGCCTTGGTTAGCAGCAGGGTTTGACTGGGAGTGGCAAAGGGCTTATTGTTTTTAAAATTTAGGCAGTTGCTATTAGAAGTTAAAATGTAAGCTCCTTGAGAACAGTACTTTTTTCCCTTATGTTCTGAGCATTGATTTATTCAAAGTTCCTAGATCAGAGCTTGGCTCAAGGTAGGCATTCCATAAATGTTGGATGAAAAAAATGACAGAAGTTGCAAAGGACTCAGCTCAGTATGTCTATTTTATTTTTCCTGCAAAAACCAGGGGTAATTGATTCTATTAAAATTGTCTCTTCGTAGCCAAAGATGAAGAAAATGAATGTGCTTTCATTTCCCTATCCAATCTCAATTTATTCCTGCCAAACTGCCTTTTTTGTGAGGATAAAACCACGGAGTCAGCACTGCCCAGCAAGTGAATAGAACCACAGACACTGCATCACAGACAGAACATCCTCCTTTTTTTCCCTCCTGAATCTGTAACATGCATTTAGAAGGAAGCTGACTGTGGCCCATCTACACGGAACTTTGTATATCTCACGTCAGTCACTTGCCATGATACAGAATTAGTCAATTAATATAGAGCACAGTGTATATAAAATCTGTGATTGAATAATAGCCAAAGAAAAATAATTTAGAGCTGTTAATAAACAGAAAAGATGATTTTTGTCTTCTAGAATATGTTTACACCTTAAAATAATGTTAAATTTCATTTATTTTAACTTAATTTAGGATGTGATCATTCAGACAGAGGCTGTTTATGTTTGGGCTGTTTGCAAAGAAACAACTTGAGAGGCAAATTGATTATGCAAGTAGGATTGCAAGGGGGGTGATTAAGCTACTTAGAGAAAAAGTAGTCTGTGATCATGGAATGTTTTTCATTGTTCCTTTGTCATATTTTTGGAAACATTAGAACTAATCTCCAATCTATATATTGAATTCTGACACACACAACTAAGTGCCGTCTTTTCATTAATGACTTGATATATGTCGGTTATAAGTATGACTGAACAGTTTAAAATATTCATTAATACAAAGAAACTAAATCTGTTTCTTCTGTCTGCAAGGAAATTTAAGAATAAATATTTGTCCTGGCTTGTTTCTCTCAGACACTCCTGTATTGTTTAATAAATAGGAAAATCTAGATTTTGTTTTAACATATATTATCATTCTTGAAAATGCAGAAACTGAAAATGGGGAGAAACAAAGCTCACTGCACAGCTATTTTAGCAGATTTTGAACCTGCTGGAAGATGAGAGTGAATATAGAGTAATAAACTCATGAAGTTCTTTGCCATGAAGGTTACTTTAGCATGAAGCCAAAAAATGGGAGGGTAGGCTTACTTTTTGCAGATTTAACCAAGAACAATGACACCGTTTGCAACCACAGTGCAGAGCCAAAAAAATCATTGCCAGCATGCCAACATACGCTCCCTAGAGAATAACTGGAAAATGAGAACCGCCTGTCAGAGATTAAGTTCTATTTCTAATGCAAGCACAGAGCAGACTGCTGTCTTTTTAACAAAAATGAACATATCACAACAGATGAATTTATGTGTTAGCTTTAACATGAGTTCTTTAGAACTCCGGTCACTGGGTATGCTCTTTTTAAGGGACAAATTTTAGAATGTGATGAGCAAGGTCAGCCATTTTTGCAACAAAAATAAATGAAACCTTTAAAGAACCAAATGTCAGGGAATCAAATGTTGTATAAAAATAAAGGGATACAAACCTACTAATCCCAACCGTTACAGTTTCCTAGGGCTGCTGTAATAAATTACCATGAACTGGAGGTTTATGACAATAGAAATTTATTCTCTTAGGGTTCTGGAGGTTGGAAGTCCAAAATCAAGTGTTGGCAGGACCATGCTCCCTGCAAAGGCTCTAGAAGAGAATTCTTCCTTACCTCTTCCAGCTTCTGGTGGCTCCAGGCATTTCTTGGGTGGTAGCTGCATAACTCCAGTTATTCTCTGTCTTCACATAACTTCCTCCCCTTCTCTGTGTGTCTTTCCTTTGTGTTTAAGGACACTTTCATTGGATTTAGGACCCACTTGGATAATCCAGAATGACCTCATGTAGAGATCCTTAAATTACATCTGCTGAGACACTTTTTCTAAATAAGGTCACATTTGCAGGTTCTGGGACATAGAAATATTTTTTTGGAAACCACCATTCAACCTCCTACATCAGTTATTTAAAAAATAAAATTAGAGATGAATTATTCTCCCCATTGTATACCTGCTTGTAGTCAAAATAGCTAGCACATAAATAGCTACTTTGTGTCAGGTGTTATTCTAAGCACTTTGTATTATTAACTCCTTTGATCCTCATCTCAATCCGTTTTTCAGGGGAGGAAATAGAGGCAAAAAGAAGTTAAGCAACTTTTGCAGGGTCACATAACTAGTGAGTTGAGAATATGGGATTTGGACCCATAAAGTCAGGCTCCAGAGTCTGTACAATCACCCAATACACTACTGCTTTTAGTGAACATAACTCTTGGTTGAATGGCCATGGTCAATATACCCTGGACTCAAATAGTCCAGTCATTGAAAAATAGAAGATATTTTGAGGAGGAAAATATGCATGATTATAACAGAACCAAAATGCCTAAAGATAGCTTTAAACAGTATTCTCAGCAGTGAACTCTAAGTCAGGCATTTTGGGTAGCATAAGGTTTGAGATTGCCTCACCAATCTACTTTTAAATATGTTGGAGGAAGAGAATGAACCATGGAGAGTTTCATAATGGTGTCTGTTAAGACATTCCAAACGGTTTCTCTAAGATAAAGTAATCAGCCGTTAAGACAACAACAAAAATGTTTAGGGCATTTTCTGCTCTTGGCTTGACCACATAGTAGCTGCCTCTTAAATGTGGCACAACTCACTGGACAGGCCTTTATAAAAGAAAATGTCAACTATATTAGCTCAGTATTTAAAATTAAAGAGTTTTATATGCTCACAGTAGAATAGAGAGGATCTTGAGATTTGAGGTCGAAACATCTAGATGCCTCATTGCCAGTAGTCAGCTAGGTGACCTCACTGTCATCTGTGAAACAGGAATGCCAGAAACTGGGATATTTTAAGCATTAAATTTATTAGAGATATGAAAACAGTGTGAAGGTACTTTTAACTCAATACAGAGAATACTTGGTATTATTAACCTTAAATACTTCCATGTGACTTATTATATTTTAGAGTTCTTTAGGGATATGGAGATGCTTAAACTGTTTGCGACAAAAGTTTGATTTAGTGGCTTTGAATAACACAGCAATAATGATCACACCTCATTCCTAGAAAAGTAGTAGGTGTGTACTCTTTGTTGTTAGAGAGCCAGACTCACAACCTCTGAAGTGGGTATCATCTAAAAGGTGAGCTAATACAATTTGACAACAACCTCAGAAAGCACAAAATCAGAGAAGGGAACCAGGAAGAAGTTGCTGAAGGGATTGGAACAGTAGAGGCTAATCCACAGTTTTATATGGCAATTGGTTAGTTAACAGAACTTAGATGGAGAACTGCAGTATAAGCATTGGTGGATTTTTTTTCTTTTAATGAACAAATTGGAAGTAACCTCTGACCTTTGGTAAATTGCTTCTCTTCCTTGTGCTTCAGTTTTAAAACTTAAAAAAAGGGTGGTTGTGAGTAGATAAACTCAAACATCCTTCCAGCTCTAAACTCTGGTTTTTGAGAAGTTTTTATGATTCTAACCCAATATATTTATCATGAATTCTCTGAAATTTGCTTTTCCTTTTAATGAGTCACCTATGCTGGCATATTGTGATAACTTTCATGTGAAATAACATCTCAAGATAGGCATGTATCAATATACAATATATTCTAAATCTATAAAGGAAAGTAGAAACAAGTATACAATTCAGACAACTTCTCTGTGGCTCACCTGTCTTACTTGATGGTTGGGAAGATATCAAAATTTTACATGATGGAGAACAAAAAGAGAAAGGAGAAGGAAATACACTTATTATCTAAGTTCTCTCTAGAGAAACAATCACTTTCACAAATTCCCTAGCTGAGTTGACATGGCATCAATGTTGGAAGAATTAGAATTTAAAAGTTGCACAAAAATTGGTCCACACAGTGTTTAGGGATTCTCTTCAATGAGGCCTTGAATAAAAACATGAAGATTAAATAGCTGACTAACCTTAGTCTAATACTGCATTAAATAAACTGTTAGACCAACATAAATATAGAGTGGCAACAGGAGATTGATCAACTTTGGTAGACAATTTCAGCTTTGATGCCAGAAATCCAAAATTATCCTGGCAGAGAAGAAGGATACACTTAATGTTTTCTGGAAGAAACATGCAAATTACCTCACTCTTAAACATTCCCTAGAGGCCATTAGTTTTTTATCCCATTCCCAAGTATTACTCACAAAGTGGAAAGGGATGACCAATTTCTTAAAATGCTCTTGACAGTCTTTGGTGTTTATAATATACATTGTAGCCTTAGCTGAAGGCCAGGTGCATGTATACCAGGCTATGTATCTTTCTTTGGCTTTGCCCATATTCTTTTTCTTTTTTTAACATGGATATCATTTGAATTCTATTTTTTTGATAAAATAAAAGGCATTTTTAAAAAATCAATTGCATTCTCATTTTTGGACCACTTATGAGTCATTCTTCTTATGTCCATTATCTTTGTGCTGGCTGCCGCTCTGACAGCCTGTCATGGACTTTTTTCTATTTGCTCAACTACAGTTCTGCTGTAGGACTTATTTCAGGAGAATTAGCATCTTCACCTCTTGGAAGTTAGGAGATGGCTGTAAGTCTGCTCTATGAGGACCGGCACCCTAAGAAATAACAGCTCTCAGCCTCAGTGACCACATCTGTCAAATCATGGAAATGGAGATATGAGAAGGTAGGAACAGAAGGCATAGACACTTTCTTCTGCCTCTTCTTATTCTATGGTTCAGGGGTTCCCTTTACTGAACCTCTTTCTGCTGATAACTGAGTACATCTGCTGGATCCAGTTTAATATACTTTGACACCAAAGGATCCAACACCATTTCCCTGAGGGAAACGTGTCGTCTCATGGACTAACTCTGTTTTTTGCTGACCTGACATCTGTGTTAATGAATCTGCTTATTTCTACTTTACATTCTCTCAGTAAAAGTCATGGCCTCATACCACACTCAATCCCTTTAAATAACTATTAGAAATAATTGATCCAAGAATAAAATCATATCTTGTTGCTGGAATATGTATGTCACAGAATTATTTTCATTTCAGGTTGACTTATATATAACCTTGAATTTTAAGTTCAGTGGAACAGGCAATGTATTTGTTTAGAGGGCAGGGCCATTAAGGTCTACTGTTTTTTTTCTTGTTTGAATTGGATAAAATTGTAATATATCCTTTACGTCACAGTAGCACCCTAGTGGTTATCATGTTGCGTTAGTTACATGAGTTTTCGGGGAACATTATACAGTATATACTGCCTCCAGTAAATACACCAGTCATACTTATGGTTACATAGTCAACACCAGGAAATTTAGGATGACATTCCCTGCAGGTTAGTAATTCTACCCATTATTTATGTTGGTTTGATTTGAAACTAGATGAGGCTAAGTATTTTTGAAGACTTTTCTGACAGAATTCTAGAAAAACTAGAGAATGAATATTTACAATGGGTTAAATATCTTTTTTTTTTTTTTTTGAGAGCACTTAAATTTTGTCATGAAGTAAAATCATTGAGAAAGTGAGGAAAGGACTTATTCTGAACATAAGGTACAAACATGTCTTATCTGTAAATTGAAACCACTCATAAATAAAAATCTACCATGGTGTACACTGAAGGCCTGCTCCAGTGAAATAAAATGATCCCAATTTTTAACAAATGGAGAAAAAAGTTAGTAATGAGACTGTGACAGAGGAGCTGGAGCAGATGTGGAAATGGTGGAACATCATCTTGGCAGCTGGGGTGGTCTCACCAGCTGGATGTCTTCTGAAAGTGGGAATTTATCAGTTGAAGCCACAATACAGAAGTCAGTACTAGAGGATGGTTGTCACAACAGTGCAAGATTTTGATGCAAACACTAGATGATTGTAATGAGCTTGACCAATAAAGCCTGTGTTTCCATAATGAATTAAGACCAGATTAATTTTAGCTTCTAAAATAGCATCTTACTTCCATGGAAGTCAAAGTATTTCATGCTTTCTAGCTTCATTACCTTGGGGTGAACAGAAATATATGGGGAGGGGGTGTGTGTCACTGAGTTGTTCCACTTTGTTTTGTTTTGTTCAATAATCTATGCTTACCTCTGTTCCTCCCTGTGAGAGGATCCCTGTACCCAGTGTCCAGGAAAGGCTAAACAAGCACTGAGAAAAACCTAAGTCTGCAAGTTCTTTCCCAGTTTAGGGATGGTATCTAATCAGTATGGATTGCACAGACTCCTAATTTATACAAGGGATAGTACTCAGTTTACAAGATTGGTATGTGAGTTAAATGAGATGCTGTGTTGATTCTGTGTAGGGGCCAATCAGTGAATATCAGCTTTCATTGCCCTTCCCTCTCTACTGGCGTGCTTCTCTGTCACTAAACAAAAACCATTGCAAGTAATGAGAAGAGATAGCAGCTGAATGCCCTGGGCAAGTCATCTGAAACTGGGGGAGGTGGATTGTCAGAGATGTCAGATGGATTTCTCACTCTTGCATCCCCTCCTTTGGTAGATCTCTGATACTTCAGCAGGTTTCTTCTGAAGCTGTGGCCTGACTCAGGGAGAATTATATCATGGTAACAATGCAAGTTGTGCCTTGTGAGAAGAGAAAGAAATTCACAGGTCCTGTATCTGCCTTTGAGGGACAAGATGAACTCCAAGACCACCTCTAGATCTAGCATTCTGCCCTTCTATTTGCACCATTGACCAGTTCTTTTCTGGCCACTTCCAAAATTTTTTCATTGCCCTCAAACATTCTAAGCCTTCTGGAATGTTTTCAAATTTTATTTTTTCTCATTTTCATCATGGTAGCTGATAGATATCTCTCTCCTCTTTTCATAGTTTATGGTAATGGTTATGTGAATGGAATATTATCACATATTTGCCAAAAACACAATTGTTGAAGCAATGTCAATTATTTAACATGAAATTCAGGAAATTATCTTGCAGTGTGTGCTCTTAATATAAAGAATCAAATAAAAGAGAGAATGGGTTGTTACTGTAGTGAATCACTAGAACGTAAGCTCCAAGAGGGCAAGAACTTTTGTTGGGAAGGGTGCCTGGAACAAAGCAGGTGCTCACTAGCATTTGTTGAATGAATGAATGAGTGTCTGCTGAACCAGGTGGGACTCATAGTCTGTCTCTTGGCTTAAGAATCTCAGACACTGGGAGTAGAGCAAGAGCTAAAAGTCAGTTCCTAGATTCAAGAACCAAATCCATTTTCATGTGATTGCGTTCATGGAAAGGTATTTGGGATGTACTAGAACTACTTCCTACACCATACCTCTCAGATTTTATTCTGATTCCCAACCACATCTTCTGGTTGAACATAGATGAGAATTCCAGAATTTCCATCTTTTTTCCTGGAAAAAAAATATGCTAAACACTATAACAAAGGGAACCCTGATGGCTGTGGGAATTCATAGAAGAGAATTTCTTTGATAATACAATAGCATCACATGATAGTTATGAGGAATAACTAATGAAAATGGTTTTGACAGGAAATTCTTTAATATTTTATAGGAATTACTGTATCATTTTTCTTTGGATCATCACAATATGACTTAAGCAATAGTATTCAATTCAGCTTAATACAGTGAGAACATCATGGGCACCTACCATGGGCCTAGCTGTATTTGTAGTTGGGATACAAAGAAATATAAGATGTGATTAGGGTACGTTATTTGATTACTCCTTTGTTAGGTTTCCTTTTCTAAATATGTTTCTGGCCTTAGATTGAATTAAGCCATTATAAGAAATATCACTGCTTTTTTTTCTGGGAAAAAGAAGTGATTCTGCAAATACATAAGTTCTGAAAATAATATGAAGTGTATATCAATGTATTCTGTACAAATACAATTTATGTATATAATAAAAATATACAAATATATAATACATAAATACATATCCTTCTACCATAAAAATATGTAATTTTAAGCTCCTGATAATTAATATATTTTCTAGTAGTGTAAGTTTCAAACCAGTTTAAGAAAATAATGTCTAATAGCCGGGAAAAAAACAAACAAAAAAAGCAACTAGCAGTGGCTTGTCTTATGATGGACCTGATGAGAATTCTTTCTGTCACACTGAAGAGATGATTATCACCCCTATCATTGGTCAGAATTAGAAAAGTTCATATTTTAGATTTAAATTATGTTGGTTACTGTTGAGGCACAGACAGATTCAGAAAAGCACACTTTTTCTTTTTCCCCATTGTGGGCACTTTCTTGAAGTTGCAATTTCCAACCAAATTCAAATTTTGGGGCGTTGGATTAAGATACTGTGTTCACGTTCACATTCGTTTATGCTTGGCAGAATGCAACTTCCTGTTTTGAGGGGGAAAAATAGCTAGAAAACCTCTAGCTTCAAAAAGACTCACAAGGCTTTTGAATGTCAAATCGCTTTTATAGAAAAATATTTGATGAGTTAAGTGTAAAGGAATAAGAAACACATGGATTAAATTTCACTGAAAATGCACATGGGCTTAAAAATTAAGGGAGAAAGTACTTGGCAAAATGTGGTTTTGGTTTTGCCAAAGCCAAGGTTTGAGAATAGATTAAGACATTGAACAAACCCAAACCATACCTGGCTTTAGCCATCTGTGAGCTGGCAACCTATAAAAGCCTTTTGATGAAGCCTTGCCTTTCTAAAGCTGTTGATGATACCCACATTTGCCATGTTCTGTCTTCTAGTGCCTCTGCAGGCCAACTAGCTTGACTGCAGAAATTAATAGACCTATGTTTTGTTAACAGATTTGTTGTGATGTCATTTTTAAATATATGCTTTTAATAATGAAGGAAGTAGTCTGCCAAAAGATTGTATTATTAATTCATTGGATATTTATTTTAAAATATAAATTAAATGCTATGTATAAAATTATGAATTATGTTTATAAATGATATATTTGTTTAATATAAAATTTAAATATTTGAGTGCTATTGTGCTTAAATTTTTTACTTTTTTTATAGTACAAATGTATTAAGATTAATATGCACTTGGGCATGTCCCATAAATCTCCATTTTCTGACTTACAAAAATACCTTTTCTGTTCCTCTTGTATCATAATACCTAGCATTTTCACCATTTTTTTATGGTTATCTCCACTCTCAGACTTAAAACTCGTTTTGTGAAGAAGTTTTGTCTGATTTGTACTCTTACTTGTCAAAGATATCCGGACTAGGAAATCTAAATAAATTATTTTAAATGAAAGTTGTATGTGTAGATAAATATTTTACAAAATATTTTAAAAGATGGTCTTTGAAATTGAACCATTATGCTGTCTCATCCAGAGCTACCTCTTCTAAATTTGTTGTATATTTATGAATAATATAGTTTTGCATTTGGCTTGATTAAAACTTCCCTACACCCACTTCAGGCCAAGTAGAGGTTTATATAATTTCCAAATCACAACCTCTATAAGATACGTGTGTCTAAAAATTATACAACAAGTATGCCATAAACAATATACAGAGTTTGAATTGATTTTCTTCTCTCTATTTCTTGAAAGACAAAATAGCAGAAGGTTCATATTCTGAGTAATTATAACACCCGGAAACACTTACACGCATCCATAGTAGATGGGACTCAATAAATGTGTACCATTTCACTCTGCTAGCAATAGTATGATGTGCCTACATTTTAATTATAGACATATTCCAAAGTTCCAAGTCTCTCTGCAGTGCTGTCCACATTTCATATTGGAGACACACAGCGAAGACTTGATTCTTAGGTCCTAGAGGGTTACATATGATGTGGCTCCCCTCCCACTGTGTTACACAGGATATGAGCTGGGTCCTGGCAGCTTCTGAACAAGAATGAGGGAAACTCTTGTGGAGTGAATTTCAAGAGAGAGAAAAAAACCCTCTCTCTGGCACTGAAGTCTTTGGAAGTTTGGCATGTCTGACTGGGAGTAGGTCTTGGCTCACAGAACTGAGAGATATAGCTAAACAAAGATTTGTTCGATTTGATAACCTCTCTGGCTAAGACCTCCTTGCCAACTTTCTTTCTGGAGCAACTATTCACAGCTGAATTACAAAACCTTGAAAATCAAGGGCTTGTAATGGAAATGCTGACAGATGCAACTAACATGAAGTTGTACCAAGCAAGCATTGCGATCATATTTTATAACTGTCTGCGAAGTTTATCAAAAGGAATGGTACATTTGCTTCATGGGATCCATTTCCTTTGCTAAAAACTACCAAATGTCCTCATGGTAGGTAAACAGCTTCACACTCAGAACTGTCTTGATATTGTTTTTAATGAAGAGAAATGTTGAAACTACCATCTTCCTGAGAGGCCTGAAAGCAGCTGTTGCCTCATCTTATATTCTGGTTTTAAATATGATAAAGAAAACTCAGTCCCTGACTATGGTGCTTCAGTATTCATAAATTATTTATTCTTGGAAAACTGTTTAACTTTTTAGTAATTTTACCAAAAAAATGATATTCACAAAGACTAATCTTCTTTGTAACTTTTGAGCAAATGAAAAAAATTACACTATTATCAAAGTTTCCATTGTGAGCAAGTAAACGGAAGAAACTTCATTTTCTTTGATTTCTTCTTAAAGGTGGTATAATCTTTGTGTGGACAGACAAGTAAGTGCAAAGATCCATTTATACCTTCTTTGGAATTCTTATTGTTTTTTGTCAATTCTTTTAGTTAGTTGACCATATTTCATGCATACTCAGGTTGAATTTCATCAAAAATCATCGGTCAAAGGACACAGGAATAATTAGGAAATAATTACAGAAATAATAGGAAACTACGGTGTTTCTTAACTCAACTATCACAGAGACTTGACATTCAGATTTCTGAGAAAAATCAAGAAGGTTTAAATATATTTTAAATGCTAGAAAAATCTGATGATATGACTTAACTCTAATATTCATAAATGAGAAATGATTGCTCTGGAGGCAAATGAAAGACTGATTGGTCAAACACTTGCCTTTTGTTCTTGCATTTTTGATTAAAGGCTTTCACTTGGTTTGTGGATTCCTTAGCTAAAAGGAGAAGTTACAGTTAACAAATTAATGAAAACCAAGTGATGCCTTTGAAGAATTCTTAAGTGAACCTTAACCAATGCCTTGGGCTACATGTTCAATGTGAACAAAAAAATTAAGGTGAACTGGCCACTGCTACTAAGAGTCAATTGACAGAATGCATGGGTCATTAATTTTTTGTCCTTTGTTTTGTCAGTGTGTTTTCGTGAGGCCTGGTAAAGAAAGTAAAACCACTGAAGCTGAAAATTGTCTGCTCTGTAGCTCATTTCCCCTCCCAGCATGCACTGACCCAAGGGAGTGGGCTTCAGGTCACCCGTCCCCATTTCCCTTCCAAATACTCCCAGCTTCTGCAAGTTTGATAACAAATACATTGGGTTGGTGGAGTGGTTAATTCTTTGCAAGTTTGTGCTTAATCGTATGCAGAACATAAGTACCAATAAAAATGAGATGTCTGCTCAGAGTTTCCTTGCATTTAAAGAATAAATTTTGAAACAGTCTCTGCAACCTCTGTTCCACTCAGTTATAGAAGGGGAGAGTGTGAAGCTTCAATTGGTTGGTTCACCTTAATTCTCTGTTGTTTCATTATCAATAACTTCTGAGGGCCGCCTTCTTACTTTTTATGTTATGAATGGGTGATATAAAATATCCACACCATGCTGGAGCTCTGTTTGGCTTTAAATTATGTTCTAAACCCATGTACCCAAAATGTTATTGCTCGTCAACAATTCCATAATTCTGTATCAGTGCAATCCAGACACTATCACATTTTATTACCACATTACTTTAAAACAGAATTTTAAAACCAGAATTTCAAAGACCAAAGTTTTTAAAAGCTGAGAGCCATATCAGGCTAGATTTTCAAATCTTAGCAACAATTTTACAATCCTCAAGGCAGAAAGGTGGCAGATTGGCCCGAATTAGAGTAACCATACTTTTGCCTTGGGCGAGGAATCAGGGAAGACTGGCAGGTCTTAGGCAAAGAATATATGTAGATTTTTGTTGATTGAATTGTACAAAGTAGTACAGAGATGGTAGAACTGCATGTTGTTCTAGCCTTTTCCTTGGATATTTAGACATGCATGCTTTGCTTATTCATAGCACTAGTGGTGGCACTGGATGTTGCATGTAAGGGTGATTTGGATACAATCAGTAACTGTTTTTACTTACGGTAGTTTTTATTCTATTTTTTTTTTTTTACAAGTAGTTATTATACATTCAATTGATTTGGTTGCCATTTAGGTGTTTGTTCATCCTTTCATTCTTTTATTCACTCATTCATTCAGCCATTGTGCCAGGTGCATGGTAGGTGCTATAAAGATAAGTTAGATAGCCCCTAGCCTAAGGTTCCCAGTTTTGTGAGCTGCCAGACATGATATAAATATGACACATTGTAGAACATGCTATGAGATAGTGCACTGGAGAGAGGAGGAGACTGTGACTCTAATCTGTGGATGGGTCAATGAATGGAGGTATGCAAAGAGAGGTAGATTTAGCAGCCATCTATTTTATTTGATTAATGAACATCTACTTCATGCAAATCACTGAGCTAGGCCTTGAGGCAGCCCAATGAAGTAGAAGAGCAGATCATTTCAGGGTGACCAATCCGCTGAATTTCTACATCTTCATCAGAGGTTCTCAATTATGGTTACACTTATAGTTGTCCTACAGATTTGGATTAAATTGGTTTGGGGTGATTTTCCCAGATGCTTGTAAAAGTAATGCAATTCTAATGGTGTTATATGGTTTAAAATTTGTTTAAAATTCAGAGTGCATATATATTAAAAAATAATGGCTAGTATATTGTTTCTACTTGTGCCAGCTATTATCTGAGTTCTTTAAACATATTATCTTATTTAATCTTCACCCTATGAAGTAGATACTTCATATCATATTCATACTTCATATGAAGTAGATACTTCACTCTATGAAGTAGATATTATAATAATTCTCATTTTAGAGATAAGGAAATTGAGCAGATAAGTAATACAACTGGGCAGAAGTTACCTAGTTGGTATCATATTGATCCCAAGTTACAGTTTAATTGGATTCCACCACATTTTTAACAAACTAATTTAGAGAAAAGTCATTCTTGTGTAGCACAGACTTAGTGCCCAAGGATGCAGTTTCAATATATGCCAGTGATGTTTAAAAAAAAAAATTCTTACCATCAAAAGTACTGTATAATATCCACTACATTTTAGGAGTGGTAGGTGAAGCCCACAATGAGTGTTTAATGACTATTTATTGACTAAATTGGCATAACTTTTAGGAATTGTTTTAAAGAACAAACATAAAACATGTTACATCATTACATTAAAGTATCCTGTTAATCCTTGAATAAAAGAACTTGGTAAATGGTTAGCTTCTTTCCCCATAAGTATTTCTTTAGATAGCAGGCTATTCCATAGAAATCAGTGTGTGTGCCCCAACATAATTATTGGTAGATACTGGAACTTGCACACTAATTTAAAAAAAACAAAAACTGGCCCCGTGTCTTTCATATAATGAGATATTTTAATGCAGAGAACAATAGAAAAAAAGAGCAAACACTTTGGGAAAGCAGCATATATAAGAAAAGTGTATATGTACCATCTTAGTTAATTGGTGAGATTATTTAATTAGCTATTATAGAGATATGATGGATTTAGCATATTTCAAAGAGTGATAGGCTTGTATGCTGTTTCTTAGCAAAGTGATCCTCTGACAGCTGTGATTTGGGATGTACCTCTTCTCTTACACATCAGGTGTCTTCCAGTGGATAAAGGGCTTGGGAAGGGTGGGCAAACAGTCTTCCTGCAAGATATTGTCACTATCTTACCTGCCCAATTTTGTGTTTGTGTAGCATACAGTGTGTTTTTTGAGAGGATGAAATAATTCATTCAATCACTTTCATGATCTGTTTTGTTTTTCTCTGAAAACTCTTTTAGATAAATGTAGTTCCATTTTTTTCCCAATTAGCTAAAAATTTTCCTCTATGATAGGGATTACCCTTAGAAAAATATCATACTTTAATTGTGTGGTTGCTTGTTAGCTATAAATCAGGCTCAGGGTAAATACCTAAGAATGTTCCATTAACTCTAAAGAGAAATGTTCACTTTTATTTGGAAAAAAAAAAAGTTTTGGCAGACAAACGGGGAACTACCAGATGGAGGAGGCTGTGCCACATGGATTATAAGTTTTCCCTCTCTTCTTATTGATGTCTTAAGTTGAACATGTTCCATCTGTCCACTCTCAATAATGAATAGCGACTTTTTTATTGTAAAGGTAACAAATTCCATATAGAATAAATTAATTCAAGCATATAATGAAACGTGCAAGGCTCAGTGCTGTGTGCCGTATATATTTTGAGGGTTATGGGGAAGTGTGGAGATCCAGTACAATTTCTAGAGCACAGTGTGTTTCTATTTAGGGAGGGGCCTTAGAAAAATTCTCTCCCAAGACCTCAATTTTATTGTCCTCCAGGATAATTAAGCGCAGTGAAGGGACTGTAGAAATTGTCTGAACCTAAGTTTATTATATTTTTAAAAATATCAGTTCTCTGAAAATGGTGATTTAAAACTAATTAATTTCTTATCACCCACAGTAAAATATTTGAAGAGAATTAAACTACCTCTCTTATGGATTGGCTACTGTCCAAATCTAGCTTATCACACACAATATGTTGGCAGTGTTTTCAAATTTCTTTATTCATGGCTTTGGACATTTGGAGGTCTCTCCCTATAGTTTGAATTTTTTTTTTTCTGATGGCAAGAATAGTGATTTTCTCACCTTCAACCTGAGCATGACTCTATTGTTGCATTTGACATATTTCATTATTGATGCTATTACTAATAGTAATACATATACTTTATAATAATAACAACAAATCTTGCCAGTTAAATTTTGCATTTAGTTATTCGGGTGGGACTAAATCTTTATTTTGCCTCTGTGCCCAAAACACTTCCAATGGAAAACAAATAAAGTAGTCATAAGATTCTTTTATTGTTTAAGCAGGATTAAAATTCAAGCAGCTGTTTGGCTTGGTTTATGTACTTTTAAAGCACTGGGTTTGTTTCTTCATGTACTTTTAAAGCACTATGTTTGCTTGTTTGTTTGGGTTTTTGTTTGTTTGTTTGTTTTTTGAGGGGGGATAGATATCAACTATTTGTGACAATAAGCTTTGAAATGTTAATTCCTTAAATAGTTAAGGCACTTGGTTTCATTTTTGAGTCTACAACCTTTTCTCTCTGTGATTAGGGTTTTGTTTGATTTTTCCGCCTTGAATCTGGAATTGGAAGTTATTCTTTCTTTGCTTACAGATAATTGAACCCGACCAGACTTGTTAAAGTCAAAACCAACACCACCATCACCATACTGGTCACAGACTCCAGTATATTTTGCAAATGGCACTTGTTGCCGTAGCATGTCAGAAACTAAATGCTGCAATTTTCCTTTTCCTAATGGAGAATTAAGAATCTAAAGGGCCTGAGCTGTTCACGTGGATGGAATCCCCACGGCTTGGGTGCAGAGGTCTCACAAAAATTTAGTAAGTGAGAAAGAGAACAAAGATTCTTAGTTGGAGGGGGAAAAAACTGGATTGCCTGTGGCTGAGTAGCTGAGGGGGACAGGTAGGCACAGTGGGGTGCAGGATAATGAGGCTCATGGCAAATGTGATGCACAGATGTTAAGCCAACTGTAGCTCCGGCTCCCAAAGTTGTGCATGCCACAGCACCATGCCTCAGGGCTATGTCTACACCAGAACATTTGGAGCAGTAAACGATGGCAACATTAGGTTCAAATTAATCTATTACTCCAGAGCTGTGAAAGGGTGGTTGCTTGTTTCAGAATTACATTGCCTGTGGGTGAAATGTTTTAGGTGGATTTTAATGCAAGCTCATGGCTTGCTGAGGAGATTAAGAGGAGAAAGGGAAATTAGAATAGTTAGGAGAGTTGTGAAGGGGCACATTTCTGGTTAAAGTATTTGAAAAAAGTATTACATATTTCATGGGCAGGTCTGGCCTCCTGTTGGCCACCTGCTGGGACTGAAATATCCCACATCATAACGAGGGCAACTTTGCAGAAGCCTCGTAAATACTAGAGCCCTACAACTGAAGAAGGTAGACAAAGACTTTTGAGGTTTAGGCCTGTCGGGAGGGTGTTCCAAATAAATTTAATAATTTATTATTCTGCACTTGTTAAGTGGAACATGTAAAATTTTGTATTTAGGTTTTTACCCTTATGAATTTAAGTGAACTCTGAGTAACAGGTAGCCTTGTGACATTTCAGAGTATGTCACAAAGTAATCTTGTCCCCCTGCCTCTGCCCTTGTTCCCTCCCTGATACTGGGAGGCTCATTTTCAGAAACCTGTGGGGCACTAAAACCATCTCCATCTCTTTTTCCAACGTGGAAAAACTAAACTTTGAATTAACCTGGATTTTTTGTCAATTAAGTAGAATTTCTTCAATCGGAGGGGGGGAAAACTATTTGGAAGTATTTATAAAGTTTGTTTTTTTTTTTTTTTGCAATATTGTAGTTTTTCTTATAAAAACACTTAATTGAAATGCCTAAGAGCTGCCCAGCACAAAAGTCAATAAAAACCCTAGAATAGAGTTTATAGGGGTTGTCTATGTACATAATTAAATCCTTCAGGCACTTTAAAACTCTGCAAAATAAATGGTTATGCAAGAATAGCCTGCTGAGAGAAGAAATGCTTGTATCAGCTTTAACCAGCTGCTCTGTGTTCCATGTTTCTGTGTTGGAATGAGAAAGCTATTAGGACACTGGAAGACTGCAAGCCACATACAAATCATCTTTGTTACTGACACTTGGGGGAGTACTTTATAGTGGCTGTCAAGACCAATACAAAACATGGTTTGTGCCTGAAAAAGTCAAGTGCCATTATTTAAGAAGAAGATGTTAGTGATCCAAATAACTGAATAACATCCAGTATCTTCACTGAGTCTTGCTGCTCTAGAAGCAGATTTATTTTGGTGCCTGACTTAAGTAAATCAACACGTAGGTTTGCATTCTAGATTTGATGGAATAACAAAGGTTAATTACTTGAAAATGATCTATGCTGGAATAGGAGTAAAAGGGGAGAAGGTATTTAGATTTTAATTTCACTGTTCTTTAGGGAATGCCATTTGAAGGTATGGGATTATTATGGGGCGGGGGGAGCAAAGGAAGAAGTGCGAAGAAAAAAAGAAAGCAGTCTAATGAATGTAACCAATAGAAAAATTGTAGATTTGTTTCTCTCCCTGGCTCTCAAAGTTATGATAAATGATAGCACAAGGCAAAGATAACCTACCATGAGAGTAGGATCACCAAGGCCAAATACTAAAACTCCCAGCTGACTGGCCCATACACTGCAGCCTCTGTTCGTGTTTATTTTTTCTGCTCACTCTTGGTTTCGTCAATCAGTATGATAGACGATAAGTCCTGACTAGAGCAGCCCGCGTCCTGCTCTCTCACGGTGGGTAGCATGTTGTGGTTGGCGCCGAGCAGTCGGAGGATCGCCCGCATCAGGAGCACCAGGGGATGAGGTTCGGAGCAGTCTTCCAGCAGCCAGCTCCTTGGAGAATAGCAGGCAGGAGCGTTATCAGCAGAGAGCAGAGTTGCCAAGAAACTGACCACACATTAGTAGCTTTGTTTGGGTAGAGTCTAAAGGGGCTGTAGCTCACAAACTTGAGACACTTTCTGTTAAATCATCCCTGGTTTTCAAGTGTTAAAAGAAGGCTTGCTCAAAAAGAAACTATGGCTGATTGCCGCAGGCAGTTCTATGACAAGAATCCTCAGAGATAGGAATTTGTGGAGTTACCGTGCTGAGGTACAAATGGACATCAATTAGAAAAGAAAAGAAAGAAGAAGACGCTCCTCTTGGCTCTGACATTTATGTCTAAATAAACTATCTCCTAATGTGCAAACTGGCATTAAAAATGCCTTTTAAAGAAATCTGTAAACACAATGGGGAGCTTTAGTTAGCTGGTGACATGTGAAACACTGCTCAGTTAGCCAACAGCTCATCAGATAAATGGAATTTCCTGAATGCTATTCACAGATCACTAATGTTGTTTATCTACTCTCTCAGAACTAATACTTTTTACATTTCATTTACATTTTCTTTATTTCACTCACCGGCCACTTAGAAAAATTTTACTATCACTGATTTTTAAAAATTCGTATTGTAAAAGCTTGGAGACTGTTAAAAAATCAAGAATGTCCTGACTTGATGCACCAAATAGCCAAAGTGAAATTCTTTTGATATCTTGTGATGCAACATTGGTCAAACATTTCCTGTCCAACATTTTTTTTTTTCCCCTTGATATTAGTGGTTCTTTTCCCAAGAACATATACTGAGGAAATATGGTGCTCTCTATTTTTGTAAGAAATTTCAAATAGGTGATCAGCACACCTTCCCCAAAAGTCATGCTTCTTGATAGAAGGAGTAAGGGAAACTTGACTGTTTTCTTTATGTAGATAATTTTTCTTTGTAGAAATTACATTAATATGTTAAGGAATGTTTCCTCTTACTGTAAGGAACATTCCAAAAACAAAATGAATATTTTCTAACTATTTATACCTGGCCTTGTTACTTAAAATGCTGATGTATATTAAGGTGAAACTCAACACTGGAATATTAGTTTTATTTCAGTTAATTATGTTACTAAGAGCTCATGAACCCTAAGATTTAGGGTTGGTCTGTTTCTAGTTATCCTGCCAAGTTTTCTACTTGATGGAGGGGGTCTGTTTCATTCTACTTGGCCTCTCCACCTTTGTAACCCCTGGTTTCCTCTTTTCCTGAATCGCAAGTTTACGTTCTCCCCTTCTGTGAGAAGATTGAAAGCTTATTCAACTCCAAAATGACTATGGTCACAAAATATCAACAGTGATTTTTGCTAGATCTTTGCCTATCAAAATATTGTTGCTGAATAATAGGGTAAAGGTAGTTGTGGTCGCTGATAGGAAGGAATCCAACTATTAATAAAAAGCAGACAAGGGTCTTGAAACAGTACTTCCCCTGTTACAATTTAGACACTTTATATTACTTTATTTAGTGCAACACCTGCAGCTACTCACATTGCTGGTGGCTGAAATAATCCAGGTCCACATTGAGAGAGTATTACAATTTCATTGTGCTATTTGTGCTTACTGTTTAAGCCTTTCTCACAGAAGAACACATTAGCTAAGTGTACAGTAGATACTAAAAAGGGGGATTTGGGCTCATCTGTTCCCCTTAAATCTGTCCAATAAAATCTCCCTTTGCAATTAGCATTTGACTCCTTTTCTGCTGCTGGCTGGCATCTGGAGGTGGATCGTGGTGCAAACTGGCATTTGTTTTTCTTTCAAATGTCCCCACGTTTCATGGTTTTATGCATTATGCTCTCTTCTTAGCCTTGGAAACAGTATCCACTTCCTAGGCTCCAGTTCTGCAGATGCTATAACAGATTTCTGATGGAAGATGTTTGTGATCTCAAGAGCAGAAAAGGGCGCCTCATTTTAAGGCAATAATAACAAGCCATTCTTCATCTTTAATTGACAACTTGATTTAAATGTGATTTCTATGGGTCTCTTTTAGTGATGAGCTATTTAAATTTCAGCTGTAAGTGTTGATAATCATGAATCCAAAAGCATAGGCTATAAAATGTTCAAGTCAAACAAATTTCTAATCTAGCTGTAAAGATGTTGGGGGGTTGGGTATAGGCTAAAACCAAGGCAGAGATGATTTCTTCCTCACCCGTGTTGAGACAGCTTCCAGTTCAAGGGGATTCGTACCCTTTGAGTTTAATTGCTGTGGGCCCATTGAGGCAGAGCAATGGGGCTCTATTTATTTTGGGGTCAAAGAGGCAGCCACAAAGAATTTCAAGAATATTTTTTAAACAATTGGGGGAGATAAACAGTATTCAGACATTTTATAAGCATAAAACTAGTTTCTAGGTAGTTGTCTAATTTCCTAAACCATGCTTGCTGAAGTTTATTTGGTTATTGAAACATTAAGCTTAACCAGTCATGTTCTTTCTACTTTATGAAAATGTAGACAGGAAATTATCAGCAAATTGCTCGTTTAGAATAAAAGACAGGAAATGAACTTCAGCAGCTGAATTCTTATAGTAGACAGCTTCTACCTAAAGTATAAGTAAAGCCAGAAAACCTTGCTTTTATTTTTTAGTCTGGGCTTTGTTATATTAACACAACAGACTTAGATACTCTGTCCTTTTTCCCCTCAAAATTTCCATATTACTTTTTACAGAATCCATAAGCTGTTTCTCCTAATAATTTCCTTGTAAGTTTTTAAATGTAACTGGTGTTTCTATTCTTTACTTATTTGGAAACAATACCTTTTCTTTGATTACATTAATAAATTAATGTGTGATATGACTCAGAAATAGTAACTTTGCTAATATATTTGTTAGGGTATCAAAAAATTTTGAACATCCTCTTAAGTTCCCATATTATTTTTAGCTGGAATTCCAGAACTTTATATTAAAATCTTGATTATAATATATTTTAATATACATTCTTAAACAGTTAATAGTTTCCCTTGAGGTGAACTTTTGGAGCTATTTCTTTTGATAATTATTACTTAGATTTTATTCTTTGCATATTATATTGTTAACATGATCAATATTTCAGCGCTACCCACAAAGTAATTCCGGTACTTAATTTTCTTTTATATTTTTGTTTTGCCATTTTTATTTCTTGATATATTTCAAATACTCTAATATTCTTTAAAGTTCCCCTTATTGGTATTACATTATTTAAATAAACCACAAACATAATTCTCCTCCAACAAAATGATTTGTACTATGTCTGACTATTTTGATTGCCTTTAAGGAAAAATGAACTGCTTTGAATTAAAAGAGAAAGAACCTCAAACTTCAGCCAAACTTGGAACCATTTACTCAACTTAGCTTGAGGAACGTAGAAAACAGCGGTTTTGTCATTTGTTTAAATTTCACGTTTATAGCAATTCACCTTTCTTAACAATTCTTTCAGTTTTTTGGAACTCAAAAAAGGCAAGAATTACTTCATATTTCAAAAAATTCTATCATTAATGTATAATTTTAGATTCTTTTTATATATCTGTTATTATGAAGAAATAATAGTTAAGCAAACACAGGACGTTCGTGGTATTTATTTGGTGTTAGAGTATTTTAGTATTGATCATAGAAAATTTCAACATGTCAGTTTATAAACTTTTGTTAAAGGACTAAAAAGTGGATGCAAATATTCCTAGATGTTTTTCTGCCACCATTTTGAAAGTGAAAGCTCACTTTTTCTCTTTCTTGATATTCAAACTGAAATTCCTTTAATTGAGATTTATAGACATTACTTAAGGGAAATTTGATTTTCTAATCATATTTCAGTTTTTTTGCATCAGCTTTATGTCTTATGGAAATTTTTATAACAGAGTCCAGGAGATATTTTAACTCAACCTTTGGAATATATTTTCTCCAAATTGTTATATTCAATAATTACTTTGTTCAGTGGTACATTTGGAGTTTTTTGTTTGATTGTTTTCAGGTTTTCCTTTGGGTTTTCTTTTCATTAATATAAAATGCACAGTAAGCTTTAGTTTGAATATACCTAAGTGAAAAATAAAATTTGTGGTCATTTCAGGTACCAAAGTATCAAACTTGATATTTTCTTGGGTTTCAATAGCTCATTTCATATCCCAATCTAATATAGTTTGCTAATGTATAAATCCAGACATCTAATGGAAGAACCATGAACATATTCTAATTAGCAAGAGGTTTGACTTAAATTTTAAGTTCATATTGGAGCTGATATTTGAGGATAATTATCAATATATATTAACTGGAGAAATTTTTGAAGAGGTCTTTGTTTATGCAGGAGAAAAATCTTAATGGTCAAAAATAAGTAAAAGGAAATTAGGTGACAATATAGGAAATTAAGGGTAAATTTCAAAGGTCATGGGACTAAAAAAAATGGGTGAACTATGATTACAACTTTATACTTACTTTAGACTTTTGCTCTGATGAGGATGCCTGTGTTTATCATAGACATTCTTTCAGTCATTCAACATTAAGTCAACAACTAATAGATACTAAGAGCTCTTTTTGGTGACAAGAATTTAGCAGTTACCGGAGCAGACAAATTTCTTGCCCTCATAAAGCTTCCATTCTAGTGAGGAGAGACAGACACTAAGCATATCAACAAAGAAGGATTATTTATTTCCAATGGTGGTAAGTGCTGTGAAGATAATAAAACAGTATGGCAAATGAGTGTACAGGGGTGATCAGGTGGCATCTAAAATACCCATTTTTATATTGTGTCTTATGGTTGAGTTACATGATCTTTATCTGGATATCTAATTCTTTGGTACTTATTTAGGCAGTAGCCCTGATTCTTATGTTGTAGTGATAAGATGATAAAATTCAGTGTTATTTACATTAAATAATGTTTATTTTTAACTGGACTAACTTAATACATGCACATAGTTATTTTTTTAATGTGATTAGATGATAGAAAGATTCTAATGGAAGTTAATTCTGAGCCTTTAGCTTTTAGTATAGGCATTGTGAACTTTTTTATGATAATTTGATATATCATAGCTAATTCTGAAAAAGTTATTTTCTCCTAATCACATATCATCCTTGTTGATATTACATTACTTACTGAAATCTTGAAACATTTGGTTCTATGTTTCATTTACTCAGACTTAATTCAGGAAGAGCTTCATCCAGATGTTTTATTTATTTGTTCCTCAATTACACGTATGGGATTTCAGAATTTATGAGATAACAGGTCAAGTGAAAGGTCACAGTTGAGAGGTCAAGTGAGAAGCTAAAATTTGCGAAGCCAAAGAAATGACAGGACAGTGCCAAATGAAAGGTCAAAAGTCAAGTGACAGACTCAGTGTAGATAAAAGCAAATGGAATGTTTGTTGAACATCTGAGCACACTGAAGTGTCTCAGTATTCATCCACAAAACGTCAAAGGTTCTTCACTCTGGAATTCACAATTAATAGTAATTTGCTACTTGCTATTATACAAGTATATGTTATTTATTCACAGAGAAAAACATCCATTACATGATGTAAAAAAGTACATATGTTCATTGATTGTCATCATTCCTATGATGGCTCTTCAAGGTTCACACAGAACTCCTGGATTTAGGAAATTCTGAAGTTTTTTTTCCTTCTCATCAGATATAGGAAATACATCACTTGGCAGAGCATGCACGATATTAAAAAGTTTACTTAAAATCAGTCTGATTTCTTCTTTTACAGACTTCAGATTGATGCTCCCACATGGTTTTATTTCTCCACTTACTCATTCATTTCTCCAATCACTCTTTATTTAACAAATATTAATTAAAGACCAATCAGTTACTTTTATTAAAACACTCGCAAAGAAAGAGTTTCTGCTTGAAATGTCATGGCTAGGAAGCATTTCTAAGGTTTATGTACTAGGTCAATATTTTTTAATGGTACTTTTTTTTAGCAAAATGACTTAATTCTAGGACCCATGAATGGGATACAACAATTATTTGTCCTTTGAGGGAACTAAAAGAATGAAGACGTAGCTGATCTCCATTTTACATGAATATAACATATGTTATTACTATTTTATTAATTTATTTGTTCTTTCCTTAAAGAAAATTAATTTTTCCTCTGTCCTAAGAACAGAAAGATGGCTGTCTATGGTTCTTACATAGATTTGTTGTCATATCACTTTATTTTTTAATAGTAAATTCTATCAGTATACTTGGAAGGTATGTGTGTGTATGCATTTGTCATTAGCAATAAATGGTTCTTTGGGGTCTGGGGGCATTTTGTCAGTGATTGTTTTATGGGTCATACAAAGTGACCATTCTTCAAAAGCTAACAATTTAAGGTGAGTCTCTTTACATATTCTAGAAATAAACAGCAAAGTTTTATGGAAAACTCAAAAAAATGAAGTAATACACTAGGGATCTCCAGTTCTGAAACAGAAATTCACCAAAAGAATTTCCTTCTATAGAAATCTGGAAGCTTTCTGCTGATACAGCCCATTAGACTGGTAGTTCATTTACACGTAAAAATCTCATTGATGATAATGGAAGTCAGTAGAAAGTCAATAAGAATTTAGTCTCTACCAAAACTATAAAGTTGTGCTTTAAATCGCAGAATAAGTACTCTCATTGTCCAAAAGCACTGTTTACTCTTCCAAAGTTTTGCCTTTCATATCAGTCTCATAAATTTTTTTTAATATATACTTTGAAAAGTTAAGGCCAAGCCCTGAAGGGTGAAATATTGCAAACCAATTAAAGACAACTGAAGTGAGATTCTAAAATACAGGAGTTTTCCAACTCATGAACAATATTTAGAGAGCTGGTTAATTTTAATTCCTCTGGGAACCATAAGTCTGGGCATTAATAGGCTTAGAGTGATAAAAACCGCCATATACTATGCACATATAGATGGTATTGTCAAAAAAGAAGCAATTAGTGGCAAAGAAAGCATAAGTATGTACACATATGGTGAGCAGGTTCAAATGTGAAATATGGCCAGGAATAAGAGTCAATGACCAAAAAGAAGTGGAAGTTGGGCTACTGTTTTACCTTACCCACACAATAGCAAATAAATGCTTTTTTTTTTCCACAAACAGATCAACCTACTTATAGCAAATAAAGAGCTAATAAGAAGTTTACAAAACTTCATCTTACCTGCTGAAATCTGCAGTACTTTGCTCTTAATTACCTATCCTCTTTTTCCTTCCCTTTTTCTTTGTTGCCTGGCATCCTTCCTTCCTCCCTCCCTCCCTCTCTCTCTCACACACACACATACAATTTTTTTCTCTTTTCCCTTTGCTTCCTTTTCCCCACTAAATTTATTTTATATTTCTCCCTTATCTCTAGTCCTCCTTCTTTTTCTTCCCATCATTTCCTTTATGACATAATTGACTAAGTTGATAGTTTAATTCAATTTACTTAACTTAAAGGTACTGAAGAAGACTTGATGGAATCTAAAATGCTGATTTTTCCCCATCAAAACAAGGCAGCAGAGAAAGGGGCTGAATGACTGTTGATATCTTTCTCTATGGTCATTGTTTGGATGTCCCCAAGTACATCTTTGGAGATGGCAAATGCACATCTTGCCAAGGCTCTTCTCTGTTCTTTCCGTGGTAGGGCCTGTGTACAGCCCACAAACCTACAGACCTGTGTCATCTTGTTGGGAGAAAGCTGTACCATATTCACATTTCTACTGGATGTTGACCTGAATGAACACGTTTACATTTTAGGTTTTTAAATGTTCTACAACTGTCACTATAAAATGCAACAGGCAGGTTGTAACCTTATCCACCATGTTATAGATTTCGTGTCACTTTCAAGGGAAATAAGTGAATGTGAAAAGGAAATACATTTAAAAATCTGATAATCAGCAACACATATTTTACTCCTCTGTAAGCCAGGAAATTGGGGGGGGGGCATGGACAGGTTCATTTCCAGCACAAAAATAGTATGACTGTGACAAATTTAGGTGCAGAATGTGATTTACAATGGAAGGCACTGTAGTATGGAATAAATAGGAATGATTTTTAGTATTATTCTCCATCTTAGTCTGTTTATTTTGGCTATGCTTCTTTTTTTTGGATGTCATCTTTCCCAAGACCCAATTGCTAAAAGCTGGTTTCACTGGCAGCGAAATAAAAAGACAGCCGAGGGAGGTTTAGTGAGCACTGCAATTAGTTCTGTGTGTATGGAACTGCTTATCTGCCCACAACTGGGTCTGAGGAAACTCTGCTTAGTATTTATTAGGAGTTGAATTTATATGAGAAAAAAACAGATGCTCAATTTCGCTACCTTTCCTTTTAAAGTTTAATGTGCTGTAAAATACAAGGATCTGTACAATTAAGAAGAAGGTGCTTTACCCTTTAACATGTGCCAAATGTCTTTCACCTCTCTTTTCTGCAGATGTCTTCCTGTTTCTACAAAACATCCAGTAAGTAGTGGATCCCCAGTTGAAATTCACAAAACCATATGACCCGTAACACCATCATTTAGGCAAAATGACTCAAAGAGTAAGCAAATGGGCTAGCTGGAATCATTTTCTGTATACTCTGCTGTTGGTCCAGGATTGAGCACCATGTTTGGGACCCAAGTACTATAAAGAAAGCCCTTTAAAGACAGCTCCAGGGTGCCCCCACAATAATTGAAACGTAGGAAAAGCAGTATCAGACATCAGTATCTTTCGTTTGGATGTGAAAACAGGAAATGACTTGGCATTTCTAATCTTGACTGGGAGACAGGCCCTGACTCCACAATTACAGAGCATAATTACTCCAAGCTCAGTCTACGAAGAACCCCCAACTGCTTGTTGAGGACCTGCCAGGAAACTGACCTGGGTGAATGGTCTGGAAGCGAACATGAGGTGACAAGATGCTGAGATGCCATTTTCAAGTAAATCTACATGAAAGGGCTCTTGGAAAGGTAGAGGTTGTTAAAATCCACTTGGCACAGGGACATACTAGAGTTTAAGCCGAGAAAAACTGGCAGCATGCAGAGTTTGGAGCCTGAATCAAATATTCACTGAATCTTTAAATAGCAAGGTATTTTAAAAAAATCTTTTCAAAAATAGTCTTCTTTAAACTATCTCATTTCCAAACCACACTACAAACATAGTTGAGAGGGATGCTGCCTCTTAAAAATATATGTAGAAGTAGATGTATATTTTTTGAATGCTTACTGGATTCCCATGTAGAATGGAGCCCAGCCCCTTACACTCCCTCTGCGACTCATTTCCTCCTGTAAACATGTTACTCTATTGATGTGTCTGTTGTTACTCTCTCCAAATTCACAGCTCACTATTATTCTTATGCCAGTTGCAATACATAAGTTCTTTGATGCTTGCTTGCTTTTTTTTTTTAAGATCAACCTTTTAGCTATTAAGTTGGCCCCTAACAAAAGCTTTGTTGTGGTTTGCTTATATCATGCTTGGAAAGACAGCAAATAATAGGTTACAGTAGTGGAGCTGGAAAATTTCAAAAGACATGATTGTTGTGTCCAACTCATTTTTCACTTTTGCTGTAGAATGGCCTCAAAATGGAAATTTTTGGTATAGTCTTTGAGAAAGCCCATCAGAGAATAACTACAAAAGGTGAATTCAAGAGAAATGAGAAATGCACGGAACCCTGAGACTGAATTCCTTCTCACATGAACAGAGAGGGGGGTAACTTTGGAAGCTTCCTGGGGTCTCTAGCTGTACCCATCAGTCATTTTGATCTATGTGCATGGGGGATAGGGAGGATGTCACTGACATGCATGAGGATACTATGCATGGTGGCCTAGAGCTGCTCAGACGTATGCAAGAATGGCTTCAAAGTGGCATCTCCCAGTTGCAAATGCAGAAAAGAAACAGGACTGACAATTTAGAAGGAGACTTTGGTATAGAAGCTGTCAGAATTATACCAAGTATGTAGGATAAATGGCTCTATTTGCATTTTATTTCATTAAGCAACAATTTAAAAATTGAGAACCTACCCCAAGGAATAATATCCAAATTCCTTCCCCTGGCCATGGGGCCATTCATCATTTGTCAGCTACTTCCTGGTTTCCCCTTCACTCATTTCACACGTTGAGGCCACATTCTCTTCCTTTCTGCTCCACAAAGCTTCCCCTCCCTTGGGGAACTTCTCCCCAACTATTGTGTTTGTGTGCATGCGTGCATGTGTGTGTGTGTGTGTGTGTGTGTGTGTGTGTGTGTGTGTGTGTGTGTAGGGATCATTCCTGTCTTTCAAGTCTTGGCTCAAATGTCACCTCCTTAGCAGAGACTTTTCTGACCAACAACTATCCAAAGTTTTCTAGATAAACGGTCTTCTGTTTGTCCTAATCTCTTTATCCTATTTGTTTCATTTCCTTCATGGCACTCAACATAGGTCATAGGTATCTTGTTAAGTTATTTATATATTTACTTGTTTATGGTTTGTTCCTCCTCCCACCCCCTCAGAATATAAGCTGCTGAAAGGCAGGGAATTTGTGTGTCTTGTTTACTTCAGTTTCCCCAGTATTTAGCCCAGTGCCTAGCACAGAGTAGGTGCACAAAAAATGCTTTTGAATGAATCAATGAAAAAGTGAGTACATGAAAGAATAAACAATATGCATTTGTTAGTACCTGCAATGTTTCCTTTATTTTTCGTGATGCTTTCATTCTGTTTCAACAGACTCAACAAAAGGAAAAATAGGAGAAGGCTACAATTGTCAGAAACTTGAGAGATAGGCGCAATAATGTACAGAATTGTAAGATATTTCACTTTGGCCAAGAACATTTTTGGGAATCCATTGTCGAGGAAATATCTCTTATGATGGAATAAAGGGTGAGGAAAGAGAAGGATTTTAAGGATAGTATCTTTGGATGATGAGTTAGTGAAGGTAGATGTTACAAAGACAATTTAAAATGTTATAGTATTTGTGTTATTCTAATAAGAAGAACAAAGTTTATGCTTCTGGTGGGGGAAATTACTGAAGATCCCATCTGGAAAAAACAAACAAAATAATTCTCTATGTGACAGCAACTCTTCTCCATTTTGAAAGTCAGCCAATGTTGGCCACTGAATTGATCAAGTAGGACATAAGTAAAATGGAAGTAGGACAAGGGTAAAAGTTAGTCTCTGGACCCTAAAAGAAAGAAGCCCCATTTTACCTCTTCAGCAGATCCTTATCAGTCCTTATTGATTTAGATTTTTTCAGAGCTATACCATTTCAGAAAAGAGCTAAATGTAAGGTGAGTTAGGGTTCTGAGGAGTCTGATACTTAGATGCTCATGAAACATCTTTTGAGTGAATCTATATAAAAAATTTCAGAGTTAAGTAGTAATGAAGGGTATCTTGGAAATCTGTCCAAGCGTCCTTTAGGAAGCCTGGTCTATTTATAATATCTGCCATGAAAATAACCCTTGGCCTGGTTTCCCAAGGAAAAGCTAATCGTCAGCTGTATAAATGCAATCACTGCATCATATCATCAAGGAGGCAAGATGCTTCCTGTTTCATGTAACTCAAGAAAGAAAAAAACTGGTATACTTGATTAAGGGAGACTGTAAGACAGAACTTTTTTTTCTTTTGGGCACTAAGAGACAAAATGCAGGAAGAGGACAAGATGGCAGGCTTAAGTGGCAAAGGTGTGGCCTGGAAGGAAATAAGGAGAGAGTATGAGTTAGTGGCTTTTGAAAAGAGGGAGCTGCCTCAAGATTCCAGAGGAATTTTCTGTAAAATAAGAGGTAAATTTAAAGAGAACGTTGGAATATTCAAATGTAAACTAAAAATAGGTCCACAAAGTAATTCTTCCTTGCCAGAAAATGCTTTGGAGTGGAGGAAGACAGCTCAAAAATGTAATTAAGACAAACTCCTTGGTGTTTTTAACCTTCTTTTACTTTGGACTTTCCTTTGTTTGGTTTTATTGAATTTAATCAACTCTGTTTTGCACAAATATGTTTGACCATATTAGATTATGACATGAAAAGAATTCATAGCTGAGAGAATGGAGAATCCATACTGCTGATTAGAAAATAATCATCTTTTATAATTTAACATGATTTAAAGTACCTGATTGTAGAAGCTGGGGAGGGACAGAGAAATGATTATCTCAGACTCTTGAGGGCTGTTTCCAGGGCATATTCGGGACAGCCATCCCACCCAAGCTACAAAGGCATTTTAGGGCCAGCTTTTAATAATGGCCTTCAGGAGGGGAGCAGAAACCATGGGGAGTAGTAGGAATAGAACTCACACCCAGAGTCCTGGCTCTGGTCACTCAGTGGCCCACCTTTGCTTCTGAGGACCCTCCCCAAACTCCTGGAATAATATCCTCAGCCTACCTATGGATCCTGGTTTAAGCCTCACCAGTCACTGGAACTTCTGATCAGAAGGCCATGCAGAAGGTGTTATGGCTGACTAGGGAATATAAGTTCTGGGCTTTAAAATCCTTTGGTTTTCCAGCTTTTTGTTTGAGTGCTACTGTGCCTTTTTCAGTGTCCACTGACTACCTCTCCACTTTTGTGGCTGGGTGATCACCGACCAATTCAGAGATGTAGACGGCATGTTCTACCTAAATATGTCATATTCCCAACAAGCCTAAAGAAGTTCTTCAGCTCCTGAATTAAGGATTGGTAAGGCTGGCAGTTTCCTTCACAGCAGAGCAGATTTTTATGGAAATCCTCTGGAAGGTTTTACTGTAAGTAAAACAGACCATTGACTAGAAAGCCAGAACCAGTGTTTCCGAGCCAGTGCAGTTAACACTCGTGTATATGTGAGTGCGAAAATCTTGGACCATATAATCAGCATGAATTTTATAAAGGTTTTTTTTTTTTTGTATTTTACCTGAAAAACATTAAATAACATCTTCAATGTTAACATAACTAGTGAGCTAAAATATTAGTTAGAAGATATAAGCTCCAAGAGTGGCCCAATTTTGGATTTAAAAGGTATGTTTGAGGTAAGAGCATAAAAAGCGTTGAACTTTTAAAACTGCAGACTATTGTATCCTCCGAACTCCAGAACAGCTCTGTCTAATGCTGTCCAACTTGGCAATAAAAACAAAATGAAGAAAGCCGAAACACTTTTAGACTCACACCAAGTATGCAGTATTTCAGCCTGACAGGATTATTCCTTGGCTGGAATGACTTATGCTGGAAAGGGAAGTTTGCATGGAAATGCCTTTGAGGTTAATTGTTATGTCATTAGTGTGATGCTATAATCACATCTCTGAATTTCCTTCATAAATTTCATTTCTATTTTTATCTTGTTTTTATTTTTAATATACTTCTTTCTTGAAAAAGTCTACTGTATTCTTATGAAAATATGCCCCTTTTTCTAAGCCACATGAAAAACCATTCTCTGCATAATTGCAGTTTTTAAGAGCATGGCAATTTGTCCTCTCTTACTTTTCAGTTTCTTTTTATTCCTTGATCTTAACAGACCTGTGCACGATGAATGATTTCAAGTAATCAAATTCAAGGGGCAGGTAGAGCACTGAGGTTAGCAAAAACAGGTCATGTGCTAGTATTTTCATTATGACTTTCCACTCTACATTAGCCGAAATATGGCTAAACCACCATAGATAATTCTTTTTAAGAAAATCATCTGTTTAGCCAAATCTGTGGTAGATTTGCGGCACAGACTACAGTAGAGGAGGAACTCAGTGGAAACCACAGAAACTGCTCAGGAACGCTGAAAGATTGTTCTAATCAGATTGCTTCAGGCTCCCCTGGCTGCGGTCAGTTCCCTCGGTGGTGACGGAGGCACAGACAGGGGCTAGCCACCAGGTTTTCTGGCGTTCCCAGCATTGTCTGTTCCCTTGAACTTTGAATGCAATTGTCTCGATTGTTCTTGAGCTGTGGGAGAAAGACTCTCAGATGAGAAAACAATTATTCCCACCGGGGGACACTGCTCAAAACCGCCCTTTGTTTTGGGCTCACTTTCACAAAGTCTAAAATTTGGCAGTGCTGCCCTCTTGCAAACACTGTTGATTCCCACTTCTGGAAACACATCTCCAATGTGTCTCTTCATGAAACATTGTCATTTTTCTAATCTGGTTTTCTTTCCAAAATAAGCTATTTTATTCCATGGCTTGCCCAGTTCTATATCTATGTCAAAGACTCTTTTCACTGATGTCTCCCCTGCCCACCCCTACCCCACCCTGGCACATTTCCCGGGCAAAAGCTTCCACCAGGACTGCCAACTAGGAAAGGCAGAGCATTGGCTTAGATGTGCTACTTTATGGTAACTGGCTGGAGTCAGAGCCTGCCCATTGCATCCCTGACCTCATAGCCAGAAAACCAAGCACACTGACACCTATCAACTCTTACCATCTGATGCAGAGAAATACACATCTGTACACAATTTGTCAGTTAGAAACATGCATCTGATAGGGCATTTGGCAAAGAAATTCCTGGTAGAGGAAAAATAGGATATAGTACCAAAACAGGATTTTGTATTTAGACCACAGCAGACAGGAGACAGAATTTTAAAAGTTAAGAATTAATGTTCAGAATTCATTTATAAGCTCTTTCTCTCTCTCTTTGTAAGGATGTATCTTATAATCACACAAAAGATTACAAGAGAACTTGCATTTTGCTTTTTCAGATCATAAGAATTTTCTTTAACTGTATTGTTCAGTGAAAACTTACTATCTAGTCCCTTTGCCCATTAGTGAACAAATGTTATTATGATTACTGTGTGCAATCTTGGTCTGCTTCCCCCAGGTCCCCGCAATCCATCACCAAAGGTTGTTTTGTCTTATCCACGTAACGATGCTGTTTGACTGAACAGCCCAAATATTCCTTTTCAAAGAAGGAAGCTGCAGGACAGAGCCAGTGACTTGCCTAAGGTCTCACAGTGAGGTAGAGACTGATGTTAGACCCCTTTTTATAGGTGACAATAGTTTCCTTTTAGTCTGAACATTTTTTCTCAAATTAAATGTCAAAGATTCCCTAGCCCACTGCCATCTATAAACCAAAATAAAACTTTTCTTTGGTAAATATGGAAAATAGTATTGCTTTGGGTACAATTCTGAGAAATAGCACAAGTCAGTTAAATTCCTTGCAGTCCATAAGCATTTTCTCTAAGATCCTATAAGTGAAACCCTGAGAACACCACCGATTGTCCTTTCCATTACTGACCAATGTATATAATCTCTTGGATAAAAAGAATAAATACACAATTAAGTAGAAGGGAAAAAATGTAGTTTCAATCCTAATACAGTGTTAGTTTTATGCCCTTGGGCAAGTTACCTGGAATCACTGTTTCTTGATTTCCTCATGATTAAAATGGGGAGAGTAACTTTACCTCCTTGGCCATAGTAGAAGCTTGATAAATATTTATTTGCTCCTGGCACAGCATCAATGGGGGGAAGTCATGGAGAAGATCCATTTTTAAAGTATTAGGAAATAAAATCTATGTAACTCATGAAATTTCAATAGATAAAACACTTTCTATGTACTTCTCACAAATTTCTTTATTCATCTTTATATTAGTTTTAAAAAACTAGTGGAAAATCACTCTGCTTCCTTTCTTTATTATTATTTTTTTCCAGGTGAAACTAGGTATGAAAAACAATAAGGGTAGTGTTCATAGCTATCGTTAATGTTCCTTTTACCTATAAAAGAAGAAGGGGGGCACACTTTGCAGAGAACAAGGGAATACGTAGCCTCCAGAACAGTGCCTGATGGGGTCTATGCTCGGAAATAATTCATTGAATTAGCGAATTGGTAAAAAAGAGACTATGGAAGATTACTTCCTGAAATCAGGGACCCTTGCCAAATTCCCTTTCTCCACTTCACAGATACTTTTTGGAACCATTCCCATTGTAGGCTACTTACTTCCCTTACCAGTTCCGTAGCCACACAATCAAGGGTCTTAGAATCACCATCTCCATCTATGGCTATGGATCCTGTTCTTTGAGAAGATACAGCTGAGACCACCAGCCCTTGATAAGACAGAGCTTTTTCTCTCCTATGTGCTTCCAAAAGCACAAGCAATCATCCTGACTCTCCTGGACCTGTCTCAACTCACTTCATACCATTGGTTTGGAGATGGTGAAGTCCAGGCATGCAGCTTTAAGCAGCTGGGGAGAGTCCTGACTTAGCTGAAACTTCTTACCATCTAGATTATGAGATATTGAAAGTAAAGTCCAAATACCCCTCCACTTATATTTCTGATACAATTTGAATTTTTTTTCATAGTTTCTGTAGCGTCTCTACTATAAAGTTGGGTGGCTCTCATGCTAAAATTCACACATGGATACTGAATGATGTTATTTCTCTATAAAACTCATTTGCAGAGCCCTCCAAATCAATAAGTTCATTAGGATTGTCAGATCATCTCTGTTTTGGTTTACCTGAGAACTGTATTCATTAAGGTTAAGCAAATATATAAGTATAAAAAACCCAACTAGTGAATTTAACAGACTTTGTGAACTTTTGTTTTTTTTAAGACTTGGTTTTGGAAAATACACACATACGTTTTGCCAAGAACTTGCCCCTTAATGTTTAATCTTGTGGCTTTCAGGGGAAATCTAATTTGTATCCTTCGTTTATGCTTGACTCAACAGATTATTGTCCTGTTAGCCAAGAGCTGGATGGCCTTACACTGCATAGGGTTTTTCAGGCTTTTTGATTCTCCATAGGCCCCACAGCCTTGTTCCGTAATCCTTATTGGATCACAAATGCCATACATTTAAAACTCAGTCCATCTATTTTTAAATTAAGTCACCCTGTCAGCAATGGGCTATCTTAGTATTTGTGATGGTTGGAGACGTATTTCTCTCTCCTTGCACCACTTCCAGTGGCCTTATTGCGTGTTACTCTGAGGTCAGTGGTAGATTTGAATATGATGATGGAGGCATTGAGTTTTCCACTGAAGTGGCTGACTCGGGATGGAACTATGTTGCTTTTCTATGTGTGGATGATAGTGACCTGTTAAATGGGGCTGGGTTTTAAGAGCCTGGGTACCATGACTTCTCTCCCAATCCATTCATTTCTAAGGCATGACAAACACAGAAACATCTTGCTTGGGTTTACATTGTTGGTTGACACTGATGGTCCAACCTGACTCCTTCTTGAAATTGCTTTCAATTTTCATCCATTTCCCTCTTATTCACATGCTCCATCACTGCTGGGCCTCCATTTTTTCCATAGCTAGCTTTTTGTCAGTCTAGAACAAAGGCTAAACTCAATATTGATGGCGGTGAGGGGAAGACTTGAAATGACCTCTTTTGGACCCTGCGGGAGCTGACATTCTCCATCTCATCTCAGATAATTGTCCTTACCTACTAAGTCAACTCCCCATCATGCTTCTTAGCACAGATTCCCCACACATTTCTGGATGAAAGGCCCAGAGTTAGTCTCTATACTTTGGTTTTTCATCTGAAATATAGACTTTTAATGTTTTGGTAAAGATTTATTCCCGGCATCTAAGTGGTCTTTGTCCTTTTCTACAAGGTATATGTATTAAAAAAAAAAAAGAATGGGATATAGAAAGAACCCTAAGGAACAGTAATAAGACAGAACTTTCCAAAGTGCAAAAGAAAATTCTAGAGTCTCTGTTCTTCCTTTTCTTGAAAAGAGCTTCTGGTTTTATACCTAACAGGAATTCCAGGTTTCCCTCAACATCTTCCCTCCTCCTCCCAGCACTTCCCTTACAACTTCCCTTCCTGCACCCTCCATTTCTACTGCCCTTCTCTTTCTGCTGGGCCCCTCTCCTACCAGAGCTTCTACCTGAAGTCATGGGAGTCAGCACTAGTGACTTAGAACCTGAGGGAGGATGCAGGGTTCCAAAGTCTAGATCAGAGGAGATATTGTGTCTGACATCCAGAGTAAAGCATGGACACATTTTCCTATGTATATATTGCTGAATCAACCAGTTGTGTTCCATAAGCATTGTTACTAACAGTAATTCAGAACTTGTTCTGTTATTGTACAATGGTATTTCAGTGTGATGTTAAAATACAAGTATGATATATCTTGTGCCCATTATTTCTAAGGGAAATGAGTTCTAATTTCCAACTTACAAATACAGTTAACTCAACTACAACCTGTCCAGTTTTTGAATTGGAAGCTATTTAATTCCAAAATGTCACATTAAAATAATAGGACTTTGGACATGAAATTTACTTATGGACATTCTTATATCACATGAATAGCGATCACCATATCCAGCTCCACCATTTTATAGATGGAAAAACTGAGGCCCCAGAGTAGCGAAGTCATGTTTTCTCTGATTTCTTAGTATTCTCTGGCTTTGCATTTTCTTTTAAAAAAAAAAAAAAGTAAAAAATCTAATTGTTCTGTAGAAGAAGGCACCATTCATTCTTAATGGAATTTCTTTTTATTCAATTTTGTGGTGTCCACAACGAGATTATAAAAACAATAATTTGATTTAGAAATCTTTCCAGCTTCAGCAAAGTTCCTTTATGGAGTTGTAGATAAATGACCAGAAGAAAACTTCACAAAATTAGCATTTACACTTAATCTGGCAACGAGCTATAATTTGATTGGTAAAAATTCATTTGGTGTACCTCTGGCCCTTTGCTGCTGGATAATGAAAATTTATATCTGCGTTTCAGACATCTGGGGAGGGCCTGACAGCTTTGGGGCTGAATGAAAGATGATGTCACACTGACCCCTGTCAGCATTTCCTCACAGACTGGTTACCCAAAACCCAACAGCAGTCACACTTTTTTTTTCCCCTGCCAGAGCAGACTCTCATTTTATTTTGGAAGGTTAATGACACTGTAAATCTAATAGGCCATTTTAGTGCCATCATGTGGATATTAAAAAATCATGTGACCAGTTAGGGCACCATATGTGGGATTTGCTGTTGTCTAATGGCAGGAATAAGAGGCTGTAACAAGACACTGAGGGCAGACAGTGTTTGGAATTAATTCCAAAACCATAGCTACCTTTAAACTAATTTGGAGTCTCTGCTAATGATTATTGCTTGCTATTTCAATGAAATTTGTTATAATAAGCTAGCTAATATCAGAAAGGGGTAGACCCCAGAAAGTCCTTCATTGTTTATAAATTTATCAGTAACATATACTCTATGGAGCAGCCCTGCCCCATAGAACTTTCTGTGATGATATCAATGGGCTCTATCTGTGCTGTTCAATGTGGTAGGCACAAGTCACATGTGACTATTGAGTACTTGAAACATGGCTTGTGGCATGAGGAACTGAATTTTTAAATTTTAATTAATTTAAATTTAGCCACATTTGGCTAGTGATTACCATTTTGGACAGCACAACTATGGAGCAACTGTAAGATAAGATTAGGGTTATCAGAAAACCAGCAACAAAACAACCTTTCATTCAGGACTCTATTCTGCCTCTCACCCATACCATATTCAAAAGGCCAAGCTACTTTGGACAGAATTGAAGTCTGATTTATATTTGTATCCTCCATAATGCCTTTTGTACAGAGTAAAAAAACATAGGACAAAGAATGAATAAATGAATCAATGAAGTGAGCACATGGATGAATAAATGAAAGCAACACATTTAAGTGATTCTTCCTATTTCACCACTTCTTTCCACAAAGGACAAGTCAGGCAAAAATCATAAAATTTGTGAGCCAGATGAATACTTCATGATCAATTAGCTCAACTTATTCAAAACCAAACCAGAGTGACTTCCAGGAGCTACCCACTAACCTTGCCTGAAACATCTTTTTGCAGGCCAGAAGCTGTGCTTTTGAGTAGGTAGAGTAGGAAAACTTGTGTGCTCAAGATAGGAAAGGGCAATGAGTGAATGGACAGTTTCTGTACCTATAATTCAGACCCTTGCACAGAAAGTAGTTGGGGAGGGAGGAAATGATTTTCTTTGGATGGTAGAGTCATTAATTGTGTATGCAGGGAAAAGTATGTAAAGGGAGAGTGGAATAACTTAAAAACTTAGTCCAAAATGTTACTTACTGTAGTATTCTTGGATAACCATTCCTGACTAATGCTGCACTTATAAAAGGAGAAGGGACAGGATGGTGGTGGTGATGATGATGATGATGATATTATTAGTAATGAAACATTTATTTATTGCATATTATTTTTCAGAATTAGTGCCATATGCTGTACGAACATTATTTCATTTGATTTTTACAACACTATGAGATAGTTCTAGAATTTCCATATTTTACCCATGAGGATAAGGAGAGAGTGTAAATGTTTGCTCAAGATTATGCAACCAATAAAAGGCAGAAATGGAATATGAATCCAAACTGCACGACTCTGGTATCTACACCCTTAAGCATTGTTCTATACTGTATCATTCCCTAATCTCCTTCTTCAGTTTCATTTATTCTTCGTTAATTCATCAAATATTTTTGAGTACTGACTTTGGACTAGGTACTATTCTAGTCTCAGGGGATACAGCTATCAACACAATAGACAAAAATCCCTGCCCTCTTGGACTTTTCCTCCTATTTGTCAGAACAGACAATAGAGAGTACAACAAATATATAGCTTATTGTATCAAAGCTAGTTCTAAGAAGAAAAATAAAGTAGGGAAGAGGAAAATGAAGTGTCAGTAGGTAGAGGAGGGGTCAAAATTCTAGGTAGAGAAGGTCTTACTGAAAAGGTGATGTTTGAAAAAGAAGTGAGTTTTATTACCTAATTATAATTTGGCCTCACTTTTTGTCAAGAAGAAAGCTAGCAATAAGTTTATTTCATAACCTGGAAATCATGTTATGAAATGATTTTTTTTTTTTTCCTGTAAACTTGTTTTTATTGGGGTATGGGGTATGGGAGATGGGTTGGGGCATAGCCACCCAGGGAATGTCCATTCTAATCTTCCTGGGATAGTTTTTGCAACTTTTTCTTTTTCTTGGAGCTGCTCTTCGTGCTGACAGCTTCTTCAGGTCCACTGCTGATGGGCTCCTCCTTGGAGAGTGAAACGATTTTTTTAAAAACCTGAGATAAATTGATATTAAAGTAGATCCAGCACAGTAGAAAACTCAGTGTCACTGCACATAAAATTGCATTCAAGTGACTCCTTTGATTCTGTGACGTTTGAATGCTTACTTTTATAGTAGGGTGAGTATGATGTGCCGAATTTTATAATCACTGCAAAAAGGCTATAACAATGGCGCTGGGGCTCCACAGACTCAGCAGGTACAACCATCCTCAGTTAGTTCAGGATGCTGAAGAAAAGCACACACAGCTGTAGCTACAGGTGTGGGGGTGGGTGGGTGGTGTGGAAGGAAAGAGAAGAGACAGTGTTCTGCGCTGAACTGGCACCCCCACCCATCCACCCAAACCCATTATCATAGAAAACTTATATTGAAATCACGTTAGACTGGACCCAGAATATGGTGCAACATTCTGTGTCAAAATAAAATTGTAAAGGCAATTAAAAAAAGAGAATGTAAATTCACAGAATGAATTTGGGCAAGAAGTAGCAGGCTTTTTTCACAGTTGGTACAAAATGATGAAGAACTATATGTGAACAGTGCTATAGACCTCATGCTGTAGTACTTGAACACAAAATAGGACTTGCCCCTAAGTCTTAAATGGTGTTCCACAGGTTTTGGATTCAGTGTGTGTAAGACCACAGGTTATGGGCTCTATCTGAGAGACACTCTGCCTCCCCCTGCCTCAGCCAGAGTGCATAGCATGCTCGGTCCATTAAAATACTCCTTTCAATCAAAAGGGAAGTGTCCTTTTGTGATCCCTGGCATCACTTCCTGTTTTTCCTTATAAACTTCCCACCCAGGTTTTGGCATTGCTGAGATCATTGCTTAAAGTAACTTTCCATTATACTGACAATTCACTGAGGGTTTTAGTGCATACACCTGATTTTAGTGCCCTTCTTTCTCCAAAGATTTAAAACTTTCTACTGCAAGTTGCATAGCAACCCTGATGTGATGGTCACTTACTGGAAGTTTTATCTTCCAAAATTAAAATGACTTTGTTTCAGAAAGTGACAAACTGTCATACAATTTTGATTAAATGGATCACTTTTTTCTGTAATTTTTCAGAATTCATAGGTTTTTTCTTTAAACTTTTATTTTGAAAAAATTTTAAACATATGGTTTATTATTATTACAGTTGCAAAAATAATGCAACACCTAGAGAACTCCAACATAGCTCCTCCACCAGATACCTAGATTCACTAATTTTAACATTTTGCCATATTTGACATATCATTCTGTCCATCCATCCAAAGTCTGTCTGTCTCTCTATTTTCTGAACATTTGAAAGTAGGTTATATACATCATTGTGTATACATTAATATTATGTGTTCATTGAACACATAATACTTCCATGTACATTTCCTCAGAACAAGGATATTCACTTATGTAACCACCTTAATTACAGTTATCAAATCCAAGAAATTTGACATTGATATAAATCTTGTAATCTATATTCAATTTTTTTCTTATGTCGCAATGATGTCCTTTTGAGACTTTTTCCTCCTTTATCAGATCCCATCCAGGATCACATACTGCATTTAATTGTCTTTGTCTCTTCAGTTGCTCTTTAGAATTCATAGATTTTTTTAAACTTAATTTATTTTTAAAGGTGTGTGGTAAGACTCCTCCTTCCTTCAAAATAGAAATATAATTTCTCTTCTAGATCCTCAACCTGCAAGTTATATTACTAACTTTTAGTCTTATGTGATTTATAGTGGTTAAATAATTACTGTCATTAACTTTCCTATACAGTTATTAAAAGAAAAATATATTCACATTAGAAACACTGAGAATTTAGGGTGTATAATCAAATCATTGTCGGTACCTTAACTACCACTGGGCCATGCTGTAATTACCTATTATGTCTGTGGGTGAGTGAGATAAACTACCCTATGTTGGTATTTTTATGACTTTTAAATTACAGGGCAATGGATTTATTTTGTTTTAAGTATTTCATGTAAGTAGTGGTGAGTTTATATTAATTGTGGACAATTTGCTAAAAGCTGAAGACTTTCCTACTCTGTTTATCTTTCTGAAATTGCAGAGTATTGTTTCTGAGACCAATGTTCTAGCCAATTACAAACCCCAAAATGTAACCCTTGATCTGACTCTTTCCCTTTGTTTTATACCTTCTTGCATGCACAAACACGTTTTATAAAAAAGCAAAGGAAGATTACAGGAAAGTAAATCCAGCTCTGAGCAAGCAAGAGGTGAAAAATCTTATCTATGGAAGTTAAATAGAAGCCAATACAGAGCCACATAGTCAGTGTTTACTCTGGGGTCAGGATCCACACCGTTCTGTAGGGTTCACCCTCTCTGGATGTAGTGCTGGCTATCCAACTGGGGGATCATCCACCTGCCTGTTCGCTCGCTATGCAAGGAAGTCAAGGCGAGCCCACGTGGATGGAGTGTTCTGTCACTTGTTTTGGGTGGTACTATTCCAGTTTATTTATGCATCTAATAGAGTCTAAATTACCCTGTAATTTTTATCATTTTAAATTATAGGGCAATGCATATATTCTGTTTTAAGTAGTACATGTAAACAGGAGTCATGAAGATGGTTAAATGTACATTTTTTTTATAGAGAAGTTTTGCTTAATGAAGCAATGCATTTATTTCTTCTTATTTTAGATGTAGCAAGAAGAGGGATCTACGAAGCTGAGGGAAAGCCACCACACCTCGCAACCTGGGGCCAGTGGTTTGATGTCATTTTGTAGATTTGAGAATGCTTCAGCTATTGCTTTTAAGATAGGTCTGCACTTAAATACTGCCAGGAATTACAGAACTTATTTCTATTTAGGGTCTATAGGATATCAGGGGATGTTTTTACTTTCTAAAGAAATTCTTCTAAGTTTTTCATAACTCATGAGCTCCAAATAAGTAAAGAAGCATTACTATGAATTTGGTTAAATCATAAATTTGTTGGGGCAAAAATCATTTGATTGGTGGCCTTTTTGACATCACACTATAGCAACCGAATAATATTATTTGTGCTATTCCACCATTAGAAAAGAAAGATTCGGAGTTTAAGACTCAATGATAGCAGCCAGCAAACTTTCTTATTGTGCAACAAACAAGAGATGGAAACACTGGTGGGTTGACTTTACTCAGAGGTCCAGAAAAATTAAGGTTGACACTAAAATAACTTTGGCTTACAAACGACTCACAGCAAATGTTAAATAATGAAAAAATATTTCTTTTTGGTCTAAAATTTTCTAGGTTGTGAGAAAATACGGAGCATAAATCATATCAAACTATTCCTGGCATTAGGCCTTCAGGGTGCATTTGTTTGAAATCAGGGGCCAGATTGCCTGGGAGAGCAGAACTCCTAGATGCCAGCTGAGGCAGAATGCCAACCTTGGAACTGACACATAATTTCTGGAGTGATCCACATGCAAGACCTTAGTTTGCTTTCAAAGTGGTTCCTTTGAATTGATTTTGTAAATTAACAATATTAGGCCTTCTGTAGGATAGAAAGTACATTAGTCACACCGCTCTTATTTTACCCAGCAAGGAAATCTGTTGTTCTTTTGTAATAAAATGATTCTGGGGAGGGGCGAGGGTGAATTTTACCAGGTAAAAGGAATCACATTCAGTTTTCAGGCAGGTTTAATTAGGAATTTTAATAATGAGAGTAAAAATCAATGAGAATAACTGCACCAAACAGCTCTTAAAGGGAGTCTGAACTGGCTCCTGTTTTACAAGTGTATGTAACCATCGTTCAATAGGTGCCAAGCCTCAATTGTTCCGAATGAGTAAGGACATAGGATATGGCAAAAATGCACAGCAGTTTATTACCAGAATGTCTTAAAAGAAATGGAGGATTTCAGAAAAGGAGGATTTCCATGGATTCATGTTTAAATTCACCATAAGTGATTAATCTTTGTGTTCCATTTTTTGTCCAAGGTCAGTTTTACACACCATGTAAAATCACTTCTTTAGAAGAAAGTCTGCTCTTTTCAAAAAAGGAAAGTGAGGGGGGAAAAAGGACAACGGCTCTTCCGGAAAATACTTTATAAGGCTTATTTCATATCAGTTTTTTGTTTTTTTTTGTTTTGGAAAAGTTTAATCTGAGGAATACTGTGTAAAGAATAAATAGAGTTGAATATAATAGAAACTTAATGCAAAATGGCTAAATTCAATAACTGATACTGGCTTACTAAAAACTTCCTTTCTCTTTTCAAGCTTCTCTAAGAGTAGCTCAGGCATTTGGTTTTCTAAATAATCCCATGCTGTGATTTTTGCAGAGGAAATTCTACCTGGATTTTAAAAATATTTGTATTTTATCCTGGAGAATTTTGTCTTCTTTTACAAACTTTCAAACTATTTAAATAGCAGAAAATTTTAGCTGTAATATTAAATAATCATCATTATATTGGTACCTCTAATTAAAGAAAATAGATTTATCAATAAATCCAAGTAGAGAGAAATATTTTCAGCATCCTCTACCACAGCATTTCTTAAAATCGTTTGGAACTACTTATCTTCTCAGATTTTTTAGTATTAGGGTAAGCAATGATTTAGTATCAAGGTAAGCAAAAACAAACAAACAAGCAAAACCAAAAACATTTACCCCCTCACTGAATTCTCACCCAGAGCTTCTGAAAGTTATAACTGAATAAAGATTTAAGAGTTTGGTTTTATTCTCAAAACTGGGCTTCATAGCATTTATTTTTTAATTAAAAAATGGAAATCCTTATTTCTATTCTCCCTGTTTGTAAACACCAGTATGTCCCTTTTCCATTATTTAATATTAAAGACCTAACCATATAATTAAATTACTTTTGACAAATATATATTGAACATCTTCTGTGTACAAATTACCTGCTAGGTTTCAGCTGCTTGGACTGCAAAGCTAAGGGAGGCTTGCTTGGTTCCACTGACACCCATACATGTTACTTTTTCAAAATGTTGGCTTTTACAAAGCCACAGAGGAGAACAAATATAGCTGTTTTGCCTGCTTTCCACCAAAATGCTTTAGCAATTGAAGGATGTCGTCAGTGTAGACATTCAAAAATGCTTTGAGATCATTAGATGAATGGTAGAATACAGATGTGTACTATTGCTAATTCTTTGTTCTCAGTCACTTGTTTTCAAGGACACTAAAATCCATGTAGCCCTTAAAAGAGATAAATAAGGGCAAGTCACTTTTCTTCCTCCAGTCACAGACAAAAGAAATTATTTCAGATAATATATAGCCCTTCAGCCATGGGAGCAGGAAGTGTTTACTGCTGAAGTTGGGGTCCCAGTTGGTAAAATAAACGGAAACTTCTGGTTCAGTTTTAAGACCCTCTTTCAAATAAAAACTTCATTTTCTCTAGGCAAATAAGTTGATTTAGTCTTGTACTATGGGTAAAATATTCATAAAGTGGGGGCATTCTTTAAAGAGTAGAAAAGCATAACTTTGCCTTTTTTTTTTCTGCTTTTCAGGGCCCACTAGCTTGTTTAAAAAGAAAACCTAAAGCCACCAAAAAAAAAAAAAAAAAAAAAAAAAAAAAAAGTCTACAGCATTTCCTTCTCTGATGAGCTTTAAAACTGGTTAAGACCTCATCTGTTTGGAGTTACTTAGGTGTAGATCCATTTGAAAACAGGATCCCACATCACTCTCTCAATAGGATGAGAGCTGAGATAATAGAGTCGGCAAAAGATGGTGGAACAAGAAGATGACCTGTTTCTTATGGGCTAAATATATTTTTAAAAAGGGAAAAGGAAAGAAAATTTAAAACTATATCATGAGATAATTAACTGAGCTCTCATAGATATTCTTTTGTAAGTTTTTGTTTCTTCTTTGCTTCTCAATCTTCCAGAATATGCATAAAAGTTTGAAACCAAGCCTAACTCTACTTCTCACAGGCACATTTCTTTCTTTTTCACTCCCTAATTCAACAGATATTGTTTTGAACATTTACTATGTGCTTAAGTGCTGAAGGTCAAGAATAAAGAAAGTGGATAATATCTTTGCCCTCATGAAGCTTCCAATCTTGTGATGAAAACTGATATTCTATCAGGAAATAAATAATTAGATTCTAAATAGTGAAAAGTGCAAGGAAGGAAACAAAACAGGGTGACACTCCAGAGATGAGGGCATTACTTTAAAGGAAGTCAGGGAAGGTTTTCCATAGAAGGACTATTGGAGTGAGATCTAAAGGATAGAAGGAGCTGGTGATGTAAAAATCAGTCAGGAGAACTTCCTAGGCAGAGGTGACAGCAGGTGCAAAGGCCCTGAGCCAAGAGAGGGCTTGCCGTGTTTGGGGAACATGAGGGAGAGCTGGAGCATAGTGAGCAAGGGAGAGTGGAACAACTGAGATGGGTGGGATAGATAGGACCAAAACTGATAGTGTAGAGGTCAAAAAGTGGAGGCAGCCAATGTACTGTCATGTCTTTACAGTGTTTTAAAAAACAAAGCATGTTGGCTTGGTCCCGTTACAAGCAGTTTAGCGCATGTTGTCATTTACAGTACAGTTAATTACTTGCTGCCCCTGTCCTGTGGGCATGTGAGAATGGTAGGGCTGTGGAGGCCATGGCATAAGGAGTCTGGATTCTTTTCTAGATGCAGTGAGAAGCCTTCTGAGACAGCATGATCTGGTTTATGTTGTCTAAAGATCACTCTGGCTGCTGTGGGAAGAATCAGTTATAAAGATGTTAGTGTAGAGGCCATTGCATGAAATCAGGGTAGCTTCGAGGAGTGTGGAAGAGAAAAATGGACAGTTTCTAGATACATTCTAGAGGAATAACTCCCCAAAAGCTCTTCTTATGGACTGGATGCAAATAGAAATCAAGGATCCTTTTGAGGTGTTTGGCTTGAGAAAATGGATGAACCATTTTGGGGAAGGATGACTGAGAAAAGACAGGGTTGGTAAGGAGTGGATATTTCAAGAGTTCCCTGTTGAATAAACTCAGTTTCCAGATGGAGATTCAAGTAGATAGCTAGATATAAAGGTCTGGAACTCAAAAGTAAGGTCACTGAAGATGCAAATTTGGGAATCATGAGTTTAGGTGGTCCAGTCCTGGGACTGGATGAAATGTCTCAAAAAGAGACAATCTAAACCCTTGGAAGAATCTGGAGAGATAAAGGAGATGGAGAAGGAGCTCTCTGTGAAATAGGAGAATCAGAAGAGTTTTGTGTCCAATGGAAGAGCATATTTTAACAAAGAGGGAATGGTTAATGCCATCTAGTGATGCAAGGTAAGAGATGCTCAGAGACCGAAAAGTGACCAGTGGATTGGTTGGCCAATTTGACAACAACACAGAAGCATGGAAGGGGCCCTACCTTCCATGTTGGGCTGAGAATGCTGCAGTAGAAGGTAAGAAGGTAGATCATCAAAGTAATTGGGAAGGTTTTTTGTATATGTGGTTTTCTTTGTTATTTTATTATTGTTGTTTTTGTTGTTTTTGCTAATCTGCTTGACAATTGAAATCTTGTCCCAAACCCCAAAGTGCAATTTTTAGGTCCCATAAACTTATAAAGTAGAAAAATATATCTCAAAAAAGAGAGATCTCATACATTGCTGGTGGGAGTTTAGAAGTTTCTAACTATATGATCCAGCAAGTCACTCTTAGATATATACCCAAGAGAAATGAAAGCATATGTCTCTAAAAAGACATGCATATCCATGTTCACTGTAGTGTTCACTATATCAGGAAAGTGAAAACTACCCAAATATCCATTAGTAGTTGAAGGAATAAATAAAATTACTATATTCATACAGTGGAATACTACTCATCAATAAAAAGTAATGAACTACTGATATGCCACCCAGTGTATGAATCTCTTACACAGTTCTGACTGAACAAAAGAAACTGGATGCAAAAGGACATACACTGATTGAAATTCCAGAATAGGAAAACCTAATCTGTAGTGATTAGTATAGAAAAGCTAAACTGTACTGATCCCTGGTTGCCCACGGTGGTGGGTAGAGCAGGCGAAATGGACTGAAAAGGGACAGGAAGGAACTTTCTGGGGAGACGGAACTGTTCTATTTCATGGTTGGAATGGTGGTTACACAAGAATACACATTTGTCAAAAGTTATTGATCTACACACTTAAGATGCATGAATTATCTCAATTGAGTTGACTGATTAAGAGAGACACTGAGATGCTAAGTGAGCATCACTGTTTCTCCTGATTAGTTTCTCTTGTCCTAAGCCATTTTCCTTTTACACTTATGAGATATTCTCCTTCTAGATTACTTTGAGAACTCTTTTTGTTTTTTACAGTTTCATGTCTATCAATATGTTATTCAATTATTATAGCCATTGCAATTGTCATGGATTCTTTTCCATAGAATTGTTAACAATAATGCCTCAGTATCTTCAGAAATATGTATTTCTTTACTTTTAGATAGCTATTTTCATCCTTGCTTTAACATATGAGGTAATTTAAATAAATATATCTAAATGCTGATATTAAGAGTTTGTTAATAATAGTGCTACTAACCTGACATCATTTATTACCCAAATTCCCTGTATCTTCCCTTAACTAATAACTGACTTCTTGAATAAAAATTAGAGGATGTTATTAGCTTTTGTTTTATAGACAGATAAAAGAAGCAAGAGCTTTTCATACAAGCTGCATCACAAATTTCAATAAATCCACCCAAATCTTTCACTTTAAAAAATGTGTATAATGACAGATCTAGAAGAATGTGTTATAGTAGAAAGACAAGAGTTTTGAAATAGTCTTGGGTTTGAATCTCACACTTGCCACTTGTAAGCTTGGGCAAATTCCTTAATCTTGCCAATTTTTAATTTCCTTATCAATAAAGGGAGAAAATGATAATTATCTTTCTATCTTGGTATAAGGATTAAAGATAACATATGTAAAGTTCCTAGCACTGAGTCTGGCTTGTTATAGGGGTTCAAATATGTTGAAATTCTGTTATTTTTGTTATCATGTACTTTACCAGTGTGGTGGAGTAGTGGTGAGGGAGCCAGAAAGAGCTGCCCCTAAATTTCTAAAGGTCTACGGATCTTGGCTAAAATGATCTTTCAATTCCAAATTATAACCTTTTCCAAAGTCAATGCAGCATAGGATGAAACTTAACAAAAGGCCATGAACAATTGATGAAGTTGGTGATTTTTGAGCTTTTGGAGTAGCATATCAAGAAAAATCACTAATATAATCTACACTAGGAAGCATTCTCTTGTTCTTGAAATCAATATAGCTATGTATCTACCTATATAATATATATATATATGCACACACACACACACAAACCCACACACATACACTTGTATGTGAGTATGTGGCGGGGTTGTGTCTGCAGTTTCTTCCCCAAAGTCTTTAGATCTTATGCAACCAGGATTCTGAAAGCTAATAATAAGGCTCCGTAACCCTGTAAACTTTTCTATGGTCTTTCTTTTCACATAATTTCTGTATTGTTTAAAAATAGTTTGCTCTATAAGTGATTGTTGCTCTTCTGATTTTACCTGATATTAATCATAGTTTATTCTCTGCTTAAGCTCAGCTCTTACTGTTCATGTGACTTCCGTCCTCTGTATAGCCAGATGGGATATTCTGAGATAGTCTCACCTTCCTGAGGATATGGGACTCCTTTCCAGGAAACATTGAGGACTATTCATAAGCTGGAATTCCTATACATCTTGTGTCATCCTCAGAGATACAGCACCTTTTCTTGCTGCCTGACCAGTCATTTATGTGTTCACTGTTTAGTTCCCAGCTATTTTAGGAAGACTTTTTTCCTCAATGATGCAAACACATTCTATGAAGTGAGTGACTAGGAATATTCTTGTAACTCCTTTGTTCAGCAAAGAGGTCACCGTGTTTCAACATCTTCTAATTCTTATCCTATATCATCATTTTATTTATCTAGAAATAGTTTAAAATTGCTTTTCAAGCCATTTTCCATTGAACATATGCAAAATGTGTTTACTATTTCCATTTCAATTTAATAAATCATCAGTTACCTTCTGGACCAGTGTTTCTTCAACCTGATATTCACTAGAATCATCTGGGGACTTGGTTTTCAAATAACATGACTAGGCCTCACACTTAGAAATTCTGAGTTAATAAATTTGGGGTCAGTCCCAGGCTTAATAATTTTTAAACACTCCGTAGGTGATTCTTAAGTGAAGCCAAAGTTTGAGAACCATAGTTCTAGATGCAAGAAGCTTTTGTAAGCATTAAAACGCCCCACCCTTTGGGATTGTAAATAGATGGCTTTCGTCTACCTCTGAAGTGTCACTGAAGTGTAGAACCAGCCTCTCTTTAAATGAAGAAGGTGAATGAAGCTGTGTTGCTGATGACACTGATTTGTGAGTTTGCCATTCATTTTCACTGGGTTCATCTTCCCTTTAACACGGAAAGAACCAGGTAAAGAACTATGTTGAAGGATAATCTGCCGATAGTGCAGAGAGGGAAATGTGTAAGATTTGACCTTATTTTTATCTCAGCCCTGACACGAATAAACTTAAACTCCTGGGCAAGATAATCTGTGGACAGGATTTATAAACTCAAACACATAAACACATCAGTGGCCAGAGGTGGGGGTGGGTGGGGTTGGGGGCTGGTGGGGCTAAGGAGGCTCACTCCCATTCTCTAGGGGGCCTGGGCTATTCAGCCCTGGTCAATTGTTGCTACAGGAGAATGCAAGTCAAGTCTTGCCAAATCTTTCCATTTTTTTAAGAGACATGGAAATTCTCATTTTGGAGTGAAATTTTCCAATTATTTAGTGTTGGCATCTAATGCCTTTTTGTGTGTTTGCATGCCTAATTCATACTTTGTGGCTTATTTCAGCTTCTAGGCCACCAGTTTACAACATCAGTGTTAGATGATTTCTAAAATTCTTTCAATTCAAACATTCAAAGATCCTGAGAGAACTAAATTGGACAAAACACAAAAATGCTACCTTTAATTGGAAGCTTCTATTTAAAGAGGGTTTCTATTAATTTTCCTCTTCTCAAACCCTCCCATTTTTAAGTACCCCTTATTTCATTGGTCCTGGCAGCTTACACATTCCATTCTGACCCATCCTAGAGTTGACATCTCAAGAATTTATATAAGTATTGCTAATATACTGTCCGTACAATATATAGAGGATCCTGGTGTTATGTCAGAGGAAAACCTTGTCTTAACTTTTCAGAAGGGAATAGAATGTACTGTGGCTTATAAATCATTTTCAAATTAGTATTCTGTACATCTGGAGAAGAGTACATTTCTACTCATGCATAAATTGCCTATGAACACATTTCAAAAACCTACGCTTAATCTTAGCAATGAACATTTCAAAAAGTAAATTAATATCTTCAAGGGGAAGAAATACAGTATATTAAACAGGAACCCACTAGAAACTCGATAGTTAAGAGTCTGTCAGCGTTTCCATTATAAACCCTGTTTTTGAGGGGTTTATAACTCACTTATAGAAATTCATCGTAGGCTGGGACTTGGCATGTAAGGTCTCAGCCCGGCAGCTTGCCTTGATATTAGGTCTGAAGGACCTCAGATTCTTGTCGACAGGATACTATTTTAAAGCTCCAGGGTGAGGTCTAAATAAAGAGAGGGAGTGAATTAAACCCACAGAATCCAGGAACTGCAGAATAAAAATAAAATAACTACTCTAAGATCAGCAGGTTGTGGCTTGGTTTTGCAGAGTCCCACACCATTATCTACCCTGAACTATATATCTTGTATTGTTTAGGGCCGAGTTGGCTTCATTTTCTTGTTTGGGTCACACTCAATGTAATTTTAATTCTCCATTTAATAGCTTAATATATGGTCTGTTGAGGTTATAGGTTTAGATGAAAGTTTATAAATGAGGCTAATTAACATGGAACTTATAACTCCTTTTTACTTTCCATTTGAAAAAAAAAGTATTCCTAGGAAGTAGGAATAGAGTATAAAAATGTCTTAGGCCATTGTAAATTTCCTGTGTAAATAGCTCTGTGATATGTTGCATGTTTAAATTAGCACAATATGTATTCATTTTAAATATTGATCTTTAAAGAAGTAATGTAATAAATCTGAATACTCTTGCATTACTGTTTACATTAGGTCTACTATAGATTAAGAGAGACAGTTGCCTTGTAAATTTGCTTGCAGAATAAGCAGGGACATAGAAATAATTCTGTTTCCAATTATATGAAACAATGATGATAAACTATTGTGAGCAGTGGGGCGATTGTGTAGAGCTCAGCTGAATCACAGACTCAGACCAGTCCTGTGAGTAACTGATGTGCAGCTGGCAATTGGGACTATTGTTTAGATCAGGAAATGAATGAAAAAGTAGCACAGAACAAAATTCTATAAATGTAGCTCCATCAAGATGTAGTTCCTTTCCAGCTGTAAAGTTTCTAAAGAGTTACCCAAACTATTTAAAAACATAGAAACACAATTGTTTGGCTTGGTAATGGTAACAATTTGTCTGTAAGAATGTTAAGTATGTAGTGGTAACCTTCACTGGGGAAAAACTGTATGGATGGGCTTGGTTGTGGTTTGGGGTTTCCACCTTCCCCCAGTAGTGGTTCTTGGGCTGTGGCATGAACTGGCCTTTGAACAATTTGATAGCTCAACCAAATTTCAGCTAGGAATGTTAAAACATAATGGCTGAAGATTAAGAATAAATTTACACCTAAGCCATATAATTCCAAGGCCAAGATCAACCCATCCCCTTAACATTCCCATCATCTATTCAGGAGTGCAAATACGCACATGGAAATGAGGTTGGTTGAAATGTTTAGCTTACATGGGAAAATGTATCTGCTAAGCAGCTGAGAAATGTATTCATTTCAGTCTTTCCACTTGACAAGGCTCATTCTCCCAAGTAAAATACTAAGAATGCAGTGACGGCAACTGAAGCCGTTCCATTTCCTCTCCTGACTTTCATCTCTCCCTAGGAAAAATATTTCTTGAAATGCTATAATGTGTGTTCATTGACACTTTTACTTAGATATTTAAATAAGTTTGACCTCCTATTTATTCTCTATGCCCAGCAAAATTCTTGTAATGGCTATTTAAAAGGATGTTTATTATTTTCATGATTTATAATGATGGTTATAATCATACAGTCCTTTTCAGTATATGCAGTGTGTTCATGTGCATTATTTCATTGCATCATTAGGAGAACTTCGAGAAATGAGTTGGATTAATATTATTATTTTTAGACCAATTTTTTAAACAATGAAAAGAAGTTCAGAGAGGTTAAGTGATCCGTTCATGTTTATACATCTAGTAAATGTCAACCTCAGAATCCAGCTATTTGAACTCTAAATGCTATGTTCTTTCCACTGTGGTTTTAAAATGACCTGTTTTTAAAAGGGCTGCATTTAGCATGGGGAGTCCCATGGAAGACGTATGTAGATCGATTGGCATAATGCACACCAAGGATCCCTGCCCTTCATCTCTGTGCTGTTTGCTGCTGAGCTAAAGTGGGGAGTGTAAACCACAGACAGTTCTGAAAATCAGTGTTAATCAGTGGCTTTAACAGAATTGATAGGGTTGCCTTGCCCATGTTTATCTTCAATATAATGTGAAAATGCCTAGTAAAATAGCTGCAAGTGAGAAACGAGAGGAAGTTGGTGAGAAATGGCAGGATGATGGCTGTGTTTATTCCAGGGCTTTGGGGTTTGCTATTTTAGAACTTTATTTGATCATTCTTTGCAGTCCCTTGGATATTACATTTCAAGAATATACACCTAATAAATCCATCTGCTTGCCTGGCAGAACTAATTTGATTCCCCCAAAGTTGGACTTAATTGTTAACTCTAATTTTTCACTAATGGCAGGATATTTTACCAGACGCTTTTAGGCTTGAAAGAGTTTGGGGGGTGGGGAGAGGACTAGGGGGGATTTCTTGAGAGGCGTGGAAACTGCAGCAGTCAGTTGTGTGCTGTCTTCCTGGCCATTGACATAAGTCAGCGCATATTCTGAAGCCGTGGCTGTTTAGGGAGACAGTACCATAGAAAGGACAACACTATTTAAAGTGTAAAGGCCTCTCTCTGCATGATATCCAGGTACCCAGGATATTATGAAAGTGTGTTAGAATAATACTTTGGATGCTGGAGTCTTGGTATAGAAAAAGCTTCAGTCTTTAACAAACAAAATGGAATTTAGTCCATTTTGTTTCAAGACTTTAATTTAGTACAGGCTCGCTGGCCAACTTTAGGAAGGAAAACATATTCTATAGTAAAATAAAACACTAATGACTCAAGAATACTGTGTGACACCTAATTTGATGATTGCCACCCAAAATTATATTCACCAGTTGTAAATCAATTACTAGACATAGTTATAATTACATTAATAACATGGGATTGCTTTTCCAAATCCAAATATTACATGATGAGGAAATGTTCTGACTCTAAATGGTTTTAATTAAGAAACTAACCTTTTTTTTTTTTTAAGGTGGCAAGGAAGTATTATTTTTGTCTTCACTTTTTGCTTTTTTGTGCACACAGTTTTCAAGAAAAAGAAAAGTAATGATTATAGTAAATTACAGGAGTCAGGCATGGGGTAATTAACAGGTAATTATCAATAAACAATTTAACCACAAAAGCTTGGATCCCACCTACCACTTGTCAACAATAAAAGCTTAGTAACTCCACATGCCGTTGGAAACAGAGTCTACAGGGAGCCCCAGAAAGGACCGCTAACATAAATAAACAATTCTTTCTTGCAAGAATACACAAAGGCCAGGCTGTGAGTGACCACATAGAAGAAGGAAAGAAAAATTCAGTAGGCAGGAAAAATATTAGGAAACCAAACATTTGGTTTTAGATTTAGAAGGAATATACGAAGGTGCTTTCATTCCATTGCCAGAAAAATTATCTATGAAATGTCTTTCTCATCCCATACATAAATTTTATGTTTCTTTAAGCACTGATCAGAAACGTAAGATTATTTAGCCAAGCTGGCATTTTGACACGAGGAAAAAGTGGACTGTATCCAGGTTTAAATATAGTTGGCATGTTTTATGGATTGAATGATTGGTGAATAATCCACCATAAAATGTATTTATAATGGAAGCATGCAGCTAGGTTTTGAAAGCTCCTTTAAATGTTATACAAACTTTGGTGTGAAAACTCTTCCTTTTTAAAATGGTCCAGGTCTCCATTACTATAGCTTGAGGGAAATGGGGATGCTGCTAAATAGCAATTGAAACAGGAATAATTTAATTTCAGACAAAAAGACCTGATTCTACATAAACTGAATAATAATAATATAACCTTCTATTTAATTTTGGCTCTGATAATGTGGCATTGGGACACAATTTAAAAATACCTAAACCAGAGATTGGGTTTCATTCTAGAAGAGATTTTGTCTTTCTAAATTTTATTTTGTCTATGCACACACACCCACACACCACTCCCACCCCCCAAGTCCTGTCTAAAATGACAGTTGAATATGTCACAATCAAATGCACCTATTGAATATTATCAACACCTGCTGGCATGCTAGGCATAATGCAAGGTACATTAAGTAAATATGCTCTCTGTCATCTAAGGTGTGAGAGATAAAACTGTCATAGCACACGTTTGAAAGATGTACATGTGACTGAATAAACAATGAGCAGATACACATATTCAATAAAGATTTCATTATCTACAGGCCAGGGGGTAAATGCATATTGCAGAGTGATGAGAGTAAGACAGCTTGTGGGAGTTGCAAGTTTAGATAACGGAGTCTTGAGGAAAAAATCATCATCTGACCACCAATTAGTCAGGAACGTCTTAGGGGAAGAGGCAAGATTCCGTGTAGGATTTGAAGGATGACTGCAAGAAGACTGGCTCACCAGGGGTGGCTCACGAATCCTGCAGAAGGAGGATGAAGTCATGCTGGGATGAAGCCATAATCTCAACAACAGAGGCGCAGGCCTCGGCAGACAATGCTGTGTGATCTAGAGGAAGACGTTTTCTCTAAAGCAATGCTTTTAATTTTTTAGCACGATATTTAGAGTCCTGCAAGACCTCACTGCCAAAATACTGGATTCTACAACTTACAACTTCACCTAAGATCCTTTTTCATTTTCTCTCTTGCTTGGCATTATGTCTGCCTAAATTTTTCCTTCAGATTACCCACATCCAATTGCATTCATTATAACTTTGCTAAATGCCATGTTTCCTCTGGTTTTCTTAATTCCCTTTGGAATTTTTTTTTTTTTTAACAAACCCAGATCTTGTTAAAACCCTCCCACTGTGTCCTCTGTTACTAAAAAGTAATTAAATAAAAAGTGAGGTTTGGATACATCTATCATTTAATTTGATATTACATGTGAATGTACAGAGGAAAAGTGACTTTGAAAGATCAATTCTCAAATTTTGATTTAAGAACTTGTTATTAGCTGAAGTAATATGAACTGAGTCCATTCTTTTGACCTTTGCAAAGTCTAACCTAGTCAATTATTGCAGCAGACCAGGGAACCAAAGAATAGCTTTGAATCAGTCAGACCCAAACTGATTTAAGTTTGCATGTGGTTAAATAGGACATTAGTTAAAAATAATTAATTCTGCTTTTGACCTTTGAAATGAGGAAGGACATTCATGGTCCTCCCTCCCAACCCCTCGATTCATGTGAATCCACTTAACTCGTTTCATTGCTTCAATTGGAGAACACTGTAGTATGCCATGATATTACATGTCTTGCACAATGTAAGCAAAGTTGTATTCTTCTTAAGCTGATGGTGTGAACAGCTTTCACTCATTTACAGCAGGCATTTTTTTGTAGTTCATCAACTGACTTTTGAAGACATGAGCATACATATAGTGTATGGATGCTTTTCGAAATGATCACTAATTAAATCCTTCTTGCCTTTGGCTCAATTCGGCAAGATTCCCTTTGAATTATTACGAGGAGATCATAGATCGTTTTCCTTCCAGGTTTTAACAAGAACCAGAAATGAGTGCAGTTACGTTGTTGTGTATGTCAAATGCATAGTGTTTCAAGGAGCAATTCCTGTATTGTACCACAACACTTTGCCACCAGAAAGAAGAATGCTATGTTCTTTTTTCTCCTTCCTTGGCTTCCCCTTCCCCTCTTCGACCCCACTGTTTTCCCTTCTCCACCAGTCCCCACTGCAGAGCGGTCACAGAGGTTCCCCATCACCATATGTCCACTGAGCTGCTGCTGGGGTGGAAATAGAAGCTAAAAGGCAGAAGTATCCCTAAGCAGGCTCTACATAAATAATACCCCACTAATGTTGTCTTCATTGTTTCCAAAATTCAGTTCTAGTTCAGATATATTCTTTGGGGGTTAGCGAACATGCAACATTCCCACCCAGATATTGCAGTTTTAAATCGACAATGAAAGAGCAGTACAGGACATGGGAGACGCATAGGAGATAGGCACAGAGGGGGCCGTCAATAAATAGTTAGTGGACAAATGAATGAACAAACTCACTTCTGGGCTTTTAGGCATCCCTGTTCCAACTTCTTTACCTAAAACTCTTCTTTGTCCATTGGGTTCCAGCTTAAATGTTACTTCACAGGGAGGACATTCCTGATTACCCTCCCAGGCTAGGTTCTGTCCTAATTATCTGCTATTTCTGCCGTAACTTTTACCACATCTTATTGTCATTCAGTGTCCAGTGCCTACCTCCTATCATGCCCAGACCTGTCAAGTGTGCTGCTCTATCCCCACCATCCATCCTAGGGGATAGGGATGGACAATAGGCACTCAAACCTGAAAAGGTCAGAAAGAAGAGAGGCCAGGAAGTAGACTTAAATTGGAAAGGAAATGAGGAAAAGAAATGAACAGTGATTAAGGTCATGCAGAGGAAAGAGTATCCATGACAAGGGAAGAAATTAGATAAAGGAAGAGAAGCTTGGAATGCAATGAGGGGAAGGGAAATCAAGCCTTTACAATCAGAACTTCATACTTAAACCGTGGTAAGAAGTCAGTGGCACCAAAGTAAGGGGAGGATGTAGTTAAACAACAGGAGAAATAACGATTAATTTACAGTAAATAGTAATCAGTATTTAAAATAGAAAACATGTTACAACGAAGAGGATTTCACCCCTCCGTTTTCTTTTCTGGCTTTTTTCCCCTCTGGCAAGGAAAGAATAATGTGAAGTGAGAATTTGATATAAAGGTTTGTTTTAAGATATGTATTTTTCCCAAAAGTAAAACTTTATTTCATAACAAATAAATTTTAAACATTGAACCATTTTAATAAAGAAGACACCTATTGCTATGCGTTGGTCCCTCCAATGTGACATCATCTTTTATGGTCATGAGTAGTGTACATAGCTTTTAAATCAAGTTTCCTTTTTTAGCACTCACATATATACTTTTAAAAATCTAGTTTATGGTTGGGGGAATAAAATCTCTGTTTTAGGATTGCCATGAAAATGTTTTCTGTTTATCATTTTGAGAAAGGGGACATGCTTTGGTACTTGTTTTAACAAATCTGCCATCCACAGAGATGTGCTTAACCACAGATTTTTACTCTGTCTCCAATTAGAAAACTGTAGCACATAAGAAGTGTTGTAAAAAGTTCAATGATAAATCAAATTCATACCATAATATTGCATTGGTATCTCTCTGGGGGTGGGGGGCTGGGAAAATATAATGCCTGCTATGGCACAGTGCCAAACCAGTGTTTTAAAAAAAGGAATCAATCATTTCAGAAATTTTTAACCCTTAGTCTCTGTTGAGGTCTTCCCTTCACATCCCTAAATTGCCTTCTCTTTAGTTTGCACACATAAGATGAACATGCACACCCTTGTACTCAGAAAGGCCACTTCCCTTTTTGTAGATAATTCTCAGAAGCGCCTATACAAATAGAGAATTCTATAATGCCAGGAACTTTGTACCATAAATTTACGTTTCTTTTGACTCTAAAAAGGATTTAAAAGTGCACAGTTTGAAATGGTCACTTCCATTTTCATTGGAATAGCCTTGCACACACACAACACATAAATGTAACTAAGACCCAAGACTGCCAGAAAATCTGTCATGAAGCCTATGGAGGAGCAGACACCATCTGAAGTGGACTGGGATAGACTGGAGATGATTCATTTACTGTTGCCCTTTAATTTTATTTAAAATTGCCCTTTAACTCTATTTAAAATGTGAATACTTCTCGATTTTCCTTTTACCCTGGTTACCACTGAATTCTGACCCTTATTATCAAAACTTCTCAGGTAATTCCAGAAGGAGAAAAAAATGGTTCATACTCAGACTAAGCAAAAATCAAAACGAGACCATGTCTGATGTTAAAGCTTGATTAAAATTGTAAAGCATTTTACAATGTGAGGTGTGTGTGTTTACATAGTCATATACCATCTTGTGCTTGTAACAATAGAGTTCTGCTTCCAGAACCCTGTTTTACAAACTAGGGCTTTGTTATTGTTGTTCTTTTTAAGTTTTTCTTTACTCTTCCTTAGAAAATGATATCTCGGCATATGATGCCTAAGAATTGGGAAGGAAACATCAGACTTTATGAGCATTAGGTAAGATACAGATATAAAATGCCATCTCATGCAGGTCAGTCATATTTGAAATTATGTTTCCTTTAGAGAGGAATGTACCCACTGATAAGCCATCTCATATAATCAATGGGCGTGACTTCCTGTGAACTCTGCTCACGCTGAATCCCTATAAGTTAACAGCAGAAGGAGAGAAGGAACTTGAAAAACTCTCCTCTGTTTGATAACTATAGAATCCTGGGTACATACGAAGTTTAGCCAGAGAGCATATTGGTTTCAGCAGACTATGGTAAAGTTAATTAAGGATGATTAATGGAGCATTTTCCCTCCAATGATATCTGTGACAGAACAAAGCTGTCCGAGGCTTGTCAAGCAGAATTTGAGTTGAATGAGTATTTATGTGATCAAATCTGAAGGCTGCCTCTTGACAGAGCGAGGATTCATCAATCAATTGCTCTGGCTTGCAGTGGTGGGAAATTGGTCTATCCTTATAGGTTCTCTTCCCATCCCCCATTTTTTTTCATTCAATCATCCCTCAGGCTACAATGCATCTTTCGCTTTTACCTCTGACCACCTTAAGGGCTATCAGAGAAAAGTAAAAGCAAGGGGGGAAAACATCTATTACGGTTGTTATTTCTCAGCTGAACTGGTACAATTGATTTCTTTTAAGCAGAGGGTTATAAAGTGACTAGGCTGGTGAAAGGAATTAATTGGCATTAATAAAAGTTATCTTACAGCTTGATGAGAAATGATAGTGGCTTAGTCAAAAACTATTTGTCACATAGCTGTGCCCTCTTTGTACTTGTACCTTTTTTTCCTTATAAAACTGTAAGCCATTTCTTAAACTTTTGTAAAATGTTAAGTCTAAGAATAGGCTAGAGAAGAACAAACACAGCCTATGTTTTAGGTTTCTGCTTTTAGCCATATTCTACCATCTGCAGTGGGCAGATTTGGACTTTAATTCAGTTTGGTGTTGGCCGCTGGCTCCACCAGGTAAGGCACTGTCAGGCATCAGGTCTGCCTATGTCAAGCACTGATCTCCCTGGACAGCAGGCTCATTTTCACCTAGGATCTGCAGGGTCTTGTTTTATTACACCAGACCAGTGACATTGCAGAGGTATGATCAGGGATTAGCTAAAATAAAATAGCTATATACATTTTAGAAGGTTTATGCAAGTGATTTTACATGTATTATCTGACTTGATGTCCACAAAAAAATTCATGTAAACAGGGCATGTGAAAATTCCTATTAAATAATGTGGAAAGTGAGGTTGAGAGAGGTTTCATGACTTGCTGGAAGGATATAGCTGTACATGGTGACTCAGATGGGCCATGGATCCAATTCCGGGCACTATCACCATACCCCTCTACCTCTCTTGTGGGCTGCTATCTTTTTGCATCATGGTTCACCACTTGTTTGCTCTTGCAAATGGTGGTACAATGTTTACACCAGAGTGTAAGTGCAATCACGTGAGTTTGTAATGGACAGTGCCACTTGAGCAAGTTCTGTCTGATATTACCATGTCTGATGCTGGGCAATGTTGAATTCTGAGGTTGAATGACTGCCACTGGTAGTGGGATTTCTTCTCATGGCAAGGAAGGACTCTTGATGTGTTTAGCAATGTTCCGGTTTGCTAATGCTGCGCATTATGCAAAACACCAGAAATGGATTGGCTTTTATAAAAGGGGGTTTATTTGGTTACACAGTTACAGTCTTAAGGCCATAAAGTGTCCAAGGTAATGCATCAGCAATCGAGTACCTTCACTGGAGGATGGCCAATGGTGTCTAGAAAACCTCTGTTAGCTGGGAAGGCACGTGGCTGGTGTCTGCTCCAAGTTCTGGTTTCAAAATGGCTTTCTCCCAGGACATTCCTCTCTAGGCTTCAGCTTCTCTCCAAAATTGCTCTCAGTTGCTCTTGGGGCATTTGTCCTCTCTTAGCTTCCCCGGAGCAAAAGTCTGCTTTCAACAGCCGTCTTCAAAATGTCTCTATAAACTGCAGTTTCTCTCTCAGCTCCTGTGCATTCTTTTTTTTTTTTTTTTTTATGTTAATTTTTTTTAATCATCATTTTATTGAGATATATTCACATACCACGCAGTCATACAAAACAAATCGTACTTTCAATTGTTTACAGTACCATTACATAGTTGTATATTCATCACCTAAATCAATCCCTGACACCTTCATTAGCACACACTCAAAAATAACAAGAATAATAATTAGAGTGAAAAAGAGCAATTGAAGTAAAAAAGAACACTGGGTACCTTTGTCTGTTTGTTTCCTTCCCCTATTTTTCTACTCCTCCATCCATAAACTAGACAAAGTGGAGTGTGGTCCTTATGGCTTTCCCAATCCCACTGTCACCCCTCATAAGCTACATTTTTGTACAACTGTCTTTGAGATTCATGGGTTCTGGGTTGTAGTTTGATAGTTTCAGGTATCCACCACCAGCTACCCCAATTCTTTAGGACCTAAAAAGGGTTGTCTAAAGTGTGCGTAAGGGTGCCCACCAGAGTGACCTCTCGGCTCGTTTTGGAATCTCTCTGCCACTGAAGCTTATTTCATTTCCTTTCACATCCCCCTTTTGGTCAAGAAGATGTTCTCCGTCCCACAATGCCGGGTCTACATTCCTCCCCGGGAGTCATATTCTATGTTCCTGTGCATTCTTCAAAGTGTCCCTCTTGGCTGTAGCAAGCTCACTCCTTCTGTCTGAGCTTATATAGTGCTCTAGTAAACTAATCAAGGCCCATACTGAATGGGCGGGGCCACACCTCCCTGGAAACTATCCAATCAGAGTCATCACGCACAGTTGGGTGGGTCACATCTCCATGGAAACAACCTAACGCAAATGTTCCAACTTAATCAACACTAATACGTCTGCCTCCACAAGACTGCATCAAAGATAATGGTGTTTTGGGGGACACAATACATCCAAACTGGCACAAGCAGTAAAACCCATCTGCACATAGGCCCTTCCACAGTGTCAGCAAGGGAAATAAGTGGGCAGAGACAGTTTCCCGAAAGAGTAGCCCCAGCAATTCCTGGCATGTGTTGTTCAGAAGGAAAAAAATATATGCACACATACCCATACAATTGTTGGCATCATTTTTTTTTTTTTTTGGCTCAGATGAATAAAAAGAGTTTATTTTTAGTGTTTGGTTTTTAGATGACAGAGAAAATACTTGTTGGTTATTTATCAGAAAATTTCACTGATTTTCCAAAATCATGCTTATTCATCTCAAATTGTGCAATAATTGATTTTATAACCTACATTCTCATGGTCTTTGGAAAGCATGCATTAAAAGTTGCATTCGGTTTTGCCTGAAAGTTTTGCCTGAAAGTATTAGAATTTGGGGGAAAGTTTTGTTACCTTTGCTATGCATTTTCAGAGTGCAAGAGAAGATATAAAAAGGGAAATTATTTAATAAAAGCATTGTTGATGGGCTAGATAAATTTCAACTGATATTGTTTTTTCTTTTATTAATACATAAACACAAATCCTGATTAGTGTTTTAAGTCTCTAACTATAACAATGAGATTAGATTTCTAAAATCTCTTTGAAAAGTGTGATAAACATTCCAGATATTTAATATGAAGCTTTTCAGCCATATTATCATTGTGGATTACATTAATATTTTTATTTTTTAATTTTTTCTTTTGGCAAATGTTTTTCTCTGAAAATATTGAAGGACTTTATCTTCATTTTTTTTTTTCCTTTTTCAGACATTTTTGTGTAATAATACCAAAGACTTCTTGCTTGGTTCCAAAGTTCTTTAGACTAATAATTCTCTATTCTGTAAAATGTTTGTGGATAAAAATTTTTATTTATTTTAACTTTTTTGGAGTTATCCAAAGAGCAGAAAGCATTTATACAAAGACAGAAACACAACCAACCAAACTTCTCAGTCCTCAATTTATCCACTGTACCAATTTGATAATGTCTTCTGAGTTCGGAACACTCAGAATGTGAGAAAAACCCAGCAAATACAGAGTATGGAGGGACTATTTCTTCTCTTGTTACGTACGCTATATTTCTACAAACACTCATGAGTTTTAGTAGCTTTATGGGCAATTATAGCACCATCTGACCTATAAAACTCACAGTTAACCAAAAACCCTATGTCTGTGTAATGTGAACTATTTTTAAGTAAGGCCTTTCTTCATTCACTATTTAGGCAATTGATTTCTTAGACCTAAGTAAAGAATTTTCATATGTCTATTACACTTTAAAAATTTGTTTAGACCTATAGGTGTGATGTGGTAAGATATTTTAGTATCGAGGTTCTGTTACTTCAGGGACTTGCTATTTTTAACCCATGCCTACTTCCTCCCTTAGGCTTATGTCACTTTGATATCCTCCTCCCTCTTCTTTCATCCAAATCACTGATAAAATGCCTGAATGGGTTAGGGCACTTTCCAGGTTTCTGTAGAGCTATTAATTGTCCCAGTTCATGTATCATGGAGCCCAAACATCCAACAGGATCCAATGATAATAATATCACTTTTGTATCTTGGATGAATGCATGACATCATTTTCCAAGGTAAAGTAACAGTGTAGGTAGTAATAATTCAGGGCAGGGCTTTTGGCAGGGTCGGTAATTGCACTGCAATTGCAAAATTGATATATGCACTGTCTGTGCAAGTAGGAGAGTACTCCTAGTTAGATAGACACTCTGGCCATTCAATGGACATCACTGATTTTGCTGAGCTGGACTGCTTTAACTAAACTCTCTTGATTAATCATATATAATACAAAGCAAATATGACAAGATAGTTGCTGGGAAGATTGCAATTTTTTAAAAAAGGAATGTCCTGCACAATGGCCACAGTTTTTTCAACATTTTCCACTGTGTTAATTACAGAGTAATAAAATATAGCATGGAGGTCATAATTTTGATCTTGTGGCAAGCACAGGTGTATAGGTAAAAACATTAAAATATGGTTTAAAATTATTTGAGATTTTGGACAAATGCTAAGAAAATTTGCTCAGAGAGGAAAAATAAAATATATATATCATATATATGTGTGTATATATACATATAAACATTATGTAGGTTATATGTATGTAGAAAATATTATTAACTATAACTGAATTGTTTCCTGATATATTCTGAATCTCTGCCTTGAACTATTTTACATATTTTACAAGATTATAACCAAAAGATGTGGGCTCTGTTGTTATAATTTAGTATTTCTAGGAAAACTCTTCAACCAGAAGGAAACAACCAAACCAACAAACAAGCAAAAACCAGAAGGAGGTTTTCAGTGAAGAAGCTGAGACTTTGTTCCCTACAATGATCCCTTGGGTATAATTTCAAAATTTATGCCCGAAGTTTTACATTTATAATTTCATGAACAGTGAAGTAACTGTAAGTTTTTATTCTAAGAGCAAACAGAATCAGCAGAGATTTAAAAAACAACAACAACAACTAGTTAATGCCATTGGAATGGCTCTTAAGGACTTATTCCATCTTCCGTATATTTTTCATTCCAACACAAATGCATTTTTTTTTCATTTTTTTCCTGACCCACCCAATGTATTTGCAGTGTACAAAATTCCGCCTAAGCAGATTTTGATGCCCTTTCCCTCTGACTTCCTCTCTCTTTCCCTCTCCACTCTCCCCTCTTCCACCCTCTTCACTCTCTCTCTACCCCTTCCTCTGCCAAACAAAAACAAAACAAAACAAAATCTTCCCCCAGTGCTCTTCTCCATCTCACATCCAACCTTTAACATGGGACTCTGCCTTCCCTCATATCTAATCAACTCCTACTTGCCTTTAGGTCTTGGCTTAGACCTGCCTTCCTCTAGGAAGCCTTCTGTATGCCCTCCACATCTTTCACGTTTTACCCCTATCCTCAGTCCAGGAGAGGAGCTCTTCCTCTGTGCTTCCATAGTCCTGACAAGTGCTTGGGTATGCCTCTGTATCCACCAGCAGGCTGTATGTTCCAGGAAGACTGAGCCTGTGTCTGTGTGGTTTATGGTTGCATAGCCCAGCATGTAGCAGTTGCTCAATAAATATTTGGGAAAGAAATAATAGAAGGAAAGAAAGGGAGAGATGGTTGGATGCTATAGTATGGAAAGTATCTTAAGACCTCTCTCAAGTTCATCTTCCAGATGGAACACAGTTATGTATCAGGAATCTGCAGTAGAGATGGATAATGTGTCAGCACTCCAGATGGGAATAGACCCTGCTAATAGTGGCTGAAACAGTGCACCAAATCACAGCCTACTTGTTTGCAAAACTGGCCACCTTTATGTATGCTGGAAATTTGAGAGTAGGTGTGCCCCATAGCAAAAGGAAATTTATATTGATTTACAACATAATTGACCCCAGGCCCCCCTACCCAACTGCAGGCTGGTCAAGTGTGCTGGTATTTCCTCTCGTCCCTTTATTGCTGGTCATCTGTTTTATATGCAACTGAAAGTCTACTCCAAATCTCCCTGAGCTAAAATCTTTACCCTCTTTCTAAATTGCTTGGATTACCATGATTAAGAGAATGAGCACCTGTCTAGGAGTCATGTCTGTTGACTCTTGGCTCCATCACTTATAAATGTATAACCTTGGATAAGTCACTTCTTTGTACTTTGCTTTCCCCATCTGTACAATCAGGGCACTAGCCCACTTGTGTTCAGATTATTGAGATGCCCAAGTAATTCATGTGAAAATACATTGCAAACTCAAACATTGTGAGGAAGTCATAAGTTGATACAAATTGATAACAGGTCATAGACACTAAGTTGTCCATCAAGAGCAATGCTGAGTTTTCTTTAGCATATGAAACGGATCATCCTGTAGGAGCCTCTACTTAATTCCAAAAGTGTGAAACGGGCTTCAGAATGAGGGGTATTTGTATAAAGAGATATTCGTAAGTGTCCTCTCTTGTTTTGAGTACCTCTGAAAAAGGTTCCCTATGCTATTTGCTACTCTAAAAATTCACCCAGATTTTTAAAATACATTGAGCCCTGAATGTTTAGACTTAGATTATATTTACATTATAATTGAGTACCATTCTTTCCTTGCCTAGATATGTGAATACTATTTTTGTGTGCGTGTAAGCTTAAAAATTGACTGTCTAAATATTTAACCAGAGTTATTTTAAAAGAATTTCATTATTTATCTTCTTTATGATTTATATTATCACATTCTGTGTCTGTAGTTATGGTTTATCATAAGCAGCCCATCTGCTGCAACAGCCAAATTGGAACATTCATATAAGATGAGTTCAGATATCATAAACATGACAAGAGATGGATTACATTTAGTCTTTCTCCATGTTTAACTAATTTAATTTGTTTCCTATGCAGAAGAGGCTCTAAATTTACTTAATATATGTTAGCACTTAGGCACATAGTTAGAAACAAGGCGAAGGTCTTAACCTATTCGTAAATAAATGAGAAGATTCCTGTCGGAGAGAAAGAGAGAGACAGAATTTATGTCAAACAATCAGGAATTTAATACATAGTGGTCTTTTAGGATGTCCAGTTTGTGTACATACTCTTAAGGCATGATTACGAATAACTTCACTTCCTATAAACAATGTGACTGGAGAAATTACTCACAGATAAAACAAAAAGGGGAAGAAAGGTAAGACGTTTTAACTGAAGCCAATAAGTGAATTACTTTCCCTGAAAAGGTTAAAAATGGCAGATTTATTTTTTTGTTGCCATAATATTTGTCTTTGTTGGGCCAGCTATCTGAGGTAGTCCCCAGAAGATGCAGGGTTCATTGAGACGTCACCACATGACATCAGGTTCAAAGTTCAGCAGAGCCTGAAGGATTTTTCCCCTCTGTCCTTTGGGTACTCAAGAAGCCTTAACTTAAGGCTAGGTCTGTTGGCTGAATGAATGTATTTATACCGCTGTAGAGAAAGGCTTCAGTGATTATAGTGGATTTCCCCCTGCCCCTGATAAAGGTCAAGTAGAGGACTTTTTAGTGCAAGCAAAAGAGTCATTCATTTTTCACTCTTTAGGTAAGGGGCTTATGTCATATTATTAGTGAGAATGTGATTCACTATTAAAGCAACATAGGTCTTAATGATCTATAAAGCTGTTTCTCTCAAAGTTATGGAATCATTGCTCAGCAGACCTAAATATATGTTGTTCTAGGATCATGCAAGTCATGAACACTAAAAATAAAAATAAACATATTTCTCTGATGATGATTTATTACCAAACAATTTGGGGCTAATGCATTCACGTTATAGGATGCAAATACAAATGTGACATAACTGAGTGGGCCTTTAAGATGAAGTGTCATTACTTTGGGAAATATGGGCAGTGCCTCAACTTCATCACAGCCTTTGTAACATAATGTTTTGAGAGCCTCTGACTGATGGTTTCAACTTGCAGCAGTTTGGTACCTAAATTCCATACTTAGTGAGAGAATGCTTTCATTCAGCCTATTGATTACCCAAAGCACGTATGTGGGGATGTTGTGCGCCATTGTGAATTAGTATGTGAAGTTGGTAAAATGAGATTGGATGTCTCCTGTTGGGTAAGACACTGAGTTCACGGTGAGCACAAAGGCAGCACCATGGCAGCGACAGACTCAGCAAAAAATTGTATCATAACCTATGTCCATAAGGCTCAGTCCCCAAAGCTACTCTGTTAGGCTATTCAGAAATAATCCTGATGCAGTGACAATACCATTTTGGTTTGATGCATCGTGGTTGTTTTCCATATGAAGACAAAGAACTATAATGCCCCAAATTACTCACCAAAGTGAAAAGACATAGAGAAGCTGGAAAGGCATGTATTAAGCCGATCTTGCTTTCTTCAAGTCATAATTTCTTTTCTGATCCGCTACCATCCTCTCTTCCCAGGACTGCAATCTGTTACTTATCACTTTCTCTGTCTCATTCTTTCTTCTGTTTATTTTCTCCCACTCCTTTTACTATTTTTTCTTTTATTTTTCTTTCCTCTCTCCTTTTCCCATTTCACCCCATTTCTTGCTTTCTGAATCAAGGTGGGAGATAGGCTGGCATTGAATATATTCAATAGTTATATCCTTGGTACTGTTAAGAACTTGCTGATAGGAATGGATTTTCTAGTGTCAAGAGAGAACTGCCTTCCCTACAGAATAAATACATGCTCATCTTTCCATTCTGGATTTGGAATTGCTATTTTCATTAACTGAAATCAGTGGATTCGTTAATTTCTCAGCAATTTTTTTCTACCAGTACTATATGAATAATGTTTTATATATAAAACATTTTCTAATTCTACAACGGCATTTGTGCAAGACCTTCAGAAAATAAGTTAGGAAGTAGAAAGGAGGACAAAAGGAAACAAATGATGGAGCAAAGTGCACATTATGTGAGCACTGCAGACCCCTCTACAAGTTAGACAGCCCCAGTGTGCGACTAATTTATGTAGCTGATAACCTAAGTTAACAGAGACCCTGGCACTATTATGGAGGTAATATTTTCTCAAGGATGTACAGTCTTAAACAACTTCTTCCTGTATTAGGTTCATACATGCTTTCCTTTAACATAAAACAGGTATGTCTGTTCTCTTGTTCCATTTCATTTTCTTGGAAAAATAAATTTATCGTAGGCCAGCTGAATGGAAATTCTGCTTACTGTTTATGACTGAGGTTGCTCTCCCCTTCTCCTGTATTACCCAGGGAATTAGTTCAATATAGAGTCTTATTCCACACCCATTTCTTTATTTTTCCCCTCTCCATCCTTCTATTCAGGGTCCTGTTTCAAAAACTATATGACCATAGAGCAGCTGGTAACATTTAGTAACCACCTGCACAAGTAGTTCTGTTTCCAATGGAAGAAAATTTAGCTTACATAAGGCAAAAAACTGTAAGGTGTCGGCTTTTCCATTTTTATTTGTATTTGTGTACATTTTCTTACTCACTGATGAATGTTCTGCTAAGTGAAACTTAACTCCTTGGTCAAGAATGAGAAACAGTATGGTGCAGCAGTCATTTGTTTCAATAAGGTTTGGTTAAATTGAAACTCTGTCAGTAAGGTGAGAGGTTGATCATGGCCAGGAAGAGACTCTTAAAATCTGTAACTTCTTTGAAGGGTGAGAAAAGCACCCTCTTGAATTGGAAAATACTACCATGATTTTCCAGGTAACAGTTCCTGTTGAAGACTATGAAAAGCCATCATGATGTGTGCTGGATTCCAAAGAAAGGTCTGCACAGTCAGACTTTTGAGACCTAACAGTAAATAAATTAACTTTCCATTGCTTGGGAACAAGTTTAAATCTCTAAGTTTTTATTAAATTGTTCACATAACTATCCACTGAATAGTGACTATAACTCCACTAACAGTGACTAATGTGTCAAGTGGTGACTTTCCTTAAATTAGGGTAGCTATTCTGTAAATGAAACCCCAAACCAAAAAGCTGCCATCTACAAATACCTGGTGACTAACCTATGTAAAGCCAATTACAGCTCATAAGTCACCTTTGTTTGTCTCCTCGCATTTAATCCTCAATCACCATTTTTTTCTTCTAAGTAGAAGAACTCGAACACTAGTAAGCGTTAAACCCATATAGACTTCCAGTATAGCTATCTTTTAAGGAAAACATTCAGCAGTTAAGGTTGTTTTATTTAGGTTTAAAATGTAGAAATGTTTTGGAAGGCACAGAATAACTGGGCAGTTATTCTATCCAGGAGCATGAACCATACAAATAAATGCTAGCTTTCTTTTTTAATCTAATTCTAAGATGGAAAGGATCCTAGAAGAAATTTAGTTTAATATCTTGGTTTTTAGATTAACAAGCCAAAATACATGACCAAGGTCAAGTACTAGTTAATGGCCACACTGAGAATAGAACCAAATTAAATCATAGGACAATATGATGTTCTTCCTTCTATCCTTTTTTTCTTATCCTCCCTTTATCCTTCCCTCCCTCCTCCTTTCTTCTCTGGGAAGGGGATGTAGTGAAAGAAGAGCTGAATTCCCTTTAAAGACAAATTGAATTCAACAGCATTTAGATGTTTGTAAGACACCCTTAAGTGCTATAAAGGTTACGAGGTAATACTCTTTAAATATAATAGAATAATCTAAGATAGGAGATGATAAATCCCAAAATGAAAGGGTAAAGATTATGAACTTCTCTTGAGTTAAGTGTGGACCAAAAAAGACTTCAAGAAAGACTTTGAAAGATGAGCAGTATATCCATAGGCACTGCCTTATTGCATTCTTTCTTTCCAAGTACAAATAGTCTTTACCATCTGCCTCTATCTCCTCAGTTCCCATGCAGTTTTCATATTATTGCAACCTTCTTTTTGTCTGCATAACTGGAAAAGTTCAGTAATGACTCCCAATCGCCAAATCCAGTGCCTGGAATTGTCTGAAGAAAGTTATGGTGGACCTGGGGTTTTCTTCCACAGGAAAAAAAGGATGTTTTTTTTTTCCCCCACCATCCTCCCCTCCACAGTCCTCAAATGTTGGTGTTTCCTAGGATCCAGGCCTCTGCCTTCCTCTCTTCCTGTACCACCTGATTTCCTTGGGTAAAATCTGCCTAATACACCATCTATTTGTTATGGACTCTCAAATCTTTACCTAAGGTTCCAAGTCCACAATTCCACCCTCTGGCTGAACATTCTCACCTGAATATCTAGCCCCACTTTAAATAAATGGGGTGCAATTTTGCTGCCCTTATTTCCCATTGCGGTTAATAGTTTCATCTACCTTGTTTCTCAGGTTAGAACTCAGAAGTCTAACTTGAATTCTTGCACTCCTCTCTTCATCCTTGACCAATGATTTGCCAAATTTAATGTTCTGCATCCCAGTGAAATTTCTTGATTCTGCCTTATTCTCCCAAATCACATTGCATTTTTCCTAATTCGTAGCCTCACCACCTATTGCCAAGACTGCTTATAAGAGGGTTCCAGATGGTCTCCCTTCCATTCAAGACCATCCTTTCTAAACATCAAACATCAACTGTGAGATAATCTTTTATTTGCTTAAGGCACGATTCTGTTTCCCCATTGTCAATAGCGTATTCTTAACTGTACTTTGCTGAGCCCCTAGACCCCCCATGGGGCACCTCAAGAAGTAATACTAGGGGAGGAAAAGCCAAGAGGGTGGGCCTCCTAACTCCCCATCTCAGCCTCACCAGTGTGGCATCACTTTTTATATGTTTGATATGTTGTGGGTTTTCATCAGAATATGCTGGAGAAAAAAGTGTTCTGCTGCTAAAAGCCTTTGCAAAACACTTTAGAAAGTCTAGCCTCCTCAGCCTGATATGCATGGCCCTTTAGATTTTAGTTATAAAGTATCTTCAGCTTCATTTTTCCCCTTTCCCTGACTTCTGGAAGCACTGTACTCCTTCACCACTCTGCATCTTGATTTATGCTGTTTTTTTCTTGAACTCCTCATGTTTGCTCTCCACTTTCTCTGCCATCTCTAGGTGGCAAAATTCCTAATGATTCAGGTCAAATGTTGCCCTCACAGCTGTCCCTGAGAGAGGAGCCTAAAGAAAGACATTCTTCATAAATCTCTTCAAAACCTGAACGCAGCAGCTGCCTCCATCTCCAAACAGTTTCCACTGGAAGGCAGCGAGTGAGTCTTGCTGTTAGTGCCCAGCCCACAGCCCCACATCTGGGATGAGGGAAGTGCTGCTCGGTCGATAGTTTCAGATGCTTGTCCTCTTCCTGCTGCTGCTACAATGGCAAAGCCAAGAAACATTTGCAAACAAAAGTGTGAAGTATCAAGAATAGCATTTTAGGTGTCAGAAGATTGACCTTAAAGTCAAGTGCAGATTGGATAAAAGGGGAAATCCTGGGGTCAGGGAGATAGGGGTCTAATGGGGATTGTCAGAATGGTAAAGTATGAAGGAAATTAAAATCTATTACAGATTCATTGCTGAATGGATGGAATGAGTAAAAACACATATATTTCAGAGGAGAGAGGGGGAAGGGTACAGTGTGGAAATCCTGACTAGGGCAATGAGTATGTTTGTCCATTCCCCTGCACTATGCATTCATTCCATGGAGACCAGATAGGCTATTTGGTTGTACATCCCCATCATGCAGCTGGAGAGGCAGTAGCCCAGCAGTAGCAGCTGCAGCACAAACTTGCCTTTGTTACTATGTGCCAGACACTGTGCTATGTGCTTCACTTGCATTACCTCACGTGTTTTAGATTGGGTGCTGCTATGACAAATACCACACAATTGGTTTACTTAACAGCAGGAATTTATTGTCTCGTGGTTTCAGAAACCGGAAGTCTTGCTTCCTCCCAGGGTGGAGAGTGTTCTGCCAGGCTGGGGATCCTCAGGTTCCCTGCTTTCTTGTCACATGGTAATGTGCTCTCTTTCTCTTCTGGGTTCCTGCAGACTTGTCTTTCTGCAGACCTCAGGCTTCCAGCTCCTCCTCATGGCTTTCTCTCTATAAGGTCTTCAGTAGTAACTAGATAAAAACCCATCCCGATTCAGTTGGCCACACCTGAATTTAAAGTGACATCTTCAAAAGTCCTATTTACAATGGGTTCACACCCACAGAAATAGGATTTTGATTAAGAGTATGTAAGTCAACTTACCCCACCATGAAATAAGTACTCTAAGTACAATTACTACCTCCACAATAGAGATGAGAACAATGAGGTTCAGAGAGGTTAATTAACTTGCACAAGGCTTCATAGCTGTAGACCTTGGGTAGGAACTCAAGTCTGTCTGACTCCAGAGCCTGATCTCTACTCCATTCACTACTCAATCCCAACATCCTTCGTTTAGCCAAGTACTTTTTATCTACTATTTGAATACTCACAAGTTCTGGGAACATCTCCTTTGTTAATGCAAATCAGGGAAGTTAGTGTCCCAGAAAAGTGAGTTCTCTAGATATCTGAAGCCAATATCTTTGAGCCCTATGGCTTCTATAATGTTGCTATTGAGGAGAAAAATTTTCTAAAACCTTTAGTCCCGGAAACCAAATAGCCAATCTTGTTGTATCCTAAATCAAAATAAATTGCAATTGAGTGACTCTTTTTTTTTTTTTTAAGAAAAGTGTATGAGCTTTAGCACGTGGGCTTAACCTGTGCCTCCAAAATTAAACACAATTTTCATACACTCATGGGTCCTGGGCTGAGTATTATGTAACTTGAGTTAGATAACTTCCCTGCAGATTTAGACTTAAAATGTGCTTCAGTGCTTTAAACAAGTTGGTCCTGTAATATTTTTCAAAGTGTACTCCATGGACCACATGCATCAGAATCTGGGATACTATTTTATAAAGCAGATTCCTGGACATAATCTCAGATCTACAGATTTAGAATATTTGAGGAGTGATGTCCAAGAACCTGCTTTCTAAAAAACAAAAAATAAAAACAGCATGCTCTGTGAAGTTGAGAACCACTGCCCTCTGATGGGCTCCTGAGAGGTGGATTTCCTGTCAGTTCTACGAGCACAATCATCTTTATCTACTACAAAGAGTGTGGTGATGGTCCTTTGAGTAAAGTGGGACTAAAAGTCCTAAGCACTGACATTAAACTATGCAGACATTTATTAATAGTTGTTAGCCTTGGCAGCGCCATTTTATATGATGCCCTGCCAAATGCCTTTCAACTAGTGACTTTCTGTGGTAATTAATTGTCAATACATCAACCCTGTGAATGTTTAGACTCAGATCCAGCAGGCCTAGCACCTGCCCAAATGACCCCTCTTCCTACACTTTATCCATTTTGTTGCTTAGCTTTGATATACCTTTCTCATCTGTATATATATAAATAGTTTTATAAGGTCCTCCTGTAGTAGGAACTCTACATATGTCTTATTTAATTCTCATAATACCCCACAAAGGAGGGTGTTATTGGCGCCATTATGCAGATGGGAAAATTGAGGTATAGATACCTTAATTAATCTGCCCAAGGACACAGAACCAGGGACTTGGGCTTGGGGTTTGAACCCAGATTCACCTGACTCTATAATCCTGCCTTTTCCCAATATGCCTGGCTGCTTCCTCCCAATTGGCTTCTTCCTGGATGGGTGCAGGTATAGCTGTTATTTAGGCATCCTATGCAGGACCCTGGTAAAAATACCACCAAATCCATTTCCGTGGTGTTTGGGGAATCCTCACCTTACAAAGCTACAACCTAGGGATGAGCAGGTAAATGGTATCACAAACTTGGAGGCATGATTGAAATCTGGAATTATTTTTCTGCAGTAATTTCTCTTACCAATATCACTAACCTAGTTACTGAATCTAATTTGGCTGATGTCTGGAGTCAAGGAATGGCCTTTTCCCCTGCCACACTACTGATTTTTTAGTCAGTGTTGGCCGATAGGACTTCCTGCCGTGAAGGACAGGCTCTGTCCAATAGGGAAGCCTCTAGCTGCATGTCACTATTGAACACGCCAAAGATGGCTAGTGTGGCTGAGGAATTTTTAATTTTATTTAATCTTAATTAATTAATATTTATATGTGAAGAGTTAAATGTGGCTAGTGGTCACCAGACTGAACAGCATACATCTAGATTGTACAGGAAAACAGTGGAGTCAAGTAACTAAGGATTCGGATCTGGCATCAAACTGCGTGGTTCACTAGTTTGTGTACCTTATGCAATTTACTTGACATCTCTGTTTTTTTATTTCCTTGACTATGAAATGGTAATAGTGATAGTATATACCTTACTTAAAAATACTTAGCACAATGCCTAGCACAGAGTAAGGACTCAAAAATGTTAGCAGCTGTTCTTGTATATGTTACTACTATTAGCTTCAACTTCCTATATCATTTGATGATGTTGCTTTCCTCTTTGTTACTTGAAATATCTCTTTAGAAGTTTTGATGACATGGAGCTGCATAATAAATATTTATTGAATTTATTTCTAAAATCTCTCAGATTTAGGACCTTTGATAAACAGGGCTGGTATATATAGAAAGGATGTTGGAGTGAGTCTTGGAAAATGCCTTCCTTTCTTCAGATATGCAATAGGAAAGTGCAGTCTTGCTCAAGAAGGAAAAAGATGGAAAGGAAATTGTTCTAGTTTGCTAATGTTGTGGAATGCAAAACACCAGAGATGGATTGGCTTTTATAAAAAGGGGGTTTATTTGGCTATACAGCTACAGTCTTAAGGCCATAAAGTGTCCAAGGTAACAGATCAGTAATCGAGTACCTTCACTGGAGGATGGCCAATGGTGTCCAGAAAACCTCTGTTAGCTGGGAAGGCACGTGGCTGGCATCTGCTCCAAAGTTCTGGTTTCAAAATGGCTTTCTCCCGGGATGTTCCTCTCTAGCAAGCTTGCTCCTCTTCAAAACGTCACTCATAGCTGCACTCCGTTCCGTCTCTTGGAGTCAGCATGTTTTATATGGCTCCACTGATCAAGGCCCACCCTGAATGGGTGGGGTCACACCTCCATAGGAGTATCCCACCAAAGTCACCACCCACAGCTGGGTGGGGCACATTCCAAGCGAATCTAACCAGCACCAAAACGTCTGTCCCACAAGACCACAATGATAATGGCATTTGGGGGACACAATACATTCAAACCGGCACAGAAATAAAGAGATGCTGATCTTACAAAGAAAAAAAATCCTAACATTTCTTCTTCCATATGATGCTAAATACACATGATCCTGAAAAGTCCATTTGAAATTCGAAATGTGTGAGGAAGTGATCAAGGGAAGGAGCATGCTAATAGGGCACATGATAAGTAGTAGGAAATCGTTCCTCATCAGGCATATTGTAAATCAATCTTTGTGATTTTTATTAGTCAGTCAGTATATGTATACCTTGTGCATTGGAAAAACCACATACGCCTGAAGAGATTTGCACACCACGTAGTGTATATGTATGTATGTGTTTGTGTGTATGTGTATATATTAATATTGACATTAAAATTAGATAGTAAAACCTTTTCATTTAGTGCCAACTAAGTCTAGCCACAATAAATTGAAAATTTAAACTACCTTGGCATGCCGCGGCTTATAAAGGCCTTGTAAATGTCTAATACAAATATTTTTCCACATGAAAATCATATTGGACCTGAGGTTTAAAGTACTGTAGATAGGAAAGAGAGGTAAATATTGGCCTTTTTACTTTGCGACCATATTATAAATGCCAGATAATGGAAAAACTAGTAAAGTTTAAAAGGAATTCCAAAAGCAAGAACAAAACACTGGGTCACAAATAGTCTTTCTTCTTCATCTGCCTTGTGGATTAATGTTGACCTCACTGTCCGTGAGTCATTTTAAGAGAGAATGACGGATGCTGCTCAGCTTGGGCAGGGCTGCAGGCCTGGGGCAGCAGTGGGGGGCAGGGGGCGGGACTCAAGGGACCCCATACTATTGATGAGACCTTATGGCTGCTTGGCTGACAGCTTAAAGAGACCAACCAACCGCCGGAGCAACGAAACATAATATGTCTGTTTAATGAGTTGAATTTGAAGAACTTTTTGAGTAGAAGGGAGCTGGGGTATTTCAGAAGGGCTTGGTTCATCACAGTTGCCTGTCTACACCTTTATTAGCTGTTAAAAGGTGCCAAGCATAGACATTTGTCAGTTTACTATGAAGTAATTCTCTCCTTTTAAAGACTTTCACTGGCAGGATATTGAGAGGGCCCTATCCTTACAACCTTGTTTAAGTATTGACTTTGTGTTGATTTTATTATTCAAATAGGCCCCACCTATTGTTTCAGAGGTCATTGAGCTTTTTCACTGCATTTCATCTGAACTGTAGCCCCTGGCCAACCACACTCTTTCTTCTTAGGCAAACATTCTTAGTTGGAAACTATCATTCCACACATCACAGCAAATCTCAGACAACTTGAGTTTAATTATTCCCTGTCGACTGGCTTTGCCATTACCAAAATTTCTTTTCACACACTGGCACTGGGAGTGGAAGTGTAGGGTTTCTTAGCTCTCAGCACAATAGCTTTTGCGTGAAGATCTCACAGTTTATTTCATAGTGCAGAGGCCTACTTGTGGTCTCTAATATTTATTTAAACGTAAATTGCAAAGAAAGGCAGGGGTGACACAATATCACTATCTACACTGTAGTGAAAAGAAAGCCTGTGAGTAGGCTTATATATTATTTTAAAAGAGTGGATTTCCCTTAAAACTTTTTTTTTTCTTTTGCCTTTCAAGTGGATGTCCAAGAGATTTTAACCACCCTTTGGTTTTCCTTAATTTTTAGAACACATTTATGTTTTATTACTCCACTAAATAAATAATGTGGGCAAACTGAACTTGTCGTGATGTTTAAAAAACTGTAATTTCATGATTAATAGTGTCTAATCTGGATGCCCCATGAAAGCTTTGTGCAACAAGTGGTGTTCCGTGTTATTAAAGGTTAGCAACCTCACAGAAGGGACATTTCAGTGATTGTTTCCAATGAGGTTTGTAGTCTAAAGAGTTATGAGAAAAATAATAAAAGTTTGGAGTTGGATATCTAGAATAACATATCCTGGGATTTATCACTGCCTAGAAATTAAGAAATGCAAACGGAAAGAGCTGAGTAAGTTAAGTTTTGAAAACTCATTTTGAACTCTCAAGCAATAGGAGAAGCTAGCATGTGCGCAAGATTGCTTTAAAAATAATGTGTGGTTAGTGTACCTTACCTAGCTGGCAAACACCCTAGGAGTCCACTAAATGCATGCCCAGCACCTTCTGCTTCTTTTCTGGAATATACTGTTCTTCTCCATGGGCTCCAGGCTTCCAGTTTATGCCTGTTGAACCCCCTGAAACACTATAGGATTGACTCTGAGAATTAACTAGGAGGGATCTTCTTGATGATTATACCTTGGCTCTGCTCATTTGTGGGTTAAGGCAAATGCCAATTTCATAAGTAATGTTTTAAACACCTGAATCTGAATGCTGCTCCTTTGTCAAAATTCTCCAGTGAATTCCCATTGCATTCAGGAGCAAGTTCAAAATTCATATCAGCATTCACTCCATCATCTAACTCTTGAAAACTCTTCAGCCTACCACCTTATTTTTCAGCCATCCTCAGTTCCTCAAACTTGACCACAGGTTCTCACATGCTATACATTCATCCAGTGAGTGAGGATGACCCAGTGACATTCAATAGTTACCAGAAGAGACAGATTCTCCTTTTAAAATCCTGGGGATTTTAGGAAGTTGTCTTCAAGCCTGGCTTCTGTAAATAAAGTTGTGCTTGATGGCTTAAGTGATGGGAGTGTGGTCATTTGAGTAATGTGCCAGATGGTTGCATAAATCCCTGGGAAGTGGCATATTCTTCTGTTTAATTTTTGAAAGGCCACATGTCAGGTTGAGAAAGGAAAATAATAAATGAATGACTTTGTCTTGTGCTGATAAATTGCTTTCTTTAACTGTGCCTTCAGTTGTACACCATTCAATATAATATCCAATCTACTGCCTTTCCTCAGAAGGTACAAGGAGATATTGTTTAGGAAAGAAAATAAAACAAGAACCTATATTTACCTGATATGGATAAAATATGTCCTTTAAAATATTTTCATAATTGAAGCACTGTAATAATTTAGGCATGAAATTACTGAGCCTAAATTTAGGCATGAAATTACTGAGCCTAGATTTTCCTCTTCATAAAGATGTTTTTACTCAAGGTTTTTTCATGCATTGTGTCCTAACTTTCCAATTATTATTTCTCTACCTGTCCTTTTCAATACCCCAGAATAATTAGAAGGGAAACTTCTAAAATTTTGATGCTATGTGTCTATTCCTCTACATCACATTAATAAGTATCAACAGTGCTAGAAGGAAATGCTTGGCAATTGACCATTACTGATTTGTTCAAAATTTACTTCTACTTTAATTGAGCATCAAATATGAAACAGGGACAAGGGTGTTGTACTGGTTTGGAGCTTTTATGTACCCCAGAAAAGACTATGTTCTTTTAATCCAGTCTTGTGGGGACAGACCTATTGCTAGCTGGGATCTTTTGATTAGGTTGTTTCCATGGAGATGTGACCCAGCCTGTTCAAGGTGGGTCTTAATCCTTTACTGGAGTCCTTTAAGAGAGCTCATGGAGAGACAGAGCTTAGGAAGAAAATGCTCTGGGAGAAGTTGAGAGAGAAATGCCCAGAAACTTTTGGAGACAGCCAGTTTGAAACCAGAGGCCAAGAGAGAAGGACCAGCAGACATTGCCATGTGCCTTACCATGTGACAGAGGAACCCAGGATGCTAGCAGCATTTCCTTACTGAAGGTATCTTCCTCTTGATGTCTTAATTTGGACATTTGCATGGTCTTAGAGCTCTAAATTTGTAACCTAATAAATCCCCATTGAAAAAGCCAACCAGTTTCTGGTATATTGCATCCCAGCAGCTTTAGTAAACCAAAATGGGTGTATAAGACATTTTTCCTGGTCTTGAAAACCTTGCATATTATTGGCAAAAAAAACATAACAAGGTAGATTTATGTCCATTAGGCTGTAGGAGCACAGCAAAATTCCTCCCACTGAGAGTTGGGGACTTTGCCCCCCATTTCTGCTAATGATATCTTTTAAATGATGAGTGTGAGTTAACACAGTAATAAAGAGTAGAAGGAGTATTCTGGGTAAAGAGTGGCCTTCCAGAGCAAAGGTGTAGAACCAGAACCACCAGGGTAAACGTGAGCAATTATGATCTGATCAGTACTTACAGACTGCAAAGTATGAAGTAGGGAGTAAGAAGACTTGAGTTTGTCATTGCTGGTGGAGGCCACATGGAGTATCTTATATTTCCTGTTGAGTTCTTTGGCCTTCAGGCTATCAGTGTTGGAGAATCATTGAAGGACTTTAAGCAGGGAATTGATATGGTTTAATATGTATGCAAGATGGATCACTTTCGCTACAGTTGGCATAATGGGTATAATATGGGCAAGTCTGGAGGCAGGGAGTTGGGTGTGATAAAGTGGGAGGAGACAAACAATAGTAGAAACAACTGATAGGAGAAATATTTAGGAAATACAATTGACAAAGTTTGAGGATTCATTGGGTTTGGGAACTGAAAAAGGCATGAAATCTAAGATAGTGCCAGCCAGTGAAAGAGAGTGAACAGGAAATGCTTTTCAGATTTGGCCACTGAATTTCAGATGCCTCTGGGATAACTGGATCTACCAGTCTGGAACTCAGAAGGGAGCCTGTGGTCAGAGATATTGTCAGTGAGTTACAGATACTGTCAAAGAGTCTCCAGCAGAAGGATGGGCAAAGAGGGGGTGGTGATTAAGGCTTTGAGAGTGGTTGGAAGAGGCTCCAGTAGGCATGTTGATGGGAGAATGGGCTGAGGGCAAAATCCTGAGGGACACTTGGCATTTACTTAATAAATGAAGAAAATGACCCCAGTGGAGGATCCTGAAAAAGAATCATCAAAAGTAGAAGGTGAACCAGGGGACGGTGAGTCATGAATGCCAAAGTAGTAGACCATTTCAATAAGGAGGAAGTGGTTGAATACCAGATATTGTAATTTTTACTTATATCTTATGTTTGCTCCTGTGCTCATTTTGGGCTGTTTTAGTAATGACGGAAACAGATATGGCATGAACAGGGCCAAAATGAAAAGACATTCTTCCTCTAGGGGTAAAATATGGAATACAATCAACTTCATGTCAATGCAATAATCATAACAATCATTTAATTGATAATTATATAGTACTTAGAGTACATGAAATGTCCTGATTTCCAATATCAATTGATTTTCACCTAGCTTCAATAATGTGGACATTGAGACTTTGGATTTCCCCCTTTTTACAGTCATAGAAACCAATGCACAGTGCAGCTAAGTGACTTGTAAGCCTGGTTGCTGTTGAGCAGTAGAGCTTGGCAACACCATGACCCACTGTGTCTTCATGGAGCAGCCTTAAGAATCCAAGCATTACTAGGAAATGGTATATATCCTGTTAGCCTATGAACACAAAATCTTCACATTCTTTCTTCAGGTATGTTATATTCCCCCTAGTCATTATAATTAAAAAATTTCAATTTCATAAAGTTGCAGTTATCAAAGTATCAGTTATTATGTTTCCATTTCTTTTTCATTTCCCAGAGCCATAAAATGAAATTTGCAGCCACAATTTGCTTCTTCTGAGATTAAGTTTATTTGAAGAATAATGTACAGAAGATTATGCTTTAATTATATCTACAAGGATACCTACAAAAGAAAATTAAGTGAAAACCCATTATAGTAGTAAGCAGGAAAAGAAATTGACATTTGTTAGGATTTTGTAGAATATTGGGAAGCATTATCTGGAGTAAAATAGGTAACAATCTGTACAAGATAAGAAAAAAAGTTAAGTCGGTGTCATAGGAGATGAAATGGTTGTATTACTTGATATAAAGTATCTGCCATTACACGGATAGCTTTTATGTGTCAGGTTAAACCATGCACAGGCTTTTTTTTTTAAAAAAAAAATGTTTGCCTTTATTCATCTTAGTAAAAATTTAAAGCATCTGGAACAAAAAAGGAGAGTTTGTCTTATTTCTCATTCCTCGATTCTTTCTTTGCCAGTATTGCCTTTAGACACAGCACTCCTTTATTTTCATGTAGGTATCACATTGATTTCCTCTGTCCTATGTGCCACATTGGATAGAGCCCATTGAATGTTGGTTTAATTTCCCATTGTCCATTCTGGAATGACCTGATGTTCCTTTAGTATTTATTTTCCCTCTCTTGGGAACTTTCTATTTTGCTGGAATCAGTTTTCTGTTTTTTCCTGGAGAAAACTAAGGCCAATAGTTCTACTCCCCTCCCCCGCCACCCTCAATAATTTGCTCTAGTATTTGTTCCATGCCAGTTTCTCTGGGTCTCTTAATGGTCTTCTCCATTTGGCAATGGTTGAGGAATACTTTCTTATGTCTGATACTATGAAATTTTCATAGTTTACTTCGTCAGTATTAGAGTAACATGTAGTAAGTGCTCAACAAATGGCTGTCACATAATTTATTCCTATAGTCATTTATTTCATGTATAGTTATTATATTTTATTTTGGATTGGTTTTAAAATACATTTTGATGACCATTTAAATTTTATACTGCTCCTTTAAAAGGATTAAAGTGGCCATGATATAAAATGTTAAAATGCTTAATAACTGTCATAGATAATTCAAACTTGTATTTCATTAAACATGTAAACATGTATTGGGTACCCATGATCTACAAACTACTTGACTCAGCATTAAAAGATATAAAAAATGACAAAGTTCCTGTCTCCAAGGAGAATAAAGTCTAACAGAGGATTCAGGATGAATGAAATCTCACAATCCATCTTGAATTTTTGTTGGTTATAAATAGGTTTCGTCATAAGAACCAAAGCAATTAATTCATTCTTATATACTCAGCAAGCATTTCTAGCTAATAGGAAAAAAAAAAAAAAACAAAAAACAAAGAAAACAAGGACATTTTACTTACGACACTATCTTTCTCCAAATCTTCACCATTGTTTCTTCTTTGCTGAAATAAAGAATATGTTCTGATAGAAAATTGTTGTGTATAAAATTGAATTATGTGTGTGTTTATTTAGAAAATCAGTCTTAAAGAATTCAAGGTATCTGTAAGAATACAGTGACATAAAAACAAAAAGAAACTCCAGGAGCACATTTTGAAAGCTTCATATTAATTTTACAACACTGAAAGCAGAATATTCATTTTGGAGTCTTGTGTATGAATGGAAGATCATTCTGTCATTTACAAATGTAAAACTGCCCATTGGATTTAGAAACTTGTAGTGTCAGAATGAAGAATCAGAGTCTACAATGTTGATCTTTGATGGAAAAGGGCATTATAGGTAGAATCTCAAAAGCACTGAAATGCTTATTAAAAATAGGTTAACATAATGTTTGATTTTTTTCTATTCAGCTTTGGAATTCAATAGTGTACCCTTCTTCGGTAATATGAGAGGAAAAACTTCCCCAGCTGCTACTTTTTTTTTTTAGGGAACATTAATGTGGGGATTCCTTGCAAAGCTTTTTGGAATGTTGGCCTCTGATCTCAAACCAGACTGCTGGTTCATGATGGAGAGCAGAGAACTCACCATAGCTCTAGCCATTTTCTCTATTGTGAAAGGGGAAAAAAACGTTGGCCAAGTTCACATATTGGCAGCCACAAATGTGTGTATACATTTGAGCTGTGCCTTCATCTGATTTTAGACAATTAAGTACAATGGGAAACAATATAATTTGAGGGTTATTTCTAAGAGAACAGAGAGGCTTAATGTTGATTTTTGAGGTCTGAGTTGGAACAGATGATTTTAATGATTAAAATAGACATCTAAATCAACGGGGGTAAAAATAGAGTGGTTCTATCAGAAGAGGGTTTGCAGCATTAGGCATATACATGAAATAGCTTTTGTGATAGTCTGGGGATTTCATTTCCAGTATGAGCTACATAAATGGCTAAATATAATTTTCCTAAAAATATTACTTCATTGGACCAATAGCAAGATACCATCCTGGCCTTTGTATTTTGGCTGGCTGACATTTTCTTCATTCCCATGAAAAAAAAAAGTAGAACTGCCCTCATATAGAATTGAACAGAACAAAGTATCATGCTGCCCCTCTCTATTTACTAAGATAAACTTCTGATAAGATGGTTAAGCAGGAAGTTGGAATAGTTCAGGGAGGCTGAAGGCTACTTCTTGCTCTATCTGGGACATTATTTTATGTTTTGGAATTCTACTAGAAGTATTTTTTTTTTTAAAGTACAAGATGTACTGACTTTTAGAATGGTACTGTAGGTTTCTTCTGAGGTATTGAATAAGTGTGGAAAAATGTCAATATTTTTATTTGTATTAACACTCTAAGGTCAGAGCAAACATTTAGTAATATGAGAGAAAGTATGCCACTTGGGTTCTGGAATGTTTGCAAAGAGCATAGAACACATGTGGAGTTAAAATTACCATCATTTCCATTTATAAATAAGTTTTCCTAGCATACTGATTATTCTAGTCCAAATTAATTACAGGTTAATTTAATTTATTTGATAACTGCAGATAGTGAGTTTTTATATCATGGTTTCATATCTTTCTTCTATTTAATGTGTCTGACTCAGGGAAAGATTTCACCTGTGACCCAGGTGAAGATATTAAATATTGTCTTTTTGCTAAAGGTCATGTATAATAATCTTTTCTCTTACATTAATTGATAAAACAAAACAAATTCTTAAAAGCTATTTTTGTCATCTGAAGCACATTGTTCAGTTTAATTTAGTCTATACTTTTGGAGTGATGTAGTACTAGGTGAAGGGAAATATACCTATGACTTTTAAAGAGTAAGAACCAAAATCCTGAGCAAATATAATTTTCTTTTCTTGCTCACATTGTAATTTTTGTATTAATAGTATGCCCAAACTTAATGCACATGAGTTCTAATCTGTAATAATCTATTCTAAATGATAATCATCTTGCATTCTCTATTTCCTTTAGAATTTTATGTACATTAAAGGATTTAATCCTGTATGGAAATTTGAAATTTTTGCTAGTATTCCAATTTTCTCTGCGAATTGCTGATTGTCTGGTTCCAGTTAGAAGAGTTCTTTCGATGAAATCCAACGTTATTTGGTTGCTGTTGTTCTTCACAGTCTAACTTGACTATAAGATTCAAGCACCAAGAATCTAACAAAATAGTCTAATGAGGTCTCCAAAACAGTTTTGGTATGGAAAAAAAGATTAGATGTGGGATCAACAGAGGACCTTTAAGCTGATATAGGAAATGGATTTAGAACCTTTTGGTTTGCCCATAACCAATCATAATGCAATTGATGCTAACAAAATCTGACCTAGCAGGATTTTAAACTAGAAACTGGAGACATTTACCAGTTTCACAGCTAAAAGTCAGTAACCTAGTATCTATCAGCCAAACCAAAGTAAAATAATACCATAATTTAATAAAGAGCTAAGTAGCTTAATTCAAAGCTGCATGAAAAAAGAAACAGTTAATACTGATAATTGTTGAAAATTATCAGCATTATCTCTGGAATCTAAAGCATTTCTAACAAAAACTCATTATGAAAAGTGTAAAACTGGTTTTAGAAAAATATCTAAATCAATAAGGTTATTTAACAATGGAATTGCAATTGTTTTGAAGCCATCTTTTTACCCTACCTATGCTTTGCATGTGACAAGTGGCTATTATCCCTCATTTCTCATGGATTTTGAAGAATATTTTAAAGACATTCTCTCAGCGAATCAGAGTCAGTAGCTGAATGGACAGTAACACTGTTAACTATGTAGGAAACTTGAAGGACAAGTACTCAAAAATCATTTTAGATGTGTGCTTTCTGATACGTTTTATTAAAAACAATTTTTAAGCCTCATCGATGTATGCATATTTATATTACATAATACATACAGAAACATTACATTGTATGTTTATTTATAGAAGTATAGATCACATATGGATAAAGTAAATTTTCAATTTTCCAGGAAGAAACTAGCTTGCTTTTTTGGAAGGGAGGAGATTAGTGGGTAGAGATTAATCATAGTGAAAGCAATCATAGAGGATTTGTAACATCAATTTAAATTACTGTTAATCATCTGAATCATTGACATATTAAGAGTTATTGATTATTTGCAACTACACAGTAGATAGTAAATACCTTGGCCTCTTTTCTTCTAGCACATGGGGCCTTGAGCTCCCTTGCCAGTCAGACACATCATATGATGGAGTGATGCTCTCTTTCTCCCCACACTACTAGTCCTTAGCCCTTAGCAATGGCTGACCATGTAAGGAAGGCTACAGGACTATGGCTTGCAGTAGGAAAGGGGGAGTTAGGTAGGAGAGGAAGTCCCAGGGAAGGAATATACAGTTGGGAATGCATTTTCCATCTAATTCAACCCTAGATTAGAGGCAAACAGATGAAGAAAAAGTGAAATTTGCTATGAAACAAACAAAAAAAAACAGATTATAAAAATAGACAATAACTTTTTGCTATTTCTTGCCAAGCAATTTACACAATATATGTACATTCACATAGTTTATTTATGTGGTTTATATATTTAGTGTATGCAAACTTTTGAACTATTGTTTCTACTCTTTTGGGTATAAAACATCAAACCCGTTGTTAAATGTAAGATGTGCATTAATGCAGTATAGATGCATTAAATCACTATTCTACACTGTTTGGGCTTTTATTTTTTCTTAACATTGACTAGTTTTGTTTTTGCATTGAATTGAATTGAATTGATCATGTGAATACACATGATCCCCACCTCTGCCCCCTTCTTTAACTGTTATTATAATCACATAAATAAATACTGATGCATAGATGTATGCATGTACAAGCCTTTACATGGGAAGGTATTTGAAAACAATAATTGTGAAATATTTAGTTGTTCCGAAAAACTCGTTTTGAGCTATGTTTGAAGTGATGTTGAGAGAATGATTAAAAAATTTAGGCAATTCAGAAAATGTGCACCAGAACGTTCAGTAACACCTTTGGAAAGCTACTAGAAGTCCTGAAAATAAGCAATGCAATCTCTTCCTCTCATGCCATACTGCTATTATTTTTATACCAGTATACATTAACTTGCTGTTTTCTACAGCCACCACATGATAAATAGAAGACCATTAGCATTTTTTGAAGAAAAAATGTATGTTTTGTTCAAGATTAAGTTCTTTCAGCATTTACTGTGGTAATGCTCTAAGGCTTCCCTATGAGAAAGTTGCCCTAATAACGGGAAGCTGTAAGATGAACAAGCAACAAGAACAGGAAGAGAAGGGAAACTCTCCTGCAGTCGGGATCCTTCAGTGAGAGTGGAAATCATGATACACACAGTATGGACCAGCTGTTTGGGAACATTAAAAATCCCTTCACTTAAGCTGTTGAAAGCTGCAAAAAGACCAAATGTTTTCCATCTCAAAACACATTTTACTTAGCTGTGTTTTGAAAGCTGTTATCTAAAAATTAAAAAAAAAAAAAAAAAAAAAAAACCAGCATATTTTAACATGATTTCTTCTTTGGGTGCAAATCAGCAGTTATAATTTAATTTAGAAAAGAGAGTGAAAAAGGTAGAAGCAAAAGGCACATTTTATTCTACTACCTTCTTGTTTATCTTTCGTTAAAGTACTTGAAGGACATAAAACAGGGAAATAAAAAAGTCAGCAGCATACAGTTTTGTTAACTTATCTTGTGAACATTAAACATTATGCCTCAAATTTCGTATGGAAAATAAAGTGTTTCTCCTTGCAAGATCGTGTATACAGCACTTCAAAAAAGCCAGTGGGACAGCTCACTAAATGTAATGGATGTGTAACAGCAGATCTTTAGATCTCTTGTATTTAGCATGACAACTTTGGGTTCTTTAGGTGCTTTAAACATGATATCTAAAACCACATACTTTTTTTTCCTAGTGATGAAAAACATAGACTAATTACAAACTTCTCTTGCTCTGTAGATGGCTTGACCATCCGGTGCAGTTGCAATATTTTGGTTAAATTGTTTCTCCTTTTATTCCTGAAATTAATCAGTTTTACAACTTCTTTTCATTTTTCTTAATGCATTTTCACCTTAATCCTCACTAGAATGAAAGTTCATTTAATCAGAGTCACATTTTGGAAGTGTTTGTCTAATGGTGCAATAAACAAATTTATTTCTATTAACAATTTTAAGAGGTCAAATCTTAAATATTTTTCAGTCACATGCATCTATATATGTCTTCACCAAATCTTTAAGAACTCTCATTAAGCAGTTTCAAAAGATGGCTTGAAACAGGGAGACCAATTCCCGCTTTAAGCCCTACTTTTATAAACCAATTTATATCCTGTCAAAAATCTATGTTTGCTATTATGTAGATGGAACTTTTTCATCAGGGAACTTTACAAGGAAGGTTGCTTAGACAAGGAATATGACTTGAGGTCAGTGTCTTGCACCCAGGATGCAGACCCCAAGTGGTTTTTGAGAATAAAAGCACAAGGAAGTTAAACAGTGTAAATAATCAGATAAGGAAACAGATAGAAAGGGCAGACATGCTAGATTTAGGAGGAAGCCACTACCAATAACCCCAAACGACTTTCCCTGTGCTGTATATGAGACATAATTGTGGTTTAATGACATAATGTTGAAATCAAATTCCGTTGTTTTTTTTCAGCACCCACATTATGACATAGATTCTTAGTTGGGGGCAGAAAAATGAGAAATTGTTTCGTCTTCTGTTATTCTAACCTTTACGCTTTTATGCAAATCAAGGTGAAAGGAGTTTACTAAGTAGATTGAAAGCCTTAGTAGATTAGAATTTCACTTCTAGGAAGTGCCTCTCTTCTCTGTATTGAGTACTTAATTTCTTTTTTGGGTGTCTTTTCCTAAAAGACTACAATAAAGTACATTTAAACAATGAGAGAGCAACTAAAAAAAAAAAGTAGGATGCTACAAAACCAAGCATGGGCACAAATTTGCTCACTCTGGTTATGATGGAGCTTGGAAAAATAATGTTCTTTATCTAGCCTCCTTTTTCACATTTTCAAAATGACTGTATTAATTCCTAATACATAGGGTGGATTCCCTGACGTTGCAGGAATCTATGTTAGTCTTGATAATACCCCCCTATTGGGTATGTTCTTTATTAGCCTAATATTTATTATTAAAATGGGGTGAGAATTCCTTAGGGTCTTAGTCAGTGGTTGGCTCACTGTGACCCTAAATGCCAACAGCCAATTATCAGGAAGATGACATCTTTGGCATCTCAGCAAGCCACTCTTTCAGATCTTTATTCCTGAGGTACTATAGCCTTGGGAAAAAAATTCAGCAGAACATGCAGTCAGATTGATCAGGATTCGAATCCCATCTTTATACCTACTAGCTGTGTGACCTTGGGCAAGTTACTTTCTCTTATTGAGTTCAGTTTTCACATCTAAAAAATAAGGAAAATAATCACCTTACAGACTGTTAATGAGTTAGTCAATGAAATGAGGCATGTTTAAGCACTTGACACAGAGTAGACCTTCAATAAATGGTTGTATTGTAATTATGTTTAACCATTTACCACCATCTCTGGCTTCTATTATTTCAATACTTTGCTGATTGGTCTTACAGTATTCACTTGCCACATTGTTACCAGAGCAGTTTTTAAAGGTGAGAGTTTGTCTAGCACCATGTCTGATTTCTTTCTGGAATGAATGAAAGAGTGAAGGGATGAGTGAAGCCAACAAGACTGACTAATGTTAGAAATAAAATTAAAATAAAAATAATGGCTATCTTTTGCCTTCATTTCCAAACTTAACCAAATTTACAAAAAAAGTAAAATTTAAATCCATGGGTCTATTTTTATTTATTTTGTATTTGGGTGTTACACTTATGATTTAAAAGTGTTTTGTGCTTTTTACTGCTGCTGTTGTTATTAATATTATTATTTTTCTAAATAAGTGGTCTCTTATGTAGCCTGTAGCTTTGCTTATTAAGCAAAATAGTAAAACCCGTTATCTGAAAGAAAATGTTTCTAGTGTGCCTACAAAGCACTGTGATACTAAGTAATTCTTAGATTAAAAGAATTACTCTAGAAATTTTAGCAGCCTATTTACTGCTTTTATATTTTTATTGGAATAATTCTTTTTCAATGTTCCTTTATGCTGATAGATTCACCCAGTATAGCATCTAAATCCATCTCATATATTGGAATCTATCAGAGAAATTAATTCCTTTGATCATACACATGATCATACTCACATATTTTTAAAATACATAGGGATGATTCTTTTTATTTAAATGCAATTTTACTGAGATATATTCACACACTATATAATCCATCCAAAGTATACTATCAGTGGCTCACAGTATCATCATATAGTTGTGTATTGATTGCCACAATCAATTTTAGAATATTTTCATTACTCCAAAATAAAGAAAAAAATAAAACATAAAAAGAGCACCCAAAACATCCCATACTCCTTATCCCACCCCCCCATTATTTATACATTTTTGTGTATTTATTTTATTACTCATCTGCCCATATACTGGATAAAGGGAGTGTCAGTCACAAAGGTGCACAATCACACGGTCATACTATAGAAGCTATATAGTTATGTGATCATCATCAAGAATCAAATCTACTGGATTACAGCTCAACAGATTCAAGTATTTCCTTCCAGCTATTCTAATACACTAGAAACTAAAAAAGAATATCTATATAATGCATAAGAATAACCTCCAGAATGACCTCTTGACTCTATTTGAAATCTTTCAGCCACTGAAATTTTATTTTGTTTTATTTCTTTTCCCCCTTTTGGTCAAGAAGGCATTCTCAATCCCACAATGCCAGGGCCAGGCTTATCCCTGGGAGTCATGTCTCATGTTGCCAGGAAGACTTACACCCCTGGGATTCATGTCCCTTGTAGGGAGGAGGGCAGTGAGTTTATTTACAGAGTTGGCTGAGAGAGAGAGGCCACATCCGAGCAACAAAAGAGGTTCTCTGGGGGTGACCTTAGGCATAATTATAAGTAGACTTAGCTCTTTGCTATAATAACTTTCATAAGAGCAAGCCCCAAGATCGAGGGCTTGACTTACTAAATTGGAAGTCCCTAATGCTTGCAAGAATATGCTTGCAGTAATTCCCCAGGTGGAAAAGTTTAATACTCCCACATTTTCCCCCAGTCCTCAAGGGAACTTTGCATAACTTTTTTTTTTTTAGTTTTCTGCCCAAAATACTCTGGGATATATTGGGGTATTACATCAACCTGTACAAAATTACAAGATCTCATTCCCTATTCTAGGTTCCATGTAATTACATTGCTTAAATAAACTGGCCATACAGGTTAAATTAGATAGTATGCTACAGAGAATGTAAATTTTGTACCAAATAAACATCTCTTAAATAACAGTTAAAACTCAGGAATAGACATGACTGCTGTAAGAGCTTACAATCTAGCAGCCTTTACAATAAGCCTTATTGAACATTCTATGCTCCTGCATAGTCAGTTGCCCAATCTCTGCCCATATTCTATCTTGGGGATAAGTCTACACACCTAGGATACTGGATTTTACAGAAGCAATTAAACAAACCCTGAGAGTATGCTTTGTCTAACTCAAGCACATGGGAAAGCTGCCCAGGAATATCCTTTTCCACTTTTGACTGAGTGCAGGTGTCATCTCTTCCATGGAGCATCCTCTACCTTTCCAGTTTTGCACGTCTTCCTCCTGCCTGAATTTCTGCAGCAGTTATCATTTGAACCACATAGTTTAGTATTTGATGACTTACAGTCTTGTACTATCTGCTGTTTTTTCAAGTAGCTTAGTTTTGTCTCTACAAATAGACTGCATGGGCCCTAACAGGAGGTATGATGGTTTATATTCATTTTTCACTCCCTCTGGCTTCTAATACCTTGTCCTGCAGCATGTTTAATTTGGTAATTTCAACCATGAATCAAGAGCAAAGGAATTGGAGACAATGGGGTGGGATGGTGGGAGATATCCTGGAGTTATTCCAAAGCCCAAGGGTCCATGTAAAATTCTATGTGTGCATGTGTGTGTACAGGTATATATATACATACATAAAGAAATTAGAAAAATAATTTCAAATTAGATATAGATATAACTTGTAGAATGCCTGTGATTATAGTATCACATTAAAAAAAGGAAGTTGTAGACTAATATCTATAGTACAACTCTATTTTGGTAAAAACAAACAAAACCTCTATTTATGTAGACATGCTTTTCTAAAAATATGAGCAAAGAATACTATGAGGGAAAAACCAAATACTGATTACCTCAGAATGGTGAAACACCTTTGTGTTGTGTTGTTTTGATTGTTAAAACAAGTATATATTGCTTTTGTAGTTTGAAAGACATCAAAGAAAATGAATGTTTAAAAATGAAACCTGAAAAGGAAATAGCAAAGTGAAGTAGAGTGATGAATAGAATTACTGGATTCTCTAAGATTAAAAAAAAATTAAATTTAAACCTAGCCTCTTTATCTAGATAGATAGGGAACCACTGACATAGTCAAAAAAGCACTAGCTAAGAATCAAAACTTCTTCCTTCCAGTCAGTTTTACCACTTACTAGAAGTGGGACCTTGGGTAAGTTCTCTAACGTCTACATCTCTTTTCTCGTTTTTAACGTGGTGATAATTTTACTTAGTTGTGCTCTCTCATGATTTTTTTTTTTTTTTATCATTAGTGAGTTGACTACATTAAGTGAAAGCCTCTTGAAAGAATAACGTGTTATGCCTACTATTCTCTCTGTCACAACCTGATATGGTTTGGTTGCTAGTTATGCAATCCTGGTGAGCTCTCTTAGACCCCAGGAAATGGTGGCCAATGGTCACTTTACTGGAAATGACTGCCGATCCAAGAAGAGGTCCTGCTACACAGGCAAGGACCTAGTCCATGGCTGTGGTCCATGGCTGTAGGCAGTGGGGGGATCGGGGCCGGGATTGCTAATCTTACTGTTCACTGATGCATTTGGCTTTGATACGTTTGTCTTGCCTTTCCCCTTGGTTTGGGCTGGGTTTCTATTTGGGAAAGTCCTGGTACATGGCTTAGTGGTGTACTTCTTTGTATGAAGATCATACAAATATCTTAGCCATTTTATAAATATCAACACAAAATCATACTGAATTTGCAAACCAACCTAACCCTAATTTGGTACCTGACCTCAAATTGACTGAGAGCTCATGTGATCATGAGAAATCCTGGAAACAGGAAACACATCTTTCTGAAATTTTGTTTTCATAATGTTGCCACTGAAAACACTTATAACGGCTGTCTTTTTCTGCTTTCAACGCTATATAGCCTAAATTTCAACAGGCTCTGGAGAGGCTTCTATAATTTGACCACATCCTATATATCAAATCCTATTTACTAACGCTTCTCAACCTTACAGTTCCTGGATAGCCTAGTGAGTCTGTTGAGTAGCAACAGTTCATGAGCAGAACCAGAGGCAAGTATGTATTAGATGGGAGTCATGGTGAAACTGCTCCCTTGCGAGCTGTATCAAGGTAAGGGCAGGCTAAGTCTTCCTGCAGTCTAGGGGTACCTCCCTCATGGGCCTGAATTCTCTAATAATCAGAGGAGTCCAGGTGACTGAGTTCTCCATATCTTTCAAAGAGCTCTGGCTGGTGTATTAAGTATCTATCGCTGCCTAACAAATCATCCCAAAAGTGAGTAGCTGAAAATAACAGTAAACATTTATCATCTTCAGTTTCTATGGGTCCAGATTTTAGGAATTCAGAATTCTGGGCATTTCTGATTTGGGGTCTTATTAGGTTGCCGTCAAGCTGTTGGCTGTAGTCATCTAAAGATTTGCCTGGTGCTGGGGGATCCATTTCCAAAGCGATTCACGCACATGGCTGGCAGGTTGGTTCTGGTTGCTGTGAGGAGGTTTTAGTTATTCCCCATACTGGCCCCTTCATAGGCGGCTTGCTCAAGGTCCACAGACAGGGCAGCACTGAGAGAGGGAGAGAGAGACAGGAGGACAGAGATGGAGGAAGTGAGCTAACAGCTATCCTCTTTATGACTAAACCTCACAATTCTCCCAACATTACTCCTGCCAGAAGTGAGTCACTATGTCTGGCCCATCCTCAAGGAAAGAGGAATTTGGCTCAACTTTTTGAAGGGAGGGGAGGTCAGAACATTCGTGGGCAAATTTCAAAACCATCAAAGATGGCTATTTCAATATACTTCTCTTTCATCTTTATCACTGATATAGTACCTGGAACATGGTAGGAATGAATGAATGAGTGAACATCTTATCTTTTATCTGTGACCAAGAAATTGTTCTTAACTAGAAAAAAAATAGTCTTTCATCTTCTAGGCCTATCCTATCCATGTCCTAAATTTCTCTAAATTCTGATCTGTTGCCTTGCAACTAGTTTTTTGTAAATATATCCAGGGCAGACACCTTTTAAGTGCAGTGTCACAGTAGCTATGTAAATAAAGAACTGTGCTCCCCTTGCTGTATATAAGAATGCTGTGGCTTGGCTGTCTTTGCTTGCCCCTGTCCTAGGAGTGGTCTCCCCAATAGTGTTCATGATTCATTGGGATCCATCTGTGATTTTGCTCCGTATGATTATCAGGTGTCTGTGACCAATGGCCAACCTAAGGGATTTTTCCACTGGGTTTTAGAGCTGGAGACCATGACTTAAAAATCAGTGTATATATGTAGTGCCTTGTGATGTGCCAGGACATAGAAGATTCCCAATGAATGTTTTGTAGAATAAACTGAACTAAGCTGGTTTGCCCATTGTATTCATAGTCCTGCTATTGTAACATGATCCCAAGCACAGAACAAATTTACACACATAAAATTGAACAACTCTACCAAGTTTCCCTGGATTAACGCTTGTCTTATTCTATGTATCCTCTTTCCTTTTGCTTGAATGCTTCATCTTCCCTTTTTGCCTATATTCTGAAGAATTATATCTTTTAATACTCTACTTCAACTATTGATTAAAAGGTAGTCCAAACTTAATTTCTGTTCAAGGTTTATCTTTTAAAACATGCTCACTTCCAGTAGAATTATGAAGATTCCTGTCTTCTCTTCATGTGTTTTCTTTTACCTATTTCGAGAAAATTCCTTTTTCAGGAAGCATTTTTTTCCCCACTAGGATTGGGGTTCCTAGCTTAGTTATTAGAAAGCATGTTGAATTTGCACTCCCTTCACTTATTTCAGTTATTTTTTCTGACTCTCCATGTTTTCATTTCTATTTCTCAAAAACAAAATGCTGCCTGAGTGATTAGCAAATGAGTTAGGAGAAACCATGCTTGCGTCACTTCCAATATAAAGAGGTCTGAGAAACAAAGCATAGAGGGCATTTTTACAGAAGGTAGCAAATATGTTATAGAGGTAGAACTTCATTTAATAATAGCTAATGCCTATAAGGTGCTTATTATGTGCTAGGCACTGAGCTAAGTGCTGTGTGTGGATTATCTCATTTAGACCTCCCCATAGCTCTATGAGATTCTATCATTATCCTCATTTTACACAGGAGGAAGCTGAGGTTATAAGTAACTTGGCACATGCCACTCACCTAGCACATAGTGAAGCTGTGATTTAAGTCCAGGCTGTCCTATTCCAGAGCCTGTACTTTTAAACATTATACTATACTTCCTCCCTATGAGTCCCTGTTATATATCAGGCATTATATAAAGTGCTTTACACACATTATATTTGCATTATATATGTTGTGTACATATAAATACAATTATTTAATAAGCTATGTGATGTATGTGCCATTACCACAATTTCAGAGCTATTGGAAGAGAGGTTCAAGAAGTTTAAGCAGCTTTCTCAATGTCACATAAGTAGAAGCAGACTGCATGGAGCGCTCCAAGATCAGAGAACTATGGCTTTGTAGGAAATAGGGGATGAGACTGATTGCTCATGAGCCCAAGTGACTCCTTATTTGCAATATTCGTTGTCTACTGAGCCCTGAGAAGATGATCTTTCCTCATTGTGGCATCTTACCAAATTCAGCCCATCACCTTCCCTGCTAAAGGTCACAGGAAGCAGGAAGTTTGTGAAAACAGACTACTGCTGCCACTCCCTAGGTAGGGGTAATTTGACTGCTGAACCAAGTGAATCATGAACCACTGGTATTACCCAGACCAAAATGTAAAACAAAGTATGGGGGTGGGGAAAAATTGGAGAAGCTTCAGTTTGCTGTCCACAAATGCTATGGTTAAAGAATATCATTTATTTATTTGATGTGGTGCTATCTTGTCACTGGTAGAGACTACTGTTCAAAACCAGAACCGAGTTCAGTGAATTTATATCTTACTGTGGGCTTAGGTTCTACAGTGAGCAACTAATTGAAAATCAAGTGTAAACAAAATTTCCCTTGTTTAGCCCTTAAGTCATCCAGTGTTGGAATGGATCACTGTGTCTTCAGCTGAGCACTAGAGGAAGTGGTGTATTTGCTTTCAGGGGCTACAGAGTGTGAAACATACATTTCTTGAAACCTGAGAGTCATACTCAATTCAGCAAGACACTCATAATACACAAGGCAGTTGACTACTGATTCCTACTGGGGGATTGTCTCCATCTCATGCTCTCCTTTGGATGAAAGCTCATTGTATCTCTTTCTCTGTCTGTCTGTTTCTTTCTCTTTTCACAAAAGTTGAATATTAGTAAGTTAAATGTGCACATGTTGCAACTCCACTGTGCTTTCTGAGATTAAAATTTTGCAAAATATATTTTGTAAAGACATTTAATGACTTTCTTGAAATATCCCAGTACAGATTACCAAGGAGATATGCACAGAAAAAAATGAACATTTATTATGGTAATTTCTGCAAAGACAACAAAACCCACAAAACTTAAGCAAAATATATTACATAGCTAAAATACTTTAGTGAATCATTTAAATTTGATTCATCCAACAACTTTTGAGGCTTATGAACTTTGTTAGCTCTTGTAAGAAGTGAGAGGAGGAATATCAACATGTGCAAGACAAGGTAATATGGAAAAAGAGTATGAGTTTAAAATTTGAATTCTGCATTCATTTCACTCTTACCTTCCTAGGCTCATACTTTTTATTTTCTCCACTTCATGACTGGGTTCCATGGTTTATTTGTAAATTGGCAGTCCAGAATATGAGAGGAGAAATTAGGGTGTGTGTCAGGGTACATGCTTTTCTTTCCTCTTAAAGTATTTCCATTCATGTCCCTCCTGGCATTCCCCCTTCTAGTTGTAGGGGGAATGCACTGCATTAGCCAGCTTGGATTTGTTTTCCAGCCAAGAACTACATACTCAACACAAATACCTTTGAGAGTCTGTATCTTGGAAATTGACCAGCACTTAATTCTTGATGTTATAGACAGGATATCAGCATTTTATTTGAATTTGAAGAATCGACTCAACAAAATTTACAAGTTAGGTATTTTCAAAGTCACAGCTGAAATCAATGTCCATATTTTCACAATGATACTGGGATTTTATTGGTACTTTAACCACTATTGGAATATTTTGACATTTTGCCAGTTGATACACATCGCAAGATGTGACACCCATTAAATGGATGATGCCTTTTTATTTTTTATTTTTAAAAAGTGTCAGGGTGTGATCACTGACATAATAAAATGGAATTTTAGGATTTCCAACATAAGACAAAGAGAAATGTTTCACTAAATCATTGATAAGAACTTAACATAATGATTGTTTCTTAATTCTGTAACGGAGATATCATAACCAGGTGTAAGTAATATGCAGCACCCCCTGTCAGAGCTTTGAGTAGAGCAATAATTCTGTGGCAGAACTGCCTCTTCCCCTCCTTCCCACCTCCCTTTAATGTATGTCTCTTTAGTTATAAGCGAGCACTTTCAATAGATCAAGAATTAATCACAGCCATTAGTGCTCTTTACAGAGAAGATTGTGTGGTTCACTCCTGTTAAATATTCTGTTCCTCAGGATGATGAGTTAATTCATCTGGAACAACGTTAGTTCATTAAGGTTTGTGGTTCATCTAAAGATCAAATTCCTGTAATTTTGTATGCCATTTGATTTAATGTTCACTTAGTTTAGTGGTTAGACAGCCATAAGCAGGCACAACACATGAATTCAATATCAAAACTGGAGAAAAGGCAAATTCTTAAATGTTTAACTCAGACATCCTTAGCTTGAGATTTCCTTGCTGCTTTTATTTCTTCTGGGGAAATGCATATCTAGATAATGCCAAATCATATTAAGTAAAGCCTAAATAATATAAAACATTGCATGTAAATATGGCCATGGTAAAATTTATGCTTTAGAAGGGCTTTTAATGGAAGAGGATAGGAAGGAGTGGATTGATTTTGAAATGAGATTGTATACATTCCTTTGGAAGTTCTCATACCCTGTGTTCAAGTACAATTATAAGAGTTTAAAGGCAAAGGATCAATTGACTAAAGATTACTGATCACCTATTTTCTGAGCTTGATGGACTTTCCAAATGCTTTCACATGTTGAAAGAAAAGTTGAGGCTGATTTTTTTCTCTATTTATTTATTACTATTTTTAGTGACTTTTTTTTAAAAATCATGAATTGCAAACAGTCCATCAGTCAGTTACTATTTTTAGTGACTTTTTTTTTTAAATCATGAATTGCAAACAGTCCATCAGTCAGTTGATAAAAATAGATACGGGGTAATACCTTTGCTTTACTGAAACAGAGCAATATAAAGCTTTATTTCTAAAATTGTTCCCCTAGGTGTCCCAGTGGAAGGGGGCTTTCATACATTTTAAAATATCTTTGTATGGTTCCATGGTAAGCAAGCCAAATGTTTCTTTACTGAAGAACTTCCTAGACTCTTAGAGCATTCACCACACTGAAGTTCACTGTGAAGCTCCAAGAGGGAGCCATCTTTCCCTCACTTGATCTCAGAAAAGTCTTTCCAGGAATATTTTTTAACAATTCACTGATTAGAAAGTGCTGGGGTGAAAGGCATTCCTTGCCATCAAACAGCTTATATTGCAGATTGGATATTATAGAAATATCACAGATGATCCTAAACGTGAATGAGTTTAGTAATAAGTACCCTAAGAATTTCAGGGAAAGGAGCCTCAAAGGCTCTGTATGATTTTGATAAATGAAACTATTATTCACTTTCTTGATCACTGTTTCATCTTATGACTGTGAAAGTATCCAAGAAAAGAAAAGTGAAGGGCTGCATCCTGGGATTTGCACAATTAAAGGGCCTAGAGCTTCTACTCATATCCCAGTTTTTAACCAGAGCTAAGATTTGTGTAGCGGGAAGAAGCAGGAAAATGGCCTGGAAAGAAAAATTGGTGTCAAATTATATTTGGGTGAGGGATTTTATTTTCCAATGAATTTAGAGTCACTGGAAGTTTTGTTAATTTGTTTTTTCTTTGTTTTTGTTTTTGCTTTTCACCTTTTGTTTTTAGGGATTATTGTTATGACCCTGTTATTTCAGGGAGACTAATTTTGGTGCTATAAAAGATGCCATAAAAATGCAGGGCTAAGATGACAAGGGCTTCCACTAGGCCAGTGCCAGTGGGAAGGTGAGGGCCCTGTAAATACAACTTAACAGACTGACCAAGTCAATGACTGATCACTGGGGACAAGGGAAAGGAAGAATCCAAGATGTGTCCATGGTCTGTGCCCAGGTAAAGGGCAGACAGCTGGTACAGAAAGAGAAATGTTTGGGGTGTGTGTGTGTGTGTGTGTACAGGGGTGCTACTCCTGAGAGGCAGCAGTGACAGGAATTCCCATCTCTAAATTCCCTAAAAGAGAATTATCAGTTCAGCAATTGATTCCCAAGGGGGAAGAGTGTTAAATAGCCAAGTTTCCTTGGGTATTAAATATATCAATTCCCCATACTGTTAGCCATAATTATTTCACCCTTCCAAAGAAAGTTTAGCATACTATGAAAAGATGCTACTTAAGATGTCTGTGCAAATAAAACTTGATTTCATCCTGGAGGATCTTACAATGGCCTTAGGAGGATAAGACCATTACAGATACATGTATAAGTTAAGGCAGAACTGGCTATTAACTGGGAGGGAATTACAGATGATTGTGGAGTGAAGTATGAAAAGGTCAAGTCTGGTTGGTAAGAATCAGTGAGGGTACAATAAGAGGGGTGGCTGTGAAGGATAGCTAAGATTTCATCCAGGGTGACTGAGGCAAAATGAATTATAGGCTGAGGAATAGTAATGATAATTTGGTGATATCAATAACAATAATAGCTATTATTTATTACCCATGTGCTATGTGCCATGCATGATTCTAAGTTATTTACATGGATTGCCTCATTTAGTTTTGAAAATATGGATGAGTTTATACTATATTTTTAGGCAACTGGAACCTATTGAAATATTTTGATCAAGGGAGTGAGTAACAGTTGGTGGTTGGGGGGATTAGTGAGTGTTGAGTATGAATTGGTGGGAAGACCAGTTAGGAGGTCATTGCAATAATTCAGACTAATGGTAACAGACATCCAAGTGAGGCATCCAAACCAATTGGGAATGAAATCCAAGGAAGGACCTGTTGATTTTTTTCAACAAACATCCACTTAATACCTTCTATATACCAAGCATTATGGGAGACTCTAGGCAAGAGGGTTGGATAAGACAGACCCAATCCCTACCCTCTGGGCCTTGGTAACAAATATTGACTTAAAATTGGCCTGTGTGTGTGTGTGTGTGTGTGTGTGTGTGTGTGTGTGTGTGTCTGTGTCTGTGTCTGTGTCTGTGTCTGTGTCTCTTCCTCCCGTGGTTTTAGGGCTCTTAGAACTCAATGGTTTTCTACCTCTGCCTCAGAAGACTCCCTCTTACTGATTGGCAGAGAACACAGTGGGTGGGACAGGACAAACTCAGCTGCAAGCCAGGCAGAGATGGACATCTTTGGGGATAGCACAGCTTGAGGGAAAAAAAACATTTTTCTTATAATTATTCTCGTCCTTAGGTCACGGTAAGGATTAGGGCAACTGACATTAGAATGGAAGAAAGAGGTTAGAAAATTACTTATACTTTACCATTCCTCAAAGTATAAACCAGACCATCTTCCACATTGTGTATGTGTGTGTGTTTACTCTAACTCAATACACAAACACAAACATTGTGAAACCTGGAGAGTTTTGACCTGTTTCCATGATCTTGGAGTAGTTCACACTCATATTATGCAATTTATTTTCCCAACACTCTTCTTAAGCTGATGTTGTGAAACTCTCATGGAAACTGACCTAAAGGTTAAGTGACTTACCCAAAGCCACACAGTTAGAAGTGGAGACAAGAGTAGAAGGTCTTCCACCTCACTGTCCCCACAAGATTATAAGTGTAAAAGCACTCATCTGTGATGTTTCTAAAGCCATGATGAAGAAGCTGATCCAGGAGTTACTGTACAAAGTAATGCTAAATGGTGTCTTGAAATACTTAATTATTTGAAATTAATGAGACCATGAAAAATTAACCCCTTACAGCACTGAAGTTAATTCTATAAGCATTTACTCCCTGAATTCTTTGGTTTAAAGTTAGGAACAACGAGGGGTTTGGCTTTTTAGACTCAAAAGATCATCATGATCCATGTTATCATTTATAAAATTAAAAATGATAATAGTAATTTTTCCTGGGTGGTAAAAAACTTCTTATTGTAGGAACAATCAGATTGATATATTATATATTTTTTGAGAATATTTATTTAATCATCATATTTTTTGAATGAATCTTTTAATGTATACACATCAGAACCTTAAACATCTCTACCTTGGGGCTATAGGGAAATGGAAAAGAATGGCATTTTGTCTCTTTTCCTCTACCAAATTTTACTATAATATATTTTATTAAAGTTTTTATTTTGTAAAATTGTTATCATTTAAACTTAGTATAAATTTTTTGCTGTGTGTTTTAGCCACAAAAAAACCACTCAGCATAATGGCTTAGGCCTGAAATCCATCAAAATGGCTCAACAAAAATACTTTAAATATGGCAGCCTTAATTGGAGTTTAGGAAATAAATCTTTGAGTATAATAATTTATTCACTAGAGCTGTTGTTTCAGCAAAGTATTTCATCTTAGTTTCCAAAGAGCTGCTAGTCATCACTAAATATATTTAAAGTTGAAGAAAAAAAAAATCCACTTTCATTCTGGCCAAATATACCATAAAGTACTCAACTGTTAAGAAACTCTTCTGCTTTTTTTTTTTTTTTTTAAAAAAAAAGATCAGATAGTTGATTATGCTTGTGCAGTTAATTAATAAAACGGGAAGTAGGTAATGGTTCACTGGGGAAACTCTTCTCTCACAGTATCCATTATGAGGGATTGCTGTAAGGACAATAACGGGGTGCTAATTCTGAACGCACACAGGGCCGTCCTACAAAGACATCAAGATTTGTAGGAAATCAACCCTCCAGCAGTCCTGGCAAGCCAGACTGACCCCAGCAAATGAAAATAATCAAAAGTAATTAGAAGCGTGCTGGACTACTCCTCAGAGAGCCGAGCGGGAGAGTAAACATGCCTGAATCCTCCAGCCACTGCAAAGGCCCATGTCTGAGCTGTTAGGTGCCCTGATCTTGTCCACATAAAGATGTGATTTATGAAGTGCAGGGCATAGCAGCAGAGCTTCTGTCTTCTCCTGGAGAACCAAATTACTGAGGTGGAGATTAACATGCTTTCAGTCGGGCCCATTTCCAGACCAAGGGAAATTTTTTATTTACTTTTTTTTTTTTTTAACCTTTAATTTCCTCTTTTCTTTTTTTAACAGCACCCCCCCCGCCCGCCAACACTTTTTTATAAGGCAGAGGCCATCTAGAGTGACCAGAAATATCTCTTCTGGGTATTGGTCATGTATATTGAACACTTAGGGTCTTTTTTTGTTTGAAACTGATTGTATTGGACCATTTTGCTGGATCTGTCTGCCTAGCATCACAGAACTCACCTTTAAATTTAGGGTGTTCAGTTCATGAAATACTCCCCTGACTGAAAAATAAAAGTAGTTCATATTAAACAGACTATTTCATGGAATGGTACATATTCCATGGCTTTCTGACCTAGCTTTTCTCTTGTCTAAACTTTTGCTTCATTAGAAGACAATCTATTAAATAAAAAGATTTGGGAAAAGAGATTGTGGTGATAGAGAATTTGGAGAGAAAGACGTAAGAGAGACAAATGGGAGTTTCTGTGTTGGGAGAAATATTTATACATGAGTCAATGGAAAGTCTTTTGAGTCCTAAAGACATACTGACATTTTTTCTTATTGTCTCAGGTTAGGTAAGATTTCACAAGATCCTATTCTAACATGTAAAAGGAAGCATTGATTTTCTTTTTAAACACACATCAATATCTATACACAAAGCTAATTTAATTAGCAAGCAGTTATTGTTCAGCCAAATGTCAATTTCTCAGATTATTTCATGCTTCTTGACATGACCTGTATGAAACAGAATTTAACAGGATCCCCATGAATGCAACTGCACTTGAGAAATGTAAAAACGCACTTGTAAGTTCTTGAAAAGCTACAAAAACGGTGTTAAAACAAAAAGTTCGGTGTGTGTTTAGCCACCTCAAGAAACCTAAAGCTGCAGAATGAAGGGAACTCGACTTAGGCTGAGGTTATAAAGCGCCTTCCTCTATAAACTAAAACATAATGTCAGGGTGAATGGGAACATACTTTATTAACTTTATGGTATTGAAAACTGCCAGCAAGTTGTCTTGTTTTTAAATATCGTCCTCTGCAGAGCGTTACAGTGCTGTTTGTCCACAGGAAGCCTATTAAAAGTGGACAGTGCAGTCATTTCATCTGGCTTTGGCTGGACTGCTTTTCTTTCCTTTAATGATGTGCTGGAATGTACCATGCCCATAGGGTCTCCATTAGCAGAACTTTTACTTCTGGGACGACCATGAAGTTTAAGGCTTAAAAGAGGCATCAGCTTACAGTCTTGTGGGAATCACTTGAATACTAGAGCACTAACTTCTTACGGCTTTAACTAATATATGGACTTATTTTAAATAAACAGTTACACAATGAAGGCAGAGCCAGTGGCCTTATTGGAAATCTTTGGGCCTTTTAAAGATTCTGCCATCTACGCAGCTGGGGGAGGAAGGAAGGAGCCTGAGGAGGGTTTATGCCCTTTTCAAACCAGGAAGAAAACACATTAACCTCTCGCACCCTAGCCTTGCCATCAGCCAAAGGGGGATCTTTACAGCTCCCAGAAAATCTATCAGCTCACACTCAACCCTCATATATTCCAATTCCTTTTTCCTGGTGAACATCAATGAACAGAACAAGACAGGAAAAACAAGAATTCCTTCTGGATACATTTTTAAAAATGTGATTCTCTTTTCTAAACACTGCTGATGAAACACCCTATTCTCTGCTTTCCCAAAAGCAATACATTTCCTATAGCCTGTTCACCCATTCCATCCTCTTTAATATTTAGATCATCTGTCCTGATACATGTTTGCAAATTAAAGCTAGTCTGAGATTATAGTAAAACCATTATTTTTAATAGGCCATTTCAAGGGCAACGCTAAACACTGCAGAACAGGCATGTTACTGATTACTGCTGAGCAGACAGCGGCTTTTGCAGATTAATTTATAACCGGGAACTACTGTAAACAGATTTCACCAGAATCTGAAGGAATAAAGGGAATCGGTGGTGGTATTTGGCTCCATGTACTTATTTATTGTTTTAGAAACCTTCTGATGGAAAGCAAGCCAAACAGGGAGAAAAGCAAGTCCCCTGCCAAAACCTTCCTCTCGGCCCCATCTCTTGATCTGTTGCACTTCTGATGAGGGGAGGTGGGGCAGGGTCTTTTCCTAAAGGGTTATTATTTAAATAGCAAGAGGCTCCTTTCAAGAGAAACAAGGGCCATCTAGCTACTCTAGGATTTCAGGATACTCTCTTTAAACTTCATGTTTAAAGGATCGTCCCTTTAAACTTCAAGAAAAAGTGGAGTGCTCTGCCTTTACACGAAGTTATTGTTATGTAACCAAAGGAGAGGGGGTAGGAGGGCATGGGAGGAGCGAGCGAGGGAGGGAGATGTAGTATTTTGCTAGCTCCTTTGCAAGGGTCCTTTTGATTTCCTTTAGTCTTCCTTGCAATTTATTCAGTAGGAAAGAAGAGTGATGATGATATTAATAAATACAAGTGATGATGGTAAAAGTATCCCCTATCTCTCTAGATAAATCTTCCAAGGCCTCTCAGAGGAAGCATTGACTCCTTAGGCTATATTAAGGGAAGAAAAATTCATACAAAGAAATAGTCTAAGCTCAGCCCTGTGTCTGCGGGTCCGGACGGCAGGGTGCACCCTCCCGGCGGGAGGCTCGCGAAGGCGCGGAACTGCGCACCGGGAGGAGTGTAAAGCCCCGCTGCCCGCGCCTAGCGGGCGGCGGTGGGTTCACCTGGGTGGCTGGAGCGGACCGCGCCGCGCTTTAATTCGGGGCACAACGCCATCTACCGGCTTCCTAACACACTTGCAAGCACCCGGACCTCGCAAGTTGCCCCTCCTTCCCAACCCAAGCCCAATATAAGGGGGGAAAAAAAAACAACGCCGAGGCCCTTTCTACGAAATCCTAATTTAGCCAGGACCTGCTACTGATTCCATACGACCTTTTGTTTATCCACCGACGTTTCCTCCTTTTCAAAGCAGCTTTGTAAAGGGCAAGGAGGTGGGGGCTGCAGGGCTGGGGCGGGGGGTTGGGACGCTGAGCCTTCAGACCCCCTGATCAGGCAGCAGTATCTGAAGCAATCGGTTCCCCAGATTACTTGTATTTAATACACAATGCATCATAAAACAAATCCCTCATCCTGACAGGAAGAAAATAGAACAGCTCATTGCTCGAGCCGGTCCAATTTATGGCTAAATTAAAAAAAAAAAAAAAAAAAAAAAAAAAAAAAGACTCCGACAATGGGCAAGTTGAGGAAGGGCAGGAAATCAATGGCAGCAAACCGGGGGCTCTTAAAGGTTCTCAAGCTCCGAACTCTATGGGAATATCTGACCGGGTTTTAGCTTATTTACAAAGGATTTTTCCTGTCTTACCTACCACTGCTGTGCGATTTTCCCTCGAACAATGGCCATTATCTGAAATAACAGTTCAATGTCACAGATAACAGGCCACCGAAACGAATTAGTCACCACCTCTTGTCATTTTCTCTCCCCCACATCCCTCCCTTTTGTTACTATTTCTGTTTTTAAATCAACACTTTGGGGGAATATAGATCTACCAGATTTACACTTGGAGGAAACAAAAAGTGGGGGGCAGTCGTGTTGTCTCCCTTTGTGGATGGTTTACCATAAGTGCACTCCTCAGCCCCTCTCCCTCAACTCCTCCCCCCGAAATGTCCCTCAACTCGATTACTTTGCTTAACTTTCCATTGTTAAGCTGGGAACAAGTTGGATTTTCTCCACTTGTTTTTATGAATGGAGTTTTGTGATAAAAAGCATTTATTTCATTTTAACCGGTTGGGTTTTACTGAATTTTCCGAGGTTGGCTATAAGAATCTCCGTAGACCCTTGTATTTTGCTATGCATTCCTTATATTCTTTCTTTCAATGTCGTTTTTGAACTGTTGATAGAAATTAACCATATATATTAGAAAGTTATTAAACATAGTATAGTACTGAGTACCAAAAGCAACGTTTATGATGTTAAAACTTTAAACATAATCTGAGTTATCAATTTGCTTATTTCTACTCTTGGGCGTTCACGTGTTGTAATTAATGTATCAAAGAAAATGGCAAATACCAGTCGTCATTCGGGCAGGTTATACGCAACTAATAACTCCAAATTTTAAAATTCTGTCTTCTAAGAAACATATGTGATTTGAACATTTAGTATCTTTTTTCTGCCCACCTAATTTAATCATGGAGGGACTAAATTAGAGTAAGAATTTCAGTGTGTGTGTTTTAAAGATACTTAAGAAATCTGAAAGGTACGTGTCAACTTTTCATTCATTAAGTTGCTGTTTTCTGAGGATTTCTGACATAATTCTAATATTTAGTATGAGCCAGAACCCCTTTACTTACCCTCAGCCCCATCCTCTAGCCTTCCAGCTTCCCCCGCCCCCCCCCCGCTTGGCTCAGCACACACCCTCACACTCCTGAAAGCACTTCTCCACCCCATCGCTCCCATCCCCCCACACACACACACGCACACACTTACACTTGTGCTTTCAGGACTTCGTAACGAAGGATATTTCCCTGGGGAAAGAAATCCTGCCTGGCGAGATCTCCCCATTGGTTGTTTACCCGGAGAAATCTACATGTTTAAGGGGGATGGTGCATCCATAATCAGTCTGTCCCTATAGGACTTGGGTCTTGGCGACCTTTTTGTGACCTCTCCCGCCAGAGGAGGCTCCTGTCACTTTAAAAATTTACTGAAAGAGGAGCCGTCTGGCTTCCGATCACTCTGGGCTGCTGGAGATAGCTCCCTTTCTCCCTCGCCCCGGGTTCTTTCTGGATGGCCGAGCAGATCCTCTTTAAAGAGACAGTTCATGAAATAGAAACCGGGCGGCTGAGCTTGGAGTTGCGAAAGGGGACGATCCCGTGAGGGTCTAGGACCGGGGAAGGCGCTGCTGAGGATCTGAAAGGGGGTTAGCACTCCCCTCGCTTCCCTAGGCCCCCCACCTTTTCAAACTCTCCTCCTCCTGCCTGTCCCCCCAACCCCCCCACCCCCTACCTTGGAACTGTGAGAGAGAAGAGAAGTGGAAGAAGTTTTAGTGGGTTTCAGATAACTTTCATTACACATCGGGCTGATAAGAGCAAGAGAAAGTGAGAAAAGAGGGAGGTGATGTGAACCAGAAGGAATAGCTCCGAGCTCATTTAGGAGAGGGAAAAAAACCAAAACACACCAAACCCGGGTGACCCAGACAAGAGGAGACTTCATTTCTGATCTTAAAAATATATTGTTGGAGGACAATAAATCTGAAACCCGTGGTACCGGAGAGCAGAGCCTAGAGACGGACAAAGTTATCAGAGATCCATTGGAAGTCGAGACGCGAGGCTTTTTTTACATCTCGAAATGTTGCTCGGGATCGTTTGAAAGGATTTTCGTGCAGGAAAGCTGGGGGCTGCTGAGTCTTTATTTTGTCTGTTTTAATTCTTCCGTGATTGTCTTTTATCGCTGAGTTGAGGCCATAGAAATACTAAGGTAAGAGAACTCAAAAAAAAAAAAAAAAAAAGTCTTGGCGACGTGCATAGTTTGTAACTTCGGACAGTTTCCTGTGTTGGCACCCTTCTCCAGGGCGCCCCCACCCCCACCCCCGCCCCAGCTTTCTTTTCCAAAGACTTGCCCGCAGTCCCGCGGAGCCCTGCTGCTTATCTACGTTGCTAAGACTGGCTATTTCCTTGTTCCTCCTGTGGAACTGTGCGGTCTGGACGCGTCTCTGGGGTGGGTCGTCTGGCCTTCGGTGGGTCTCTGCCGGCTGTCGGCCTCTTTTGCTCGCGCTCTTCACCTACTTTCCCTCCCTCGGTGTGTCTGTCCGTCTGTATCAGGGACGCAGAAGGTGGGGTTGCCAAAATCTGAATTCCTGGCACCGGCCACGCGACTTTGGAGCCGCTTTCGGCCGAGTTCCACCTTGCCAAGTAACAGCTTTGCTGTCCAACATCGTGTGCTGCTTCGCGAGAAAGTCACATACGGACCCTTTGGCTAGATTGTGGGGTTTTTTTTTTTTCCTTCCTCTTCTTTTGCTGTTGGTGTTTTGAAAGGGCCTTTCTCTAAAGTCCAGCGAAAGGGATTTTTTTTTTTAAGCTATCTTTGGAGCTTGACAGCTTTTAAAAACAGGGAGTATGTTAGATGAAATGACGGAAGAAGTGTTTTACTTTATTTTATTCAAGGTTTCCGAGACGATTAAGGCATTAGGGAGACAAATGTAATTCTGCTAGCAAACCAAAAGTGAATAATTCACCCGTGGTTGGGGGTGGGGGGTGGGGAGGGACATTTCTGGAGAAAGTTAAGCTTTTGTCTTGAGACAAGAGTACTGAGAGTAAGAAAGTTAATATGTTGGCGAAATATTTGAATGATCATGGAACATATATAAAAAGACGTTCTTTGGAAATGAATCTTTTAAAAATTAATTTCACTGTTGACAGTGGCAATGGCAATAATGTTAACACGGAATAAAAGTACACCTAGATTTTTTTTATCTACAGTGTATGTAGTACTTAACTCCTTGCCCCCGCAAAAAGGAATTTGAAAGCTAAGGGGAGATGCTTCTTGATTTTGAAATTAACAAGTTTTCCACGTCTTTCTGCAAATATGAAATGGTGTTGCATTTCACTGCCTTCTCTTTCTCCTTCATTAAACATTTCTCTAGTGCCAGTAGAATTGCTTTTTTTTTTTTGGCTAGTCAAGAAAACAAACAACAAAAGATGAAAAACAGAAACCAAACAAAGCAAAAACAACAACAAAAAAAACCCAGACCAACAACAACATCCCGCAACTTTTTATTTTACAATGTGTATAGCTATTGTTGTTTGTGTGCCTTCTAGCCACCTGGGGAAGGGGGAATATCTCAAGTTGCCATTTGAATTACTCAGCATGGAGAGTTGGAAGAAAGCATCTTAAAGTTTGTAGTTTTATAAATAAGCACTTGTGAAAACTAGAGTTCTACTCCTTTGCACTAGAGTATATTTTAAGTGTAGATTTTTGTTGTTGTTAATGTGAAGAGGGTATCCTTGAAAAAGAATACTTTGATTTGTATGTAAAAAGGATACTTTGATTTGTGTGTGTGTGTGTGTGTGTGTGTAGCAATTACCATCTCTATCTACTGTTTCCATTTTTCTTTTTCAAATTGTGGAACTACTTATTGCCCTTTAATTGCCTCGTGGCCAAAGGCTTATTCATAGCGCCCCTTGACTAGTGCCCTCCTAGCACTGGGGTTCTTCCCCTTGAAGTTTGTGGTGAGTTAATGAGTTGAAGCTGCAACTGGGTGATTACCTGAATTCTAGGCTAAATTGCTTTTGGTTATATATGCAAGATTTTAGCTTTAACTTTTATATAGCTATAGATACAGCAGAGTTCTGTGGGGGGTATTTAATTCATTAATTTGCATTCTAGACTATGTTGTTTAACATCTTTGATAGGAAACTTCCTCAGGTTTGCATTAACAGATTGATATAAAATTACCAGCCTTTATGTTATTCAGCATCAGGTCAAAAACTCTGCAGCTTTTAATATTGATGTTTAAGTCATTATTGCTGTTAGGAATCCGAATAGCTTGGTTTAAGTGTGCAAAATCTTAAAAGAGGAAGTTTTCCTTTACAATTTTTAAAATAGATATACTAAGTAATAGTTAATATTTAGGATAGGCCAAATGTAAAATCTCCTGAAAAATAATAATGCACAAGCATATGTAATGATTGGTAATTTACTGCAATATTCTTATGTATTTTTAAATTGTTCATGAGTATTTTTGTTATTTCACTTACTAAATGTAAACCAGAAACATGCATTGGCATGTGTTAACTAAATATTAAGTTCTCATACTTTGTTTGCATGAGTGTTTACCAATCATTTATTTCCATTTGTTTTTCTTTAGTTTGGTCAAAGCATCTATTATACAAATCTTATTTTCCCTTTCAATTAAGGGTATGATTTAATTATTTCATAGTGATGAAATGTTAATTATGAAAAAGAATTTGATAATATTAAGATTAAAGTTTTTGAACTGAATTGATTTAAGTTGCAAAAAGTGAAGTTATACATTTGTTATACATTTACATAGTAAGACTATCTGAACCTAAAATATTGACTGTTGATTTTAGAAACATGGCACTATATGCTGTTCAATAACATTTTTTGGAAAAATCACATTGAATAAAACTAAGTCAGTAGTACTCATTTGTGCATAACAAGGAAAGAAACATTTTTTGAAACTAATTTATCTGTGTTAGTAGTAATTTCCAATTGCTTTGTTCTTTTAGAAAAGCAGTACATTGACGTTTCTAAGATAACTTATTATTGTTCCTCTTTTATTAATATGTATGCTGATTTCTTTTTCTCTTAAGGATTCAAAGCAGGATTATACATTTGACTGAAATAGTTTTAAGTTATTAACCACTTTAATGAATGAACCAATGTGGAAATTGATTGTTCTCCTCTTCTTCCTTCTAGATCTTAGATGAGTTTTGCAATGTGAAGTTCTGCATTGATGCCAGTCAGCCAGATGTAGGAAGCTGGCTCAAGTTCATCAGGTTTGCTGGCTGTTATGATCAGCACAACCTTGTTGCATGCCAGATAAATGATCAGGTATGTTGTAAAGATTTTCTTGTCTTTCTTTGAGAACACTAAAGTATCAGTGAAGCCTGAAGAATAAAAATAACAGTGAGCTGCACTAGACCCTTGTGGCCTGTTTGTTGATATGGTGAAAGGTAATGCACAAATATAAGATGCAGAATAAAGTCATTTTCAGTACTGTTTTCTTTCAGTAGTACTTTATGCACTTTGTAGTAGTAACCTTCATAAATGTTCTAGTTTTCTGAGAGTGATTGAATGATTTAAAACTGAGTACTTTTTTATTGCTTGCTGTTCTTCACGTTTTCCTTTACCATCCTAATATGGAGACATGGATAGAGAGTATTGAACTAATCAAGAACACTTTATGAATTTATGCAGAAGTTGGAAGGGATACACATGAAATTTTATGTGGATTTTATTTGAAGTAGTAGGTAGATATTTCGTATGACATAGGTACATACTTGCCTGCTTTTGCGTTTTATATTGTCTTGCCTTATTAAAAAAGAGAAGCACTTTTATGTTTGGTTTACTCAGAAATATTTATTTATTTTTGATATATGTGAAAAAGTTTAAAAATCTCACTGCTGGATATTGCTTTGTGTCATTGTAGAGGACCATGCAGTGAGGTTGACTATAATAACAGTAACTATGAAATAAAGATCATGAAAACATTAGGAAACATATTTTGCACTCAATAAACTTAGGTTATGAATCTTGTAACTTAATATGACAATACCTAAAACAATATGAAATTCAGCCTGTTAATTTTTGTTTTACAAACATTGTTGGGTTAGAATTGGGTTGTATCATTGTTTATTTCTTTTAACCCAGTGATTACCTACATCAGATGTGTTTCAAGGATCATGTAGAAACGATTCCTTGGCAAATCTAGTATGAAAATCACCACCAAGGAAAACAAGTTTTAATTAGATGTTTCCAATTGAAAGCTGTTAAGTAATGCTAGCGTCATGTGTTCTAAGACTCTGTTTCAATCATCGTTATGAGATTATTCTTTGGCATTTTACCAGCTACCAGATAATTTTTACTGGCTAAACTGTATAAGAGGTAGTAAATTGCAAAATTAGGTTTAAATGGGAATCATTTAAAAATCTTCAACATATATCAAAAATAATAAACCAGGTCAATAGTTTTTTCCCTTTGCCTTAAGAAAACAAGAGGCATTACTGACAAAGGAAAACATTATTAGATTAGCTATTTATTGTGCACAGAAAATATCCCATGCCCTTCATATGCGTTACTGTCATCATCAAAAACAGACATTTTGAGCCCCCACTATTTGTAGATTTGGGAAATACATAAGTATTATAAGTGAGGGAATTATTCATGTTATGTTTCCTTAAAAAAGGAACTGGAAGACCTCGAAAAACAGATTTAAGATGAAATAATAATATTGCATTATAATAACTATTTGCTATCCATATTTACTGACAATAGAAGCTATTGCCTTAGACAGACGCAAATGTTGTAGAATGAGTAAAAAGATTTAAGAATAGGTCTCGTAGCCAGTACAGTTTTTTATTTAATGTTTATGTGTCTAATATTTTATAATAAATATACTCCTGTTATTGGAATTCTTAAGTGCATTAAAAAAATGATTTTGCTATTTCTAACTATGAATTAGATTGCTTATTAGAGTAGACATTTATAATTTTACCTTGGTCACCTTTGAAGTAGGCATTTTAGATGTGTTGTTTTCAAAAGAATAAAAGCTGGTTCATGCCTTAATGAGTAACATCTTTACTTATTATAACTGAGGTACCAGGCAAAATAGTTAACCAGAAAAAATACATAAGGCCAATATTAGACATATACTTATTACTTCTGTAAGTACTCATTTTAAACTTATATGTTACGCAAGCAGAAATCTCAGATGGTAACAGAATGCATATCAAATGACATAATTGTGAAATTGACATTACATGGTCAAGTAAATTCACCCATAAACAACAAGTGCGGAAAATCAGAGGTAAAAGTAGTCAGATTTGTATGAAGGGAATAGATGTGTACAATCCCACTTAGCCTAGTGGACAAGACAAAAGAGAACACATGCCCAAAGAGTGTATGCATGTATTATAAACATATTCATGTATAACTTCATTGCATATTTCCAAAAACCAATTAAGACTAGCAATTCCAGGGAGCTTTGAAATGTGAGTGTTCAACTAGGTACAATGATAAAAGAGCTGACGAAAAGGATTCTCTAGGTCTGTTGTTTTGCTTTGTTTTCCGTGAGGGATAGGAGCTGCCAAATGGTGAATAAGCACAACTCATCACCTAATGAACATACTAGTTGTGTGACATATTATTTAATATCCAGACTTTAGGAGAGACCCTGGATCAGGAATAATTATTAAACATTAACGACATCAACTCTTTTGTACAACACAAAAGCACATGTAGCACCCCACAAGAAGTTGTAAAAAGTGTTTTGTTCTGCTCTGATTCTTATATTGAGCTCAAATGTATAAAATAAATTTTAATGACAAGTACAAATTCTGGACTATAAAAAGGAAGACTTTCAGATGAATCTCTCAACTACAATCTAGTCATTGTAATAATTAAGGCAACTAACGAACATGGAAAATACTACTTAGAAGAAGAGTGTTTATTTTTGCAGAGACACACTTTTATAAAAATTCTAATATCCAAGATTAAGCCTAATCAATTTGGATCAGTTTTTAGGATGATGTGGAGATCTTTAAAAAAGAATAAATGTGCTTCCTAAAATGATAATCTAATGTGGTAGTAGGGGGACAGAGTCAAAACATGTATGCTGGATAAAGCAAATATTTGATTTGTTTGATAGTGAAGAAGCAGTTAGAAATAGCATGGTTTTGGTTTTCAAATAAAGTTGAGAAAGGGTGTTATCTTCTTTTTTGTATCACAAACACAAAGACCATTCAGTCAACATTTTGCTAATACATTTCTACTGGTATTTTATTTGAGGACATTTTCCTGAACTTAGATTTTTCAATTGCCTTCTAAGAGTTATTTTATTTCAGGTTGTTTTTTATTTTCAGACCAGAGTGAGCTTTGTGGCACCTTTGTTTCTTGATAATGCCTTCTAGAAAACCCAAGTTTATTGATTTTAGATGTCTGTTTCATTTGATTTTTTCAGAATTATTACAGTGATGTTTTTGGAGATAGAAACTCTGAAAACACTGGCATTTCTACTAAACCATAATTTCTAAGTAGCTGCAGCTTCTGACTGATGTCCTTATTCCCCCCTGAAAATATTGTTTTAACTGTAGTAATTTATCTCTTTAAAAGAAGGCCATGCCAAAGACACTAGTAAATTGAGACCACAATCACACTCAAGTCATAAAATAGTGGATCCACTAAAAACACCCAAGGTTCTTTATCCTTGAAGTCCTAATTATTTTTTCCCCTTATTCCTTAAAGTTTCAGTATTATTTCACATAGCTGTACTGCTGTGGCACAGTGTTTAACTGGAAATTTTTACTGAATCAAACAAAACGCTTAAATATTTTTACATTTTAAAAATCTGAAATTTCCCTGGGTTACTTTCAGTAGCAGGAACTGGCACTGAGAGGTAGAGCAGGGTGGGAATGAAAGCATCGAATTGGATGAGGAAAGCCTCTTCCACGCTAATCCTCAAGAGGACAAAATGTGCAGAGGAATCATGAAAATTGTATGTTAATAATTGAGAGGTTTGTTTGTATCTGGAAACATCCATGTGTTTAATGTCAAGTAGGCCAAACATCAAGATCATATGCTGGTTTTTTTTTTTTAATTTATTTTTATTTTTTAAATGTGGATATTTCGATGTCCTTTCCTTTGAAGTCTTGTAGATGGCTTGCTTTACCAAACCGTTCTGATTGGCTGTTGTTGCCCATGGCTTTAGATTTGGTCTCACTCTACTCCTGCCACTCTGTCCATCTTTTGCTTAGTCTACTCTTAACCCCGACTGGATAAAAGGCAAGAATACCTATTGTCTCTCTATCCACCCCAAACATTGCCAGTTCTCATCTTTGAATGTGCTCACAAGTTTTGCATACTTACCGAGTATTTCTCTGGACCCAACAGTTTTCCTCTAATACCTCTTCATGGTGAAATCATATTGGTTGTCTTCAGGTAAGCCATCTGGGCAAAATTCACACAAGTTGATCTTTTCGACTTAATAAGACTTGCCTTTCCACTCATGATAATTAGAATGATCTGGGTATGTGCTTTGGAGTAAGATTTTGCATGTATATGTGTGTATGTATTCTGCATCATAGGATGGAACATTTCATTCAAACTCCTGGCCTGTTCTAACATGGTCTACAAGTGGAATAAAGTTCTCAGAAACCTAAGACTTTATTAATCTTGTCATTTACACAAGGTGATAAGTCTTTTCATTTTTAAACAGGGCCTTGACAGCTGGTATTTTAGTAACAGAGTAAGAGAATTTTGCTCTTCATTCTGATTAAAAGAAATTTGTCGATAAGATACTATCTAATACTTGATGTATATTTTAAGAAACAAGATATGGAAGAATGAGTGCCCCTCAGAAGATACAAAGTCGGAATTCACTTAGGGGATTCTGGCAGTTCCCTTGTGGTTAATGAACAGCAGCAAAATCCTACAATATTTGCAGTTGCAACAGGCGTTGTTCGCATTTGTGCTTTACCTTATAAAGTTTTAACTGCTTCCAGGATGATAATGACTGAATTGGCACACCTGCTTTTCCTCTCCTTAAGTCCATGTCGAGGGTTCTGTCATTCTGCTGTGACACTAGCAAGGTATTATCATTGCAAGCTTATTATGGGGTCAATTATTTAGTTGTTTTCTTCCGTTTCCCTACATCATTCAATTAGTATATTTTTTGCAATATAAAGCAGGGCAGATCAGCTATGTAGAAAGCAAAAATGTAATTTGTTAACCTCTTTCCACTTGTAAAAAATATTTGCGTCCACTGTCAGGTAATTTGTTAATTTGCTCTTCCTTTACAAGGGTTTCTGTCCACATTTTGTATGACCTCTTTTGATGTTAAAATTATTATTAGCTTTGGACATTTTCTTTGCTTTGCTTTTAAGCAAGTTCTACTTTTATACCAAAGTTATGCCCTGCTGTTTTAAGAGGAATGCTATCTGGCAGTACCCAAGGACTGGCTTTGTGAATGGTGCCTAAGATGATTTTGGGGGTTTGTTGTCTGGCTGATAATTTACTTCTGTCACCTGAAGATGAAACTCTGTCAGGCATAGTTTGCCATTTGATATTTACATGTTGAAACAACCCTCTACCCCGCCTCCCAAAGAAAAAGTTTCCCTCGCGGAATGCCCAGGACACAACACTTAACAGAACGCTGACCATACTGGGATTCTTATTAAGATTCATAGACCACAAAAGTTGAAAAAGAAGGTGGCCTGAAAGATTATGTACACATTTTAGTTCAATTAATGTTCACATGTATACAGCATCTTTTATTTAGGAAGCTCTCAAAATACCATCACGACCATAGTAGGCTACTGCTATTTCTGAAGTGATATCATAAAGTAGTCATCATAATATATGACAGGCCATCAAGGAGGTGAACTTGTTGACCAAGGACACAAGGAAAGCCTCCAGCCAACTAAAACACCCAAAGGTGATCTTTAGTTTCCTTATAATGTAATGATAGAACTGTTACTGAACATGAAACCATTCAGATTGATCAGAGAGCTTTCAGAGGGTCAGACTAAATGGCCACATCAACAACAGATCAGATGCCCCTGAAAATTATATTTAGAATAGTTAGGGAAAATATTTCTTGTGGGTTCTGTAGAGAGAGCTTTAGAGCTTATTTAAAGAGATAGCTTTCAAGGCTTCTAAACTGGCTACACTGTAGGCTCCTGGTATAATAATAAGGGAATCTTTATGATCTGCCTTTTTTAGGCAAAATGGAACGAACAGTCAATTCTGTTTTGTTTCATCCAATAAATTGCACATTATTTAGATGTGAAGAAGGAAAAGAAACATCCTTCAAAATTATCTTGGTCCTGAAAATTACCAATGGAGATATATATATATATATTTCATTTTGGAAGTAGATATAACAAGATAGTATCTGATCTTTCTTAGTTAATCTTTTCTTGTCTTTAGAATGTCACCCTAAAGACAAATAGAGGATATCTTCCCTTAGGGGAAACCAAGGAAATTAAGGATGGTTTGCTTTGGCAAATCTTTGCCCTTACAAAGCTTCCATTCTATTGGACACAGATCTTCTGTTTTAGTTCTATGAAGACGCTTCTTGTTACCTCTTCTTACTAGTCTCAGTACATAATCAGGTCCTTCCTCCAGAAGCCAAAACCTTAGCATCACTCCTTCACTCTTGAATTGGGGTTTTCCACATTGCTTTGGATAGGCCAGGGATCCAGACCATGTTTCCTGAAGCCATGGCATATGCATACACTGCATCTGTGGTCTCAGTGTTACCTCTGCAACACCAAGGCAGACAGATGTGTTCACATCAAATGTTGACTTTGTTCAGATACGTCAGCTGTCACCTCCCCTCCTATGCAGCTCACAATTGGAAAAGTTCCATGCAGCTTTTTCTAGTCTTCTGAGTGGTAAATTGATTGTGGCTATGGTAAATAAAGCATTCAGGCCAAATGTTGGAAGCTGGAAGAGGAAGAAACCAACTGTCAACTTCAAAGTGAAAAGATAGCTACAGTCTGAAAAACTGTATGAATTGTGTCTCAGTACAGATTTTGCAGGGAGTACATTTCTCTATTATTTCAATGATTACAACTTCCTGAATAGGTTGAAGGTCATTCATAATTCACACTTCTGTCATTTTTAGACACACCAAATGTAGTCTATTAAGCATAAATTAAACTTCCAGTGCTTGACCAGGACAAATATATGGGGCTTCATAACAATGAAGCCTTGTTCATCTTTTTATAAGTACATGGTGTGTTTTCTTTCTTTCTTGGTTTCCCTCTTGTGCACTGAATTTTTCTTCTGTCTCAGAAGTACAAGCATAATACTTTAAATCGATCCAAGCATAGAAAGGTAAACAGCAAAGCTGGTTGGACAGACAGGATTTTTCTATTTTGTAGGATAATAAACAAGAACCCACATGATTATTATTTATAAGTACAAATGGTAAGTAACATCATCAATTGGATAGAGGATTAGGTTGAACAGAGGCTGAGATAGCATAAAATAGACTTAGTCTGAAAATCTTTTATGGATTATTAACTTTCCTGACAGAATACTCAGGAGTATCCATTTTCTCCTTAGTGGTTGTCCTCTTAGATGTAAAAAGCCAAAAGAAATGAATGTTTAATGACATACGATTAATTCCAATTATAAATAATATGTAGTTACATATAGCATATATTAGGCATAACATGTATGATTGAAAGAAAGCTTATATCACTAAACATTTATTTATAATTGGAATAAAACATATCATTGAATATCTGTTTAGATTAGACAGCTAATATTTTATTCAAATCTTATATCCCCACAAAAAAGTAGAGTTTGCCACCTTTATATGTCACATGTAAAATATATCCATGCACAATATTTATAGTTATATTTAACATCATCTGAAAACTTTCTTTTAGGAGTCTAAAATTTTCTAAATGAAATCCATATCACCACTGCCTTTTATCCCTAGTTTGGCCTTGTGAGTATTAACTGAATGGAGAGTCTTTGGTATTTCGAACTGGTTCCAGGATTTGATGTAAATAAAGGAAGTATAATAATTATGTTTAGAGTATTTAATTGATACATATATATATAATATTATATCTGTGCCTTAAATTGTGAATAAATACCAAAGTAAAAGTGAACAACTTTTGGGATATCTAGTTTTATTTTTAACTAACAGAATGATTTAGAATTTCAAAAAATACATTCAGAAATTTTACTAGTATGCAATTTTAACAAAATTTTTATATAACGAATAGAAAATAAGATCTGTTATGAAAACATTTATAAACATTTGTCCTTAGGTTAATGAGTTATCCAGGGATCCAAATATCCATGTTTATAAAGATAGAAATATAGCTTTCTGGATAAATAAAAATGGTCCAACAGGATACTGGGAAAATTAAGATTTTTAAATGGTAAGTGAAAAGAAGACCACCTCACCTTTCAAAAGTTTCTAGTGTATGGAGGGTTAGGTCATGTTTGTAATACATGCTGTTTCTGAATTTTGATGTTAGCTACAAAATAGAAAACCCCAGAGGAGATAGCGCAGTTTCAAAATATTTATAATGACCTTTGACAATGAAATTTCCATAGATAATCCTATTTTCTTAAAAGACCCCATTCACTTATATTTCACCTTATGATGGAGAGGATTTGAGAGTTTTTCCTTCTAACAGAGCATTGCATTCCAAGAGAACTATTGCAGAAGAATAAATCAACCTTTCTGTATTAACTCAACTTTTTCTAAATGTTTGCGACTTTTGAGTACTTTTTTTAAATATATGAATTAATCACAAAATCTCAGATCCAGGATGTCTTTATTTTGGATCCAGATAACTTTTTCCATAAAACCCCTGATGGGAGAGGAGACCTGTTAACTTTATGGTATTTAACAGAATAATTGACTCCCTTCCATTTTCTCCAACACAAAACCAGAGAGGTTGGTTATATTAATAGTGTTTCTGCTTCTGGTGTATAACTCAGGTGACATATAGTTAATAAAACTTCAATATAGCTGAGATTTTTTTAGATCACATGGAATTTTCTGCATTCTATTTTAAAAACATTACACTCTAATTTTATAAACAGGGTTAAGTATATGCAATAGACCAATCTGTTGGAAAATGTCCTAAGTGGGAAAATGTACATAAATTGCTTCTTTGTCATATTTTTATTTGCTGAAAAACCTAGTTCATAACACAAAAACATAGGTATGATGCCTTTTTTTCCTGAAAGGTTTGATTCCTCTGAAGTTACATTCCCTCTTTCCCTACATAATTGTTTTGAGGCAACAAATTGTTGTTTTTGTTTTCGTTTAAACTCCTCTCACTTCTCAAATACCTGCTGTTGTTTTATGATTATGAAGATTATTATTTCTAGAAAGTAAAGTAGATTTATATGTAGACATCTCTGAATTTAGGTGTTCAAAACATACTTTTGGGCCATCATAATTATAAGAAGAAAAACTAACTTAATTTTCTTAAGTCTCTCTAAGATCCCAAGAGATGAGAAATGAAGCTGGCAAGTGATAACAACACCTTGAAAAAAAGACTAGATTTGTAGGGGTGTGGCAGATGGAACTTCGAGTCACATTCTTATTGCTATATGGGGAAGCATGCCCAGAATCTGCCCTCATTATATCTGGTGCTTGCCAGTTCTTTTCAAACCTCAGTTTCACGAGCACCATAAAAATTCATTTAAAATCAAAAAGAACACCCTGAAGTTAAAACCCAGTCTGCTTTGCCTTGCCTTGCCATTTCTGGCCTGGAATGTCACCTTTTACCTCCAGTAAATAAAGCCAACATCAACACTCTTCCTTGTCTTTTATTTTTTATGCATTCAATATTCTTCACATGACAATCTGGACACTTAAAGGGAAATTACATAGTGATCTATGTCCCGGAAAAGAGAATTGTCTTTATAATATATAATTACAGTGTATCCATTAGTTTCTTTTTTCCTTGGATGGTTCACATTGGATTGAGTAAATGTAACCTGGAATTAAAAGAGGCATGATTAATAGTAGACTACGAAGAAATGGTATCATAATACTTTCTTAAATTATCTGGCATATGTGTCAAAGCAGCATTCCCCAACAGAGACAATTGCACTGTTTTACTGTCTCGGAGGGTATTGTCTCTTTAACCTCACTATTTCCGAGAAGCCACCAAAAAGTTCTAATATGTCACAATTCAAATGTCAACATGTTGTTGGAAAGGAAGCTAATAAGTTAAACCTTTGAGAGATGCCAAAAAAAGAGGTGATTCAAGCTGTTGAGAGAAGTCCATTGTTTTCTAAGGGGAAATAGAAACTCCAGAATGAAACAGGGTACTTATAAGCATTTAACTGGAAGATTTAGGGGAAAAAAGCAAACACACGTAATTTTTTTTTCATCTGTTAACTGAGCAAAACTATTCCTCTCTGTGTATTTTCAAAGAAGAGAAAATATGAAGGTTAGGGTTAATAAGACACAAACTGTAAATTCACTGTTTTTTATATAATTAAAACATAAGTAGTAGTTTTTCTAAGATAATGTGAATTCTATCTATAGATAGTTATATAGATCCTAGGTTATATTATAACATATTTTTATAGAAATATTTGATGTTTGGCATTATTTTGTATAAACAAACTTCAGATGGTTAAAGTACTATTGAATGAAAAATTTGTTTTATCTTGACTGGAAAAAAACTAAGCAGAAAATACTCCTCATTGACTTATTTTTCTAATTTAGCACAATTTGGGGTTCTGGCATTTCTCTTTATAGAAAAATAAACAATTGGACTTTAGAGCCACCTACTGGAATAAAGAGGCACATGCTTATGTTTAATGTCCTCAACTTTTCAAAAACTAGGTAAATACAATTAAAGTTATGTGCATTTCTGTTGCTCTTATAAGATATAAACTTTAGTAGGATGCCCACAAATAATAGTCATTTGCTTTTGTTGGTTTGAAATATCAGATGGTCTTGCAAGAACCCATAGTTACAGCAGTATCTTCCAAAAATATATTCTTCCCATTTCTTACTAGATTGTACCAATTTGTGATATGTGATTTTTCTCCCCATTGGACTGATACTTAGCAGAATTGAGTCCTCAGTGTTTCTGTTGTTGTTGTTTTTGGTGGCGGTGTATTCTTTGCCTTGCCCAGAAATTTATAATCTAAGCTTTTTTGTCCAAGATGGAGATTCAGTTTGTGGACATTCTTAGTAAGGGGATTGTGTGAAAAGACTCTCCTTGGTGATGTTGGAGAGAGAGGAGAGGTTACAAGGTGAAGGAACTCTCCTTCTCAGAGTTCTTTGGGTTTTGCAAAGATATTGTGGCAGAATGTATTTAGTCTCATTTTCACCAGTTAATTGTACAACTGCATTCTTTCTTCTGCAAAGTCTACCTGGTATGGAATTGCTTTTTAATAAATAATTTTAGAGAAAAATTTAAAACAAACAACACTTTTATGGTAAAATGGTAAAACACCTTAAAGATTTTCTTGCTTACATACTTTTATGAATCAAAAATTTGCTTTCTGGACAAGTAAATTGGGCAATGACTTGCCCGGGGTCACAGATCATTAGGGGAAAGGTAGAGAGTTCTTGGAAATTCCACTTCAGGGTTCTTTCTATACGTGTCCCACTGCTTTTCAGTCAGTCATTAATGCATTTATTAAATGCTTCATCTTCTCAACACTTTGCTATGAAGCAAGAGGAATAACCACTACCAACCACTTAGGTTACTCTTGGATCATGCAAGACAAGATTCAACTCTCTTAAGTGTGTGTGTGGCTGGCTACAATGCTTGGAGGAATTCAGAGAAGGGAAAGTTCTTGGTTAAATATCACACACGGTAGATGTGACACAGCAAAACTTGCACTAAGAAAAATATGATTTGTCAAGTAGAATTTGGACAAGAATTGGTATCCCTGGGGCTCATTTTCAGTAAATAAAATAGAAAGGCACACTTCTTTTGATACAACTAAGAATGAAAAGATATGTTTGTTGAGGAATGAAAAATGTAAAGACATCTTATTGTATATCTTGCCGTTTCTCAATATTCACTTGTCTCTCTTCCCTGTCCCCCTTTGTCTTTTGAAGATATTCTACAGAGTAGTCGTAGACATTGCACCTGGAGAGGAGCTCCTACTGTTCATGAAGAGTGAAGACTATCCCCATGAAACAATGGCGCCGGATATCCATGGTTAGTATCACTCATGCAATCGCCCTCATTTTGGAGACTGTGAGGCAGCATCCGAAAGTGTCTATCGCACTTTGTGCCTGTTAGTTTCTCTGACTAGTTGATTCCAGTTTTAACAAATTCATTCTTCTTGAGTGGCTATTTTCTTGTTTTGACAGCTGGCTACTATTATGGTGAAGCTAAGGTAAGCAGAGGGCTTCCCTGAAGGGGAGGTCAAAGAGTTTCTGAATATTTCAACTCAGAAAGTTACTGAAGAGATCATGATATAGTTGAGACTCTTGTCAATGCCTTAGACTATAGTAAGAATCCTTTCACTGCATAAAGGTCATTCCAGGGAGCTTGATTTGGGGTTTTTGTAAATTGAGCAGATGTTTCTCCCATAATGTTCTATTACTGGGAAAAGTGTTTCTACCTGAGTATATTTCTGGCCAAGCGTGACCATACTGGGGGATGAGAGTGGAAGGGAAGTACAGATGAGGGAATTTTCAAGCCAGGGGAATTTTTATTTGCAAGAGGACTATTCTAAATCAAAAGAAGGAAGGAAGGACAAGAATTACAATTAGTAATGATGCATGTTCAGGACAGATAAAGAGAAAACTCGGCTTGTATGATTTGCATCATTAGGATGAGAAAATATTTTTTTCTGTCTTCTTTCTGTTTCTCCTAATAGAATGTGATTTTGTTCAACATAATTTAGTGATGACTTTAGAGTGTTTTGCAGTTAGAAGGATGAGAAGCATTACCCTTCCTAACTTACCAAAGAAGTAGTGATCACCTCTCAACCTGCTGCACAATCCTACCCAATTTCTGTTGGGGGGCCTTTCAGTCTCTGCTTCTATGCCTCCAGTGAAGGAAGCTATTGCTATTAGCTGGCCCTGTTTTCTTGAACACCTTTTCCTTTCCTTTAACTGAATGGCATTCTGCTGCTTTGTAACTTGTACCAGTTGGATTTTGGATGGTCTATCTGGAGCTTGTTTTCATGTTAGAAACTGACAAGAAAATGGCTTAAGAACTCAGAATTCTTAAATCAGCCTGGTAGGGTTTGAGCCTGAATGAGGAGTCTGGTCCATTGAGAAATGGCCCTTACTCCCTTTCTTTAGCAGGGGGAAATGCTTAGGTTGATGAAAAAAGGAATCTGGACTTTCTCAGGTATGATGCATCTTTCTTTTAGTGAATGTTAGACCTAAAAAGGTTTTCAAAAATTGTTTTTGAAATAAAATTATAAGTTTGCTTCTCCAACTAAAGCCTAAATAGAAGTGGTTATTCTTCTTTTAGGGTTGCTATTCATAAGTCACCTGCTTTTACAAGACCCTGAACCACATCAGTTGCTTTTGGCATTCAATGTATCATATACCTATCTACACCCAAACTTATGCAATAAATGATACTTTCAATGCTTATAATGTTTAAATGCTGATTTGTATTCTATATTTTTAGAATTTAATTTCTCCTAGGAAAGAGAAAGTAAAAGAAAACACATGAATTTCCCACCTATTATATTCTAGATAGTAGCCATTATTCATATATTGACTCATTTATTCTTTTATATATTTCAAATCTATAAGAAATGAATTATATCCATTTCACAGATGAGGAAACTGAGGCTAACTAAGGCTAAGTAGATTGTCCATGACCAAATGGCTAGTAAATGGTGGAGTCAGCATTCAGACCAAAGTCTTATTTTCCCTAAAACCTGTACCTTTTTGAAGTAGTCTGTGGTCTGGAGGCTCTACTTGTTTTCAGACTGCTGGGTGATATCCTAAGCATAGATCTGAAATATCTGAATAGTGTTGCAAACTATAGGAAACTGAGTTAATGCCATTCAGAATCCCGTCTTTGGAGCTGAGGCCAGTGTTTTACTTTAGAATACCTCCCTCTTCCTTAACCCTCTACATCCAAAATTGGCAAACCCTGTTGAATCTACATCCTAATGTCTTTTTCCATTCTGACCCTACTGCCAATGGTTTATTTTAAACTAAGCCAGTACTGCATGAAGAGTATAGCAGTGGTCTACCATTTGGCTTCCCTGCTTGACTTCTCACACTACAGCCAGGGGAAATTCTTCTAAAAAGCAAGTCTGAATATGACCCTGCTTTCCTTCTTTTAGCAGCTTTCTGTTCCATTCTTAGTGTGGATGTGAAAAACCCTTAGTGATCTGCCACCCCTTCTTGCTGTCTCTCCTACTGCTCCACTACATGCACCCTATAAGCTAGTCATAGTATTTCCATGAGCCTGCCAGATTTCTTTCTTGCCTTCCTCTTTGGTGCATGCTATTCCTACTGCCTGAAATATCTTCCAATGTCCCTCTTCCCCACCTGGCTGATTAGTACTCATCACAAAGCCTTTTCTGAACTTCCCTTCTCCAAATTAGATGGATTAAGTATATTCCTCTGGGCTCCCTTAGCATGCATCTGTCATTATATGTATCATACACGTTCATATGTGTATTCCTTTTTCTGAGTTTCTTATATTCATTCTCTAGCAAAATGCCTAGCATTTGGTAGCTGACTAAAATATTCCCCTCAAAAGATTGAGTCAGTGAACAACTGAGTAGTAACACCTTCCTTGGGTTAGGTGTATAAAGAGGGATTGTAAATCGTGTAGTTTGCCCTGGTGTCTTTCAGCATCTTGAGCTGCTTCCCAAGACTTCTATATCTGTGTCAGTGTGATCTGTGCTTAGTTTGGGCTCATGGACTGACTGAAAAAGCTACTCAGATGGAAAGAATAGAAAAAGTAGAGCATCACTACCTGGCACTTTACATACTCTTCTCTCTAATCCTCATACTACCATTTATCTATCTTACTGACTTAAAGTACAAATTTACAACAAACTTTCTGTTTAACAAGCACTGACCCTGAGGTAATATAAGTTAGCCTAGAAGGGTACTAAAAACTCTCTGTGTCCCATTATAAGTCCTGATGAACATTAAAGCATTTCTTTGGTCACTGATTTTAACCAGGCTTAACAGTGGTTCAGATAGGGCATCACGTCCCGCGTGCCATGCCAGATAACACGGTACGGTGGGACGCATACGGGGCACAAATAGGTGCAAATCCTGGCACAACCACTTAGCCATCTAATCTCTAAATGAGCGGCTTGCCTTTTCTGAGTCTCAATTCCCTCATCTGAAAATCAGGATTAAAAATCTGACCTATAATTCCTCATAATCTGGTTTTAAGGGATATCAATAATCCATGTGCAGTGCTGAGAAAATTGCTGATGTTCAGTAAGTTGTAATTATTACTTTTAATATCCTGTGGACCTGGAAGTGCTTAGCTATATATTTTTTCTTTTCTGATCAAGACTCTATACTGTAGCTGACAGGAATCATTTGTGTTATTGTGCCACTCTCTGTGTGAAATTTTTTACATGTATTATTTCTAACCCATGCTGAAAGTAAGGGTTATAAATGACAGTCAACTAATTTCAGTTATGACCACTATAATTCAATAAGACCTGCTGGTTTGTGGTGACACTGTCTGGCCGCCCCTTTCTAGTAACATCCAAATTATTTTCACAGAAGAACGGCAATATCGCTGCGAGGACTGTGACCAGCTCTTTGAATCCAAAGCTGAGCTAGCAGACCACCAAAAGTTCCCGTGTAGTACTCCTCACTCTGCCTTTTCAATGGTAGAAGAGGACTTTCAACAGAAACTTGAAAGTGAGAATGATCTCCGAGAGATACACACCATCCAGGAGTGTAAGGAATGTGACCAAGTTTTTCCCGATTTGCAAAGGTTAGAAATGACATATTGCACCACAAAACTTGTTTATTTACTCTGCAATAAAATGTTGTTATGCTGAATTTTGAGAATCTAGGTAGATGGGAAATTTTGGAACTGAAGTGACCCAGATAAGAGCTCTAGTGACATGCTCAGAAATCATTTTTTACCCTGGAAATCCTCATCTATAAAATGTTTACAGTGAAGTTGGAATTAGTTATTTTGATGCCAGATTGAGAACAACATGGCATATTATTAAGTAGTGTTAGCAAGATTGAAAGGTTAATTTTACAGTATAATTATGACTTGGAGAAAATCAAGAGTGCTGGAACAACAAGGATGCTAATTGAAATAATCATATGCCAAGAAACTGCAAAGGCACCTCTAGAATCATTTAGATGATTAAAAAAAAGACTGTTTCTGGTACTCATTTAGTGAAAATTAGGTGATCTTTTGATAGATTGGTGTAACCCATGAATTTAATTTCAACTGTTTATACACACTGCGTACATATAAAAGAATAAGAGAAGTGTGTTCAGTGATGAATATTGAATTTCTTAAAAGCAAAAAACAATCCTTAAATATTTATTTTTTAATTTATCAATCTTTTTTTATTAGAGAAGTTTTAGGTTTACAGAAAAATCATGTATAGAGTCCCCATATACCACTCTCTTAAATTTGTTACAATGCATGGAAGAACATTTTTATAGTTGTGCTGTTAGACATAGCCCATCATTTCCAATAGGATTCACTGTGTTGTACAGTCCCATTTAAAAAAAAATTTATTCTAGTAACATGTACACCTATAGACATACATATACATACTTATTTTTAACAGAATGACACTTGTATCTCAGTGATATATTAACTATAGCCCTTTGAATTTATTCAAGAACATTTTTGGTTTCTATTGAGGAAACCAAGAACCAAGGAACCTGCCCTTTGCAAACTATATGACTTTTAGGCTATAAAATGTTTTTTAAAGATCTGAGAAATAGATAACTAGCTAATAGGTTTTTTGTTTGTTTCTTGCTAATGGTTTTTGCCTCAGTCTGCAAACAAATTTAATAATAGTATTCATTACTTTGCTTTTAAATCCACAAATGATTCTTGGAACCTGTAATCAGAATTTAAAATGAACATAACACCATTGTATTTAAATGGGCATGATGGTATGGTGAACTGGCCTTACTCAAGAGAGTAAATTATGCAGAGTTTTTGTCTTTGACACTCCACCTATGTCAGTTTCCCATTTTGTTTCCTGTCCTTCCTTAGTGCTGTCCCCTCCTCCCTCTCTTTTTATGGCTCTGTAGATTGTCCTGCATTACCTGTTAGGCATCTTTTAGGAAAGGATTTCATACAACAGTTATTTACTTTAAGGCATAAAGGACTAAAAGGCATCAAGTAGAACCTCTTTCTAGAGGAGATTGAGAGGAAAGAATGAATCTCTAGTTTTGAACATTCAGGCCTAATTTAGCTGTTAGGAGAGAGAAAACATTTTGGCTAATAAGAGGACTTTCCCAGCATCCTTTAAACTCATCCGTACCACTTCATCTAACTTTACATAGAGAATTAACCGATTATATATTGCTTGATGAAACATAGATTAGGAATAAACAAATGTCACAGCATGTCCTCTAAACAGAATATTGTCCAAATTAAAAAGCAAATTGAAACTAATAAATACCAATGGGTGGAAAGAGTATTTACCCTGTAAAGCAATTATCTCTGAGGTTGGAGATTAAGTATGTTTCCCCCATCTTTTTTTATTGCTTTTAAAAAATAATGGAAAGCATTTTAAAACAAAAATTGATGGGCTAAACACTAAAAGGTAATTCTTATTTCTGCTGAAAGTTTATAGCAACGCTTCTGAAGTGGAAAAAGCTTCTTAATCAGACCAGCTGTAAGGTTAAGCCTAAATTAACTCAATACTGAAACCAACTATCAGTTTAGTTGATTCAGTCAAACATTCCTTGGAAAACAATAAGGAAGCCTCGTTTTCTGGCACTGTATAAACCTTCAAAACTCACTTTTTGGTAACCCAAGCAGATGGATATATTATGAACACTGTGAACTTGATGTCAGTTCTCCAGGTGGTATTTTTGGTTATGTATTATATAATTGAGCCACGTGCAGGCCTGCATTCCCCGAATATTTTCCACTTTATTGAATGCTATATGGTTATATTATATCTTAAACAAATGAACAATCATTTCTTGATATGTGTGTATCAGTATGTTCTGTATCCTTTATGTAAAATGTTGAGAGTAGAAGGCAAAAAGAGGAAAAAACAAAGGCTGGCATGTAAAGGATGAAAAGAACCCAGACGGCTGAGCAAAGTCCATGGGATAAAATTCTCAGAGAATTGGGAAAGTCTCACCAATGACTGATTATTTCCATGTTTATAAAAGCAATGCATATTTGCTTTGCGACAGCCAAGTGCCTTTTCTTCCCCCCTTTCTATCACCGGTTAGCTGATAGCTGATCATTTGATGGATATGGATTCTCTGCTAGATTACAAGAAGGAAAGAAAGGAAAATTTCACTTGCTTTGCTATCTTTTTTTTCCCCTAAGCACCGTCTACTCGTAAAATATGCTTAAACGTCTACTATGCCGTTGGAGTTAGGGAACAGAAAGAAGATTCAATGAATAGACCGATCTTTTGACACTAGATTTAGGGTTTATGATTTGACAAACAGCATATCAGAATATATGTCCTAAAAGGGTGAGCTTTCATGGATTGCTGCAGATGGCCACTGATATACCTGAGATCCTGATTCAATTCAATGGTCACTGCAGTTTTCGATATCTCACTTTTTTTTTTTTTGATATTTCACTCTTAATTAACTCTTTTATTAACATCTCAACTTCTGTAACAGACAATTATATATTGTAAATAAAGATGGGCCTTATCTTGTGACTCCACACGCCTGTGCTCTCCTGGCACCTTTTGTTTACAGAGATATCGCCATATATGCCCAAATAAAACAGCATTTCCAATTCCACTGACTCATAGGGCAGGAACAATAAATTCATGTGCCGATACGAATATGTTTGTAGGGAGGAAGCTCAGGAAGAGAAAAAATGTGGGAAAGATCTTTCTAGTTTATCAAGATGTGAGAACAGGCACTGCACTTTTACACACACACTCACGTACCCAGTCCACACAATCACTGGGTTATAATATAGTTGAAATACACAAAGGTTTTAATTGGTACTCAAATGTAGAGTCTTTGTTTCAAAGAGAAAGAAAACATGGAAAAAGAAAGAGTATTTTCATGCTTGGTCATATCCGGTTTTAAATTATTTTTTCTTATGGAAAGTTTCAAACATGCATATAACTAGAGAGGGTGATACAACAAACCCCTCACTCAGCTTCAATAATTATCACAAAAGATCAATCTTTTCTTGTTTTACCCCATTGGAATTATTTTGAAGCAAATCCCAGATATTATATCATTTTATTCATAAATAGATAAATAGCTAAGTATGTATCTCTGGGAAGTAAGGATTCTTTCAAAACATGAGCTCAATATGATGCTTTACAAAATAATAATTCCTTATTATTATCAAATATTCAGTCAGTGTTCAAATCCCCCCAGTTATCTCATAGTGTTTACAGATTTTTTTTGTATGAATTAATATCAAAATAGACACATTGCAATTTGTTGACACATTTTATATCTCTTTTAATCTATAGTCCCCTGGTCTGATTGTCTGTCTCTCTGTGTTTTCCTTTCTCTCTTACTGCAATTTTTTAACAGAAGAGACTGAGTTGCTTTTCCTGTATCATTACCTGCAGTCTATATTCTGTTCATTATATATCCCCTTGGTTTTGTTTAACATCTTTCTCTATCCCCTGCATTTTCTGTACTCTAGTAGTTACATCCTAAGCCCCAGTCAGACTTAGGTCCAGTGTTTTAGCAAGAATATCTCATTAATGGTGTCATTTGTTTCCATCAAGAGGTACATCATGGGTTGTGGTGATTCATTAATTCTTAAGAGACTCTAAAATGGTTGTATTATAATTCTATCATTCTTTCATCATTTATTATCTGGATTAATGCTGTATGGAAAAACTTCCCCTTGTTGTTTATGTGTTTACCCTGAGGTACAGTCCATGGAGGAAAGGCAGGGCATGTGCATGAGTTTTTCCCTTTGTCAGTTTTCAAAATGATGCTTTGACTTCCCAGTATCTTCCAAGGGTGACCAATGAGGCTCTGTTTGTGTGTTTTTGAATACCATTATTATTAAAAGACATTATTCTTATTGATGCTTAAATTGCCCCACCTTTGGCCAGTGAGAGCCTCTTCAAGTTGGCACCCTAATTCTTTTGGCACGATTTATAGCTTTTTTGTGCATGGCCTATCTTGTGTATTTCTTGCTTCAGATCTGAAGTCAGCTATTTCTTCAAGAAGCTCTGGTTACTTTAGTGGGAGGTAGTATTTTAGTGTGTTTTGAGTGTGTGTATTCAGTCAACCAATGTGTTATAAACATCTTAGGACTTTCATAGTAATCTATTAACTATAATATTTGCTATTTGTTACATTCATGCAAATTTCGCTTGCAATTTGTAGAAAAGGGAGGGAAACATTTGAGAAGGAAAAATATTCTAAGCTGTAAAACATAAAGGAACTATGCTTGTGAGAAACTTCTATCCATATTTTTATTTTGAGATGCTTCAATAGTGAATTCACTTAAAATATTATACACTTCCCCCCCCAATTCATAGGCACATATATTCAATATATATAAATAATAATATGTGATATGTACATATATGTCTCCATGTATTTATCTCTCCATCTGTCCTTCTCTCCATCCCGGCATTATATTGGGAAGTTGCTTGTTGAATAGTTGGCATGCAGCTCACTTTACCATATGGTGACTTGGATAAAAACAAAAGGTCTCTTTTGAATCTAGAGGATATGTACATTAGACAGAACGCCTGTTTACATGTTCTTAAACATTTTCTTAACATTTCTGTTTGAGTGTTTGTATTTGAATCAAATGAGTATTAGTAATAAGTGTTGCTGTTAGAGTTGAGAAGGGAATCCAGAACTGGACAAGTAGCTCATTGTTTACCATGCCCCTAGTTTGGCACATAATCCCTGTTAGCTGTATCAGACCCATTTTCTAATGACACGGGCATGTCTCTGTGTTGGTGAGAGACAGTCTAGGAAACAAAAAATGTGCTGTTGTCTGTCGCAAGCCTGTTTCTTCTCTCCCCTCCTTCTCATCTCAGCTCTTTTCTTACTTCTCTGGTTGCCAGTTGGATTAGTAATAAAATGACTTTCTGTTTATGAATGCGTTCTTTGTCACCATGTCTCATTAAATCAATTGTTCTCTTAACAGCCTGGAGAAACACATGTTGTCACATACTGAAGAGAGGGAATACAAGTGTGATCAGTGTCCCAAGGCGTTTAACTGGAAGTCCAACTTAATTCGCCACCAGATGTCACATGACAGTGGAAAGCACTATGAATGTGAAAACTGTGCCAAGGTACAGTGAATTTGTAGGCTATTTGGTCTCCCACTGTCATCTTGCTCTCTCTTAATCCATCATTTGCTGTGATATATAAAAACAATCCCTGAGAGGGGAAACTATAAATATCTTGAGAAAAGTAGACTGAGTGTTGTATGCTAAAAGGCATTAGTACAGTGTATGAAAACACTTAGTAAGTATCCTTTTATTTTTGTAAGGGAGGAAGTGAGGCTTAATGGTGAGTTCCAGAACTAGGTGTCAGACATCTTTGGTAAATTCCTGGTTCCGCTACTGACTTGCCAGTATGGGGTTGTTTTATAGCCTTATGGAGAAAGAGAATTTTATCCAATACACATTACTGATTTCTTTAAATACCAATTTGTGAGGAAGCCAGAGAAAGTTTCTGAATGCTTATTCAGAAAGAATGGGAGACTCCTGTTTGCAGGTTTTTCCATGCAAGTCCCCTCCATAAGTCATGGCTTGGTCGTTCTAATTAGAAAAGGCACAATCTTTGCCTTAGTGACTGGTACTGAACAACTAAGGGTGAAATGAAAGCAATCCACTTAGACCAGAACTGTGAAAGATGGAAACTATAATTCACCTCTTTTTATTTTCATGTGCCTCAATTAAGAAAAAGGTTGTATGGGTGTCATTAAAATGGCTTTCTACTTCCAAAAGTTTTTTTTTTTTTTTTTTAAATAGCATTTTACTACCTTTTTCATTCCAGTGGGAATTGTGACATTCGAAATTATCTTTCGAGGCAGTTTTGTTCCCAGGTGTGTAGGTCATTTTTCTAATTTTTTAGTACAATGTCCACGTCTTTAGCCAAAGGAATGATTTTAGCTTACTGTTAATTTACTGAAACACAGTGTTAGAATTTAACCCTCAGGGAACCTCCTTAAAATAGGTTTGGGGTCAAAATCCCTCACGATTTGTACATAACATATCTTTGCTTAAAGGGTGGAAACAGCACACTAGGTTTCATACAGTCATGGCATGCATTTTTAAATTCAATCCAGTCACTCTAAATGGGATCAAAAAGGCCTTTAACATGGTCAAATAATGCTGTTCTTTATTTTGTTCAGCTGATACTAAGGGACACTCTGGGCTAAGAATGGAGAGTTGAATACTTTATAGTCCTTATCCTAGAGGGGCACGTACTTTTGGTCTATGGGGAAAATAAATAAACAAAAACAAAATGAATAAACCAGATTTCTTATTCCTGGTCTTCTTTATTGTGTCCTTGAATTAAGTTTCTTGATTAATCAGTACTCATTTCCTAGCAGGTTTTCACGGACCCTAGCAACCTTCAGCGACACATTCGCTCTCAGCATGTCGGTGCCCGGGCCCACGCTTGCCCGGAGTGTGGCAAAACTTTTGCCACTTCATCAGGCCTCAAACAACACAAGCACATCCACAGCAGTGTGAAACCTTTTATCTGTAAGTTTTTTTTTTTTTTTTTTTAAACACTCCAGCCCTCCTTCCTGCATCTGTCTCTCCTCCAAAAAAGCACTGTGATCAGGAGAGTGGCGGTTAAGGGGGTCGCCGCATTCGCTGTTTATGGTCCATCCAGTAGGGCTATTTTCTATTACACGAAAATCTTTTATAACCAGATCCATGGTGTTTGTCTATGATCCCTGGGGTGTTTTCTTTTAAATGCAATCAATGACAGGTAGAGAAAAGAGAAGTTGTTAAATAATGAAAGGGGAGCCTCCCCAGGTTGTAAGATTTAATAGAGACAACCAGATTTGTCTCACACTGTAAATGTTCATGGCTTTGTAAAAAGGCAAATAGCAGATACCACTAAACAAGATGAAGTGATAAAAACCTGCTCTGGATCAGAAAGAGCTGGAAGAACCCCACTTGGCAAGTAGGCTTATGGCTGTGTGTGTGTGTGTGCATGTGCGTACACGTGTGTGGATATAGAGAGGTATGAAATGCTCTTTAGTCTACCTGTTGTTACTGATCACAGGCTTCAGACTGGTAGTTCTCCAGTACTTGAAAAGCAGAACATTTTCACTTTGATGCTGGGCACACACTGCTTCTCTTACTTGGCGCTACAGCAAATTTTCAGACTGTATGTCTTCCAAAGACATCCAATCTGACCATCTCCTTAGGATGTCCCTGTACAGGGCACTTAAGTAACACACTTGAAATAAAGTAAACTTCAGCCCTCCTTTGCTACTTCTTCCATCCACCATTCCTGTACTAGGTATTGTGCTTCAATATTTCATAAGAAGATCATTTGTTCTCAGTCCATTGAGGCAACAACTCGGCTTCTTACAATCCATGGCTTTGCAGTGCATGTACACACAATGACACACTGTGTGCATTACTAACTTAAGGACTGATTTTGGATCCAGATATGCATAGAAATGGTTGAAGCATATTCAGAAGTTGGGAAAACTTCTAACTTGGGAACCCCTTGCAAAACAATTTTTCTGACAAATAGCTGAGAGTTTGTAGGATGTATGTGAGACACTACTACAGAAACTGATTGGGAAAAAAAAAAAAAAACAACTAACTTTTAGTGCCAACATGGGGATGATGCTGGAGATTAACCCTCCTTCTCTTTGCATTGACACAGCCCTCTCTTGTGCTTCAAGCACCAAGAGAGCTTTTCTTTCCCTATTTAGCCTATACCAGAGTCTTATTTTGCTCCTATGTTCTCCTGTTCCCTGGGTGGGATGCTGAGGAAAGCAGATAAACAAAAGGGTGCTCTGGAGTCACGGGAAATAAATGTACAATAGAAATTCTAAATTTCTTGTCTCAAGAAGGTCTTCCTGGCTTTAGATTGCAATGGCATAAAAATGTAGTTGGAAGTGCTGTGAGCATACAGTATTAAGTTGTTCATTTATTTCAGATTTCTAAAAAATAAATTTTGATCAGTTTTTAATGTTTTGGCGGGAAAAACCAGTGGAATAGACCCCCATGAATCATTAGTACTCATAAATGCTTTCTCTATTATTTAAAAGAAAAGTCAGAAAATATAGATTCCTATATCTAAGATTCTGGGATCTGGAATGTTAATTGTGTTATAATCAAGTGGTCCACTTTAGAGAGCTATAAGTTATCCCCTCCCAATCAGACTGAATAAACTATTGCCCATGAATATATTTTCAGTAATTATTGGTAAATTTAAATAGCAGATGCCATTCTTCAAATATAAAATCTGACAGGGAACCGTGGAGCAATTATGAATACTAGCCATGTAATTTCAGAAGAAAAGAGTTTAAGAATCAGGATTGGTGTGGGGAATTTGGAGTGGAGGCAGTTCACCTAGAGTTGATATCTGTTGCTCACCAGGCCACACACCACGATTTACCCCCGCTGGTGTGTTTATGGCAACTGTCTCTTATTTCAGTGTACCGCCAAGCTTGAGCCCAAAGTTACCAGCACTAAGGTAATTACTAACTGCCTTTACAGAACTCTCCAGACTTCCCAAATAGAAACCACATGCTCTAATAGGCTAAATATATTCAAAATACCTCTTAATTTACTTAATAAGTAGAAAAATGCAACTTTAACTGCTGGCTAATTCCTTATTACTGAGAAAATTACAGTACAGTATAGACTTCAACATCAATTGAACCAGCTTACCTGGAGGCCTTGTGGTTTGTGGTAGGCCAGACCTTCAAGTGATGAAAATAAAGCCTCTGCTAAAGGAAACATCCCGGGGTCTAGGTTCTTGAGACCAGACGCAGATGCCGCTCATCCGTTTAATAATAGTGGACAATGAGGAAAGCAGAACATACCTCCTATTATTCCAATATAGAGAAGCTACTGATCATCTTACATCCATTTAGCTGTAAAATTTTAAGAATGTTTTTCATGGAAGTAAGTGGAGAAAGCAGCATTTATTTTACAATAGATGTCAAGCCTTTCAAAAACTTATGGGTTGGCTGACTACCCATCAAGCCATTTTCTCAATTCCTTTTAAGGTCCAGAAAGAGAAGAGGTGTTGCTTTCTTACTGAGTGTATTTTTATAATTCCAACAATATTTTATTTGCTATTTCTTGTTATTCTTCATAGTTGGATTAGTTTAGTATAATTAGTGAAAGTCTGATACTTCTACTCTGTCCATCTATAATTTTAATTAGCATATCAAAGTATTTAAATAGTTTGTGTATTTATTGTGTATAATTAAATAGTATGTATTTTAAGGCAGACTCTGATCAATATATTCCAGTAGAATAATCTGAAAAGAAATCACCCACACTTTCTCTTCCCATTAAAATGCTTGTGACGGCCCCTGCAATGTCACGAGTCTTCCCACAATTGAAGACCCCTTTAATATCACCAAGCATATTGGTATATGTAGCAACACATTTTAACCTTTATCAGTAAAAGAAATAGATATGCAATTCCTTGGTACTCTCTGTTTAGAGGTGTATGGAATCATCCAAGTTCTGGATGAGTTTTGCTTGACTGAAGGTTTATGAAATTTCCTTTGCATGTGGGTTTTATTTGTTGTTGTGTTTTGTTTTAATTGTCTTGACCCAGGAACTTGATCGTTCTCCTTCGCAAAAAAGCAGTAAATGTTGCATTTTATATTCAATTTAATCCCTTGAAATAAATATGTTTCAACAATTACCAACAAGGCAAATCATGCATAAATGTGTGCAGAACTTTAAAGTAAGCTCACGCTTAAAGTGGACTCATCCTCACTACAGTAAAATAAAACATGAGGCTTAGGAAACTGATACTGTAATCCTCCTGGGCTGTGAAGTGAGTGGAATTCTTTTACCTAGGAAAAGAGTGCTTAAGGGTCATGGGTTTTGGTCTTAAAATGTACTTAGATATGTTCACACGTATATGAGGAGGAAGGCATTATAGTTTATTGGCAGATTTCTTGGTGAAGAGGAATAGTTCACAGTCACACCCACTGCTGTGTCCTTTCTGGAACAGAGCAGTCAAAGCACTCTCCCCTGCTTACCATACTTGGCTGTAACATAGAAGTCAAGCCCTGAGATAATCGGTGAAGATATGACAGAAAGTGGACATGTTTCCCAAGGACGGGGGTTTCATAAGTGCAGGAAGGTTAGCACAGCCACTGGTGTGAGGGGAAGTCAGAGGACGTGATCATAGTTCATGGGAACCAGCAATGCAGGATGGGCTACATTCAATTTAGTTTCCTTTGCAGGCTTAAAATAGAGCCATTGTAAATTATGTCAGTCTTTCTCAAATCATGAAAATGATTGTTCAAAATGTCTCAGAATACACAATGTGCATTGTTGTATGGCTTTGATGTGTGAATGATGAGAGCATATGATATAATACAAATTAAATAATAGTAAAGCAGTCACAGGTCTTTTCCCCAAGGGGAGAAGGAATAAAGGTGAAGTTTCTGGTTGAGGGCAAAGGCTATTGTATTTGGTTTTGATGCTTTCAGCGTAGAATTATTTAAATGGTCTAAAGTTTTAAAGGGGTTCCTGTTATGTTTCATGCTTCATACCTTTGAAGGTTCAAGATTTTATTAGCATAGCAATTGGGTGGGGAATCATTGCATGTTGGAATTTGACCCTTCCATAAATATTTAAATACACAAATATTATGCAAAATATTATGCAATGGGGATGACAAATATTTATATATATAGATATCTCTCTATATGGAATCTTTGTGCTGCCACAAGACATTTGTCAGGTTGGATGCCTTGCTTTGGAATCTAGTGAAACGGGGTTTTCTGTGTTTGGAGCACCTAGACTGGTGCCTCCAACATCTCTTTCTGGCTTCTAATTGAAATTTTGGGTAAACCAATTGTGATACTTGCTAAATTCAGAAGCAATTGCCATAAAGCCTGAGATTCTTTTTTGTTGTTTGCACACAGGTGAGGTCTGCCATAAATCCTATACTCAGTTTTCAAACCTTTGTCGTCATAAGCGCATGCATGCTGATTGCAGAACCCAAATCAAGTGCAAAGACTGTGGACAAATGTTCAGCACTACGTCTTCCTTAAATAAACACAGGAGGTTTTGTGAGGGCAAGAACCATTTTGCGGCAGGTGGATTTTTTGGCCAAGGCATTTCACTTCCTGGAACCCCAGCTATGGATAAAACGTCCATGGTTAATATGAGTCATGCCAACCCGGGCCTTGCTGACTATTTTGGTGCCAATAGGCATCCTGCTGGTCTTACCTTTCCAACAGCTCCTGGATTTTCTTTTAGCTTCCCTGGTCTGTTTCCTTCCGGCTTGTACCACAGGCCTCCTTTGATACCTGCTAGTTCTCCTGTTAAAGGACTATCAAGTACTGAACAGACAAACAAAAGTCAAAGTCCCCTCATGACACATCCTCAGATACTGCCAGCTACACAGGATATTTTGAAGGCACTATCTAAACACCCACCTATAGGGGACAATAAGCCAGTGGAGCTCCAGCCCGAGAGGTCCTCTGAAGAGAGGCCCCTTGAGAAAATCAGTGACCAGTCAGAGAGTAGTGACCTTGATGATGTCAGTACACCAAGTGGCAGTGACCTGGAAACAACCTCGGGCTCTGATCTGGAAAGTGACATTGAAAGTGATAAAGAAAAATTTAAAGAAAATGGTAAAATGTTCAAAGACAAAGTAAGCCCTCTTCAGAATCTGGCTTCAATAAATAATAAGAAAGAATACAGCAATCATTCCATTTTTTCACCATCTTTAGAGGAGCAAACTGCCGTGTCAGGAGCTGTCAATGATTCTATAAAGGCTATTGCTTCTATTGCTGAAAAATACTTTGGTTCAACAGGACTGGTGGGGCTGCAAGACAAAAAAGTTGGAGCTTTACCTTACCCTTCCATGTTTCCCCTCCCATTTTTTCCAGCATTCTCTCAATCAATGTACCCATTTCCTGATAGAGACTTGAGATCGTTACCTTTGAAAATGGAACCCCAGTCACCAAGTGAAGTAAAGAAACTGCATAAGGGAAGCTCTGAGTCTCCCTTTGATCTCACCACTAAGCGAAAGGACGAGAAGTCCTTGACTCCAGTGCCCTCCAAGCCTCCACTGACACCCACCACAAGCCAAGACCAGCCCCTGGATCTAAGCATGGGCAGTAGGAGTAGAGCCAGTGGGACCAAGCTGACCGAGCCTCGAAAGAACCACGTGTTTGGGGAAAAGAAAGGCGGCCACGTCGACCCCAGACCAGCGTCAGATGGTTCCTTGCAGCATGCTAGACCCACTCCTTTCTTTATGGACCCTATTTACAGGTAAGGGTAGATGAGAGACAGTTGAATGGGAATGTGTGGACACAAGGCAGTTTTTATGCTATAAAGTTACAGTTTTAGTGAATAATTTTATTGTTATTTTAAAAGAGTGAATTTGGTTGATCTCGTGGATTCATTGTTTATTCAGAAAGTCGGTTCATTAGGTTTGGACTTATTTTTAGGTGTCTCTGAAGTTGCGGGTTGAAAAAGGCCCACAGATTTTCTTTCCCCTTGACAATAAATTTATTTTTAACCACATTTTTTTTTTTTTTTTTGGAGTGGAAAATATGGCAAAGTCATATTTAAAGCAAGTTGTCGAGTGGCAGAAGAATGAGCCTCCCAGAGGATTAATGCAAATATGTGTGGGTATTTAAATGGGTCAGGTTATTTGGAATAAGATGGGGCGTATAATAGCAAGAGTCTACCCTCTGTTAACCCACTACACATCTCTAACAAGTACTGGTCGTATTCTGTTTCTAAATAAATCTCTTAAGGGCCCCAAGTAAATGAAATATTAACCACAAAAAATGTTTTGTATATAATGTGAGAGATCAGCTTAAAAAACATGTTTCCACTTAATGAGGGAATCTAACATTCATTATCCATTTTCCATTGATGCATCCAGAATTTCTTTGGGCAAAACTTACATGTTGCAACAATAAAGCCTCTTCGATAGAATTCTATAATACTCACTTGACCATTCAGAATGGTCTAATTCTTAAAGAATAGTTTCCTTTTAAGGGTATAAATAACAATTATGTTTATTGCATATTTTAAGAATTACCAAGCATTTTCACTTTTACTTTCTCATTCAAGTCTTTAACACTGTCAAGAATTAATGGAATGCATGAATGCTTTTTTATTGGACATATGTAAGATGGTAGTATTTGCAAATTTTGATTCCAATTCTCTTTTTTGAAGAAACGATTTTGCATTATTTTTTTTAATCAGCAATATTTATTGAGTTCCTATTACTTAACAAGTACTAGAGCTGCAATTTTTTTTTTTTTTTTTTTTACTTAAAAGTCTTCTTCTTCTACCTATCTCTCTATAATTAACAGTGTGATGACTTACCCCATGTATGACAAAGGGAATGAAAAAGGACAATACAAAAATATCTCACAGCCATGTTTGGGTGTAGATCGTATGCTGCACGTTTTAAGTATGGTTGTATCTCCAATTCAGTGATGTATCTCAGTACTTTGTGAAGATAATTTTTCATACTTTCTTTCTGAGACCCTCCCAATGCAATTGGTTTTCCTTCTATACGTAGCAGTCTCATATAATCTCCCAATGTTTTGCTCACTTATTCTAGTTTCCATCTTCCCCCTGGTGTTTCAGTCTCAATTAGGGCCCTACGCCTGTCATTTTACCAAATTCTTGAAAGACCAAAACCCAAGTTTTGAAATCAGACTTGGATTGAAATCTCAGCTTTCCCACATCCTAGACTTTTGTTTTCATCCATAAAATGGATATAATATCTACGACTTCAATAAGTGAAATACTGTATGCAGAACACAGCGTATATAAAATTTCAAGAATCGGTAGCTGTTTTTATTAATTTTGGTGCTATTTTTAAAGTGCCCTTTTTATACAGTTTTCAACAATGTGGTAAAAGAAACTAATTTACCTTACAATGTCATTTGCCTATGCACTTAATAGAAAATAGAATGACAAACATTTTGAAAGTAGAAGAAAGGACATACAGACAAGTTTTATACAACTCTTCCCAACTTCAAAAAAATTCCTCATCCACTACTTAACCACCTCCTTGTGAACTTCCATGTTTATCAGCAATGGTATCCAAAGGAAGAAGCGCAGACCTCAAAAAGTGTGGCTATCTATGTATATAATTTGGTTGGAAATCCCCCTTTTATTGTGAGAAAATATTGAGGAAATATAATGAATATTGGGGGGAACAGCTTGGTAGAAAATGGTTCGATTTTTCAGAATTATTCCTGTCCTCATGATTTCAAAACCAGCTAGCATTCTTGTTTACGTTTGAAATGGAAAGGTAAATAATTTGTGACAAATGTTTCCAATTTAGTGACTTCTCATTTTTCATATTTCCTTACTGTTATTACTAGCAATACAATAGGATTTTTCCATCTAAAATATGACCTTCTCTCTTTAAACACCTAGGCGTTTTGTGTGTATTCTTTAAGAAATGAACAGACTTTTAAAAATCTTTTTATTAGTGTGTTTCTCAGAAACCTACCATTTGCTTTCTTGTTAGCTGTTTTAAATGTCGGTTATTATGTGGTGATTGATACATGAGACTGATTCATCTCCAGCAAATCTATGTTTAACCTTTCAGAGTAGAGAAAAGAAAGCTAACTGACCCACTTGAAGCTTTAAAAGAGAAATACTTGAGACCTTCTCCTGGATTCTTGTTTCACCCTCAAGTAAGTATTTTGAATTTGAGACTCCGAGCTTGTAAACTAACTTGTTGATCCTGAAAAGCAGGTGCAATGAAATGAAAGAAATCTTGAGAACATTAGGATTTCCTATGACGCTGATGTGCAACAACACAGGAAATTCTAGGAGAATTAAAACCCAAGCTTTTTAAAGAAAAAATTAATTAATATATGTGTAAAGTGACATGGTTTGGGTGTTAAATTATTGTGTGCTGCTAACTGCTCATTGAGGCACAATGCAGTTTGGATTGAGCAAACTTCAGTTATGTAAATGAATATGGGAGTTGTCTTTTGTGTTTAAAGGTTACTGATAGTAAGAAACAGATCATACTGTGACTTGCCCCAAACTCTTGAAGGTCGTGTTCTTTTAGTGCTTAGATAAAAACAGGAAATGAGTCTACCTGACAAGTTGTTACCATAGAGGGTGAAGGAATTTATCTAGAGACCACCGGGCATTCCAGCAAAGTTCTGTAATTGCACAAGAATTCACCACTTTGCACAGACCTATTTGCTGAATGAAGCTTGGTTGATTTATCAAAATATATATAGTTTCTCACTGCAAGGCAAATACAAAGCAGTATTGTCTAATTGATTCATCTCTATGTTTCTTAACACATTGGTCAATTTTTTTAAACTGGCTTACATATCCACCAACATGTGGAAAATTGTATTGAAAAAGCAAATATATAAACATCTTGAATATGTTTTTTGATTTATATATTTATTTGCTTAAAGGATACAAGGTCTGGTCTTTATATATAGTAAGCAAAATTTCGATTAAAATTCTTGAAAAGTTTAGACTAATTTGTTCTCCTGCAATTTGTTCAAACAAAAATGCTTTCTTAATAAAATCTGTGAAGTTCTGTGAAAGCTGTCTTATAGACAGTTACAAGGTAATTAAATTAAATCATCTTGAGATATGATTCTTTTTTTTTCCACTTTGTTATTCTTTCTTTGCTTTTTCAAGTACTTTCGAAAGGTTCTGAACAACTGAGTATGAGAGCTGAAACGTCATCTCCCAAGTAGAAGACTCTACCATTGCTTGAAAACTCTCACTCTATTGCAATTGTATGCCTACTTCAAACTGAGAGAACATATGTTTTAGTATTAAAGCTTTTAAAAATGTTCCAGGTAGTATTAATTTTGTATCCGAAGGCTAAGGAAGGCTGCCATTTACATAATTATTTTATGGAAAAGAAGTAAGTTCTAAAATGGTAAATGTTTATCAGGTACTTGTATTTTATATTTGGGCTGGTTCTAAATTGCTCTTGTAGGTTTCACAGACTAATAAATCTGAACATAATATATATTTTGCATCAGATACTGCATAGAAATGTACATCTCTTTGAATATCTACCTTTTTGAATACAACTAAATGCTTATAATGATATAAGATTTTTTATATTTTATTACAGTAATTAAGTTGTTTTCATATTCATTAGTCTTTAAAGTCTGGTAGTTAACTACTTCAAAATTAAGGACTATGGGTCCATAGTATAGTGGAAAAAAAGTAGAATGGGATTCAGTGACTTTGAACTCTGTTTACCTGGCCCTTAGTTTCCTTATCTGCAAAATGAGGGAGTTGGTTATAGGGTCTCTAGCAACTCTGATACTCAAAGACCACGACTAAGCAAGTAAATTTACTGGTGCATCAGTTGAGCTATTTTGTCTACCAAAATAGCTGTATGTGCATGCAGCTGTTATAAATACAGTGTGTATGTATATATATATATATATATATATATATATATATATATATATATATTTTTTTTTTTTTTACAAAATACTATGAGAGAAAAATATGCTCTATTTTAATCTTCGCAAAGTTAATGGTAGGGTTACAAAAGATGATGCACATGCCCGGTGCCTGGAACGCAGCAATCATTCCCTCAGAACTTGGCATATTTGTCTGTGGGAGCCTAGTGGCAGAGTGCATTTCCTTCCCACACCAGGATGTTGTGTCCTGATGGCAGGAACTGCCCATTGTGGAATACTGATATTAGGACAAGACTTGAGAGTGAAAATCAGAATTTAAAGCCGGGTTTGCTGTGAATACTGACTGATCAGCATGGACTCCTGCCATTCTAGAGCTGGATTCTGGAGGCCCTTGCTGGATGGTGGGGCAACCTGATGGGTCTTCGGGGCTGGCGGGGAGACCAGGGCAGCAGGGGAGCATTCAGGATGCTAGGGGCAGAGGCTGTTTCCCTACTACTACAGAAATATTTTATTATTTTTGTAGCCATCATGGCTGTTTTAGAGTATAATTGCTATATATCACTGGGATAACCGGCAGCATAAGACAATTGCCTGGGAGAAGTTCAGGTTGTCCTGCCTTTTTATCCAGCCTCAAACCAAACAGTCTCTTCTCTCAGAAATTCACCTCCAGTATTTAGAAGGTACAACAGAATTTGTTTTTCTCTCTGGAGGTCTATCAATTCCATTCTACCTTAAGATGCACTTTAAATAAACAGAAAAAAAAAGAAAAAAAAAAAAAAAACTGGCCAGGATTTAGGACCAGAAGTACTTGCTTACCTACTTACTAGCAAAAGTGCTTAGGTTTCAAGCAAGGTAGTTAATCTCTCTGAGCCTCAGTTTCTCAGTCAGTAAAATGGGGATAGCCCTCCCAGCCTCACAGAGTAGTTGTAAGGATCAGTGTTTATGTACATAACATGTTTAGCATTGAGCTTGGCATGTGATAGGACATAAGTGAGGAAAAGCTATTATTATTACTGTATGCAGAAGCTTTACATTTTGAATATAAAGAATTGCCAGGAAAATCTCCTCCTCCCACCCCAGAGCCCATTTCCTTTGGCAGGCCTCTACCATGTGTCTAGCAGTACTTGGAAAGATACTTACTGAGTTCTTGGCACAGCCTCACTGGACAGCAATAAGGGTGGCATAGAGCAAGAAGCTGAAACAAGGAATTGCTCGGCTCCCAGGGCCTGCTGTGATTTCATAGCTGAATAAGAGCTTGGATAAAACCATTCATTGCTTTACTTTCTATTTAAAGTATTTTGGAGCAAATCACATGGTACCTCTGAGCTTGTATATCTCCGTCTTCAAAATTAGAATACCTGCTCTATTTCTCATGGTTATCATCCTAATAAAATGGAAATCCTATATGCTCATTGCTTTAGGGGAAACAGATAAGTAAATAAATGTTTGGTGGTTGCAGTCTCTGGGCAAGCATGATTCAACATTTTTTTTTATATATTTTCATTCTACCCAGCACATCCCTTTCCAGCCTACAATCCTTAGCCAATTAGAGGTGAACACCTCAATAAATGGTTATTAAATTGTATTGAAAGATTATTAGGCCATCCTACTGTCTTAATGTATATATTCTTAAATCTCTATCAAAATATTTACAAGATACAGGAACACATACATCCAAAGTAAAAGATAAATGCTGAGTTTTAATCATTTTTAGGACCTAATTACTCTCTTAGTTCAGTTCTCAAAGAAGTACATTTCTTCTATTAGGCCACTAGAAGACAAATTTAGCCTTCTGTTGTCATCCTATAAATAAGTTAGCGTACTATAGGACAGACATAAGCACTGTAGAGGCTCTTCCTGGATTATGTGGTTTAAAATTATTTGCAATACCTTACCTGAGATTATAACTTTGAAAAGAAGATGAAGGCCACATTTGGTAAGATGAAGTGAATTTTATTACTGTGTGATCTCCAGAATATCCATTTCACTGATTTCTATTTTGGATTCTTTGCATTCACATTGATAGCTCATTTGAACTTCCATAGAAATCATTTGGCAAGTACACTTATTGTAAAACTGGCTATTGTTCCTTAGTTTGATTTTTCTATACTTTTAATATTATGTTTGGTCATTTATAAATGTTATTTCCAAATGCCTGGCTTTGTGTACATCTGCAACAAAGTCTCCCTTTTATTTACATTTCTGTCCTTCATTCATTCATGTTTTCTTTCTTTTAAAGTTTCTGGCTATCCTGTTACTACTTTCCAAGGGACTGAGAATAAGTGACAGTCTTTTCCCAAGTTATCATTTATCTATTGATGTGAAGATCACTTAAGTCTTTTGTCCTTCATCTTCTGTTTTGTATTCACCATGTGTTTCTTATTGTTGGATTTATTCTGTTATAAACATTTCATCCTTTAAAACCAATGCATCTTCCTTATTAAAGATACCAAAACTCCCAAGAGCAAGATATATCTCCTTTAACCTGACAAGATGTTGGGTTATGAACATAATAATGTTATTAACATTATAAAAATGCAAAAGACTGGATTTTTGTGAGAAATTAAAGGAAATCACTTAATTTTTAGTCATTGAAGTAAAATTGAGGAATATTGTTTTGCAGGGAATAATAAATAAAAAGTAAGCATCTACTTTGATAATTAAGATTTGGTAGCAGGTATCATTTAAGTTTCTTGAAGAAAAAGAATATTCTGGTTTATAACCTTGATTCTAACATTTAATTTAAATATATAGAGGAAACTCAGCAGTGTTATGAAAATATTTAATTTTCACTTCCAAAAGTTTTACTCAAGGTACAATTAAATGACAAACAAAAATTACTAAATTTGTATAGATGCTAATTTCTCAAAGGATAGATTGCCATAAAGATACCGACACAGAAGTAATTTTTTGTTTTTGTTTCAATTTTGCTCCCAGTTCCAACTGCCTGATCAGAGAACTTGGGTAAGTTTCCTACTTATGTTTTTGGCTAAAATAATGTAGCATTAAAAAGAAAACAATTTATACTCTAAAAAGCTGTACCAACATAAAGAATTCTGAGCCCCTCTTCCCTAAATGATACGGCTTGAGTAGATAGTTTTCCAGCCTTGTTAAGCTGCATAATACTTTCGTTTATAATTGGGCATGTAGCATGCTACAAATTGTTTACAGAAAGGAGTTTATTGTATAAATCTGACCCATTCCACATAATTATATCTTGATGTGGAACCCGTTCTGGGCACCTGGGAGCATGTTGTGAAAAGAGGCTTCGACATGGGTTACTAAGTGGAAACAGCCATTATTTGGGGGAGGCTGTATCAGCATGTTAAAGATGCTTTTGATAAAGCCTTCTAAAGGATAAAACCTGAACTTATGTGTAGGCACAAGCTGACATCGGAATTCATATCCATATATCCCAGGGCAGAAATTGGTTCTGGCTATTTGGAGAAGTAAGACTAAATGTTTAAAAATCCATATCTAACTAGTGAATGGATCTCTTAACATCAGGTTTCACTTCCTCCAGTTTCAGTTGCTATTTCCAGATACAGTCAATTGTCAGTTAACGATACTAGGGGACAGCTTTTGATTTTTATTGGAGAAGACACCCAGGAAACAAAGAATACTATTTACTTTTCACCCCCAAATAAACCTTGGGTCAATGGGAATAAAATATGTCACAAAATTTCTTTTAAGCATATGTGCTTTTACTTCTCTTCATAATCTTCTTCATTCAAAACTGTGCTAATTTCTAGGGAATTACTAGAACTTGGGGATATAGCTCAGCATTCTTAAGTCTTATTAAAGTTATGTAAAATTATTTTCAGTTGAAGTGCTTTAGCACTTCCCTACTTCCTCTGATGTTAGCTTTTCTCTTCCAGAAATCCCTCCATTTTACCTCTTTTGTGGAATATGTGATGAATTGTGATTTTTCTTGTTCTGGTAGACCTCAATGAATTAAGTTCATTTATTTCAAAAGTATTTCAGGAGAGAAATTGAGAAAGACAAACACTCAGATACTACCTTAGGCAAATTGTGTAGTAAATGGATTGTTCTTTGATTTTTTCTGACCTACATTTCTTGCGTCCCTCTTGAGTATCATGCCTTATGAGCCTCATCCTTTCTAGGGTGCTTATTACCTGACAGTAGCTAATGTCGATAGCTGCTTGAAGCTTATGATGTTACCCTTCCTGCGTAAATGACCAGTGGTTCTACCAACTTACCAAGCCAATTCAGGTTTTACGTTAGATTCCCTTTCCTTATAATACAGCAGCCTAGCCACTGCCATTGCAGCAAATTGTATACATGCCCATTCTGTTAAATCACAGGTTTTTCAGAGCTGTAATTTATGTTTGTATTGCAAAACATAGATATTAATGGGAAGTAATAAAGTATATGTATTTAATTTTTAGTGCTGAATGTAATACATGGAATGAGATAACCATAAGATATGAATATTTACTTCTCCTCAAAATGACCATGATTTTGAGCTTTCTCAAGATTACCAAGAGAATAAATATAGAAAACTAGCAAATCTACAAACTTTCCCATCATAAGTTATTTATGAAAGGTTATTTTGTGATAAACGGTTGTGTAACCTAATTGGTGGAACATTAGGTCTCATAATTCATGGTGCCATTGGACATATCATTTCATATAATCAGGTTATCACTCTAGTAGTTTTAATGAGAAATTTCTTTAGTCATCAGTTATTGGCTGCCAGATAATAAATGTTAAGCTAAATGCTTAGGACTCAGCTGATGATATCTTGCTTGCAGAAATGTTTTTAAAAATACTTACTTTAGTTGCCTAGAGAGATAGCTACATTTTTTTTTTCAGTAGGAACTAGGGGATTGTGTCTAAATATTAGCTTGCGTCAGTATAAAGTTAATAGCCTCTTGGGGACCGGAAGGGGAGTGAAATGACTTCCTCTTTCAGACATCTGGCTGCAGATACCATCGACAATTATTATATATAAATAAAAATTACTATTCCATAGAAAAAAAGTTGTCATTTACTGATCTGAGATTAGCCCATGACATTAATGGATCACATGGAAATGCATTTCTAAAATATATGACCTAACTTTTCCCCCATTATTTCCCATTCTCAGCAAAATTTCTTATCCATAGTAGTATATATTGCCCTCTTCACTGGATTTTTAGTAACCTAAAAAAAAAAAAAAAAAAAAGCTAGATTTCATTCCTTTTATCCTAATTTATCTTGATTTTATAATATCAAGTCAAATTTTAAAATGAATGTTAAAACATACTACTTCTCTTATAAAATTTATGTTACCTTTTGAGGATCAGCATATGATTCAGTCCAGATTGCAAAGCAATGTGAGCTTTTGACTCATATGGTAGATACAGCTCATCTTAAACCAAGAAGTTAATCTAAGATAGAGACAGTGGCTGATGATGGGTCCAACATTGTTAAGCTACCCCAACTGGCAGATGTCTACGTTGCTTGTATCTGCCCTAACAGGGAAACTTATTCTTTCCAGCTGAGGCAAAGTGCTAGGAGAGCAAATCTTATGGAGATGAAAGGAAGGATTTAATGATAGCTTTTATGTTGCTTCAGTGGTTTCTGGCTGGCCTGAAAGTGTATGTGTGTGTGTGGAGGGGTGTGTTAATAGCTACCTTCAGCTCACTTCCCACCTTCCTCTTCTCCACTCCAGTATAATTCTCTTTTCGTTTGACACCAGAAGCCAAAGAGAGGGGTGGCTTACAGAAGAGGCACTTGGGTAACCCTTATTCTTTTTCCTGTTATCTTTAAGAACGTTGTTATTTAGTCATCAAGTCCATAATATATTTTCTCATTTCTTGATGGTTTCCCCAAATCGAAACAGTTTGAGGTAAAGTAATCACAGTGATCATTCTTCAAAAGGAGCTATTAGCAGCTACTAAAGCAAGACACATTTCTCCACAGCCAATTGCTCTTAAATAACTTGAAGGACTTGTAGTTTATATATGCTAGAGATGAAAGTCGAGAATAATAATAGTCATGAGTAAGCTATTTTCCATATAAAAGGAAAAGTGTTTCTATAAGATGTATTACCGCAGGAATCTGAGTGTGTCAGCAGGGTGGACGTTCAAATGATTTAAAACCACTAGATAATGAAGCTTTACTCAAATTTTAAATGTACATAAATAAAACATTTATAATCATCATCCATGCACTTACTATTCTTCCCAATAAATATATGCAGTCATGACCCTTACCCTTGCTTGTTACTGCTAATCAGCTTAAAGGCCAGAGTTCATTTTTCACTCAAACAATTTATTCCATGGTGGGTAGAATAGCAAAATGGTTTTCTGCAAGGAACAATTAGAGGAATAACTGCAAATAAAATAGGATCATAAAATATTTCTGGATTGATTTTTAATAAATAAAACCCAAAGTATATGAAAATGCTAATGCTCTAGCTAGAGGGGGATAATGACTCTATTCTGTAGAGACAGATTTCCTCCAACCTCTCTGAGCAGCCGCATCATTCCATGTCTCTGCCCTGTGATCAGTAGATGTCAAAATCCTTCATAGTGACAAATGTGCTGTCCACTTGAATCTGTGGAGAATGTTTTAGCAGCTGAGTGATTATGAATCAAACCCTTGAGCTTATAGCCCCTACTGCCTCCCAATGCGTTCACATTTGTCGTCTGACAAGTAAATGTATCTTGACTTTCCTCTGAGATTTTTTTCCAACGTGCTTGATGAAAGACATTTGGCAAATTGGCAGTGGTACCCTGTACGTTGCAATTTGTAGCTAGCATTAGGAGTCCGGGCATGAAAGGAGAGGGCAGGCTCCAGGCTAAAGGGAGAAGAAAGAGAGCTAAGTAGAACATGAATAGTCATTTGAAGAATCAAGCATACAGTATTCCCTTTGTAAGCAGAGAGTCCTGTTTGGGACACTCTAAAATTTTACTCTATTTTAAGAAGCTGATGACATTCTGTCCAGCTGTGTGTCCACAGAATACATTTTTATTTTTTTCTTTTAACTGGGAAATGTTGCCTTTTATTTTTACTTTGAGCACCGTATATTAGACTTCCGTCTTTGTCCTGCTGTCTCAATCAGCAAGAGTTAGCATGTTGGGTCAACCAGTTGCTGGAATTTGGGATGGTTATGATCATTCCTTGCATGGAGTCTTCTGGTCTACCACCCCAGCTCACTGAGAAACATCCTGTGTGCATACAAAGTGCAAACACATTTTAACAGTTTTTTTTGAGCTCTCCAATGGCATAGTGCCCTGAAAGCCAAATACATAATGGATGAGTTAATTTAACAAGATAGCCTGAAACTTACTTTTTTGACTTAAATATTCAGTAGTAAGAAGCTTTCAAATAAAATGTGAGCACTGAGGAAAACCAACATTTGGGGAATGCCAAAGGAAAGGGGAAGTCACTTCATAACTGTGGACATTAAGGATCGAGCTAACTTTTCAAAGTAAATGCCACTCTGTTATTGTCACTCTTTCACATACATGTGCAGGTAGGGTGACACTTGGAGATTATAAACAAAATAAATTGTGTTGTTAGAGGGGAAGAACTAGGCAGGATATATTTTCTTCAAGAATATTTCTGTAGAGTGTAGTTACACTAACTGTTCTTTTCTTATAATGAACATGCTAAGTTATGGTGTATGAAGCTATAATACTATAGGTTTTATGAATGGTCATTTCAACTCAATCTGTTTAGAAAAAAAATAATTCATCAAAATTCTTTAAGAGCCCACATGAAAATTTAGTATATCCAGATCTGCATACAGTTTTAGGTAATACACTTCTTGCACATTCAATTGTTTTCTTTCTTAACATAAACTATAACTTTGGGACGCCATACTCTTTCACACAGAGTTCTTTTCATGGGATTCCATGGTTCCGTTTTCATCAGCTAGGGAAGCATAGATGACCTTTCTCTATGATTTCCAGTTTACTGTTGTCCGTAACAGAATAATGATGCTTTCACTTAATTTAATAAAAATGTAATTTGGCTTTCATTATCTCTCCAGTGTATTTCATTGCTCAATTGTGTATCAGATTGTTATGAAATAGTCTAACTATTCTAACTTGGGAAAAAGTTCATCTAGCATTTTATAAATTTTCTACCGCCACTGTTTTTTTTCAAAATCAATAATTTATCTGGTTGTTTGTTTAATATTGGAACACCACCACCTTCTTCTATAATCCATTGCATTCGGCAGATTTGATGCTTTCCTTTAGATGATGTTCTTGGTTTGCCAGAGATGATATCATAAGAAAATCTCTTAGCCCCTTCATGGTCTTGTACTTTTACCTTTCAGATGTCAGCTATTGAAAACATGGCGGAGAAACTGGAGAGCTTCAGTGCCCTGAAACCTGAGGCTAGTGAGCTTCTACAGTCAGTCCCCTCCATGTTCAACTTCAGAGCGCCTCCCAGTGCCCTGCCAGAGAACCTCCTGCGGAAGGGAAAGGAACGCTATACCTGCAGGTAACTGCAAAGTTAATTATGGCCGGCTTTCCAAACATTCCCTCTCTGATTTCAAAAGGCTCTGCTGTTTGTTTTGGGAATTATTCTTGATTAGATGATTAACAGTAACCATGATAGATCACAGGCACTTCAAAGTACTCTTTAGTTAATGAAATATAAAAATAGTGGTTTTAAAAAATTATTATTAAATGAGAAATTTTGCACAGGCCATTCAGTTTTGATAAATGATGCTGGAAACAATCCAAATACTATCTAGTTGTTTCAATTCCTCATCACTTTGATATTTATGAATTTTATTTCACAGTTAATTATTTTTGTCCAAGGATATCATACTACTGTCCTCAAACGTACATTTATCCATTGTCATGGCACTGAAGAATAAGGGCAATAAATGAAGGATAGCTATGGTCGATAGGTGAAGAAAGCTAGTGAATAAGTATCTTGTTTCTCGTCAGTAGTACAGTAAAACTTGTTTTATCTTTTGTTTTTTTTTTTTTTTTTTTTTGGTTTTGGGGTTTTACAAATTGTGCTTATAATTTCTGAATTGTTTTCAGAATTTATGGCATCTGACTCAGGCATATCATTTTATCTGCTCTTTGGAAAACATGTCACTTTCTTTCCAGAAAAGCTTTTATGGGAACATACCTTGATGGATGAGGTCTCAGAATCTTGTCTGATCTGATACCACTCAATGTACAGACAGTTGTCACTGGGGCTGACATGTAAAATGAGTTGAAACATTTGAAATCTGTTTACATCAACCCAGAATCACAAAGTCATGTCATTTTTTTTATGCCCTAGCTGGTTTAGTTTTTGTGAATGTACAGATACCAAGTTAAGAAAACAGGAGTATGGGGGTCATCAAAACTAGTCTATTTTCATAAATTGCTTGCTTATGCACAGGCAAACTCAACCAGATATCATAAGGCAGTCTTTGTAGAGTTATTTATATCCATAGCATGGCTTTCTTGCAAATTTTATTTGCATGTGAGTTCCATGCAGTATTAATTAAACCAGGAAAAAGCATCTGGCTTCTTATGTGGCTCAAGTGAAATAAAGTCAACTTTGCTGACTTTCCCTTATAAACATCTTTTCATAATAGATACTGTGGCAAGATATTTCCGAGATCTGCAAACCTAACACGGCACTTGAGAACCCACACAGGAGAGCAGCCTTACAGGTTTGAAAATGATTTTTACTAAATTATCTTGATAAATATTGTAATAATTAAAGTGAACTTGTGGAAATAATTTTAAAGGAGACTAGTTTTGTACATGTATAAATGTATGACTGTTCATTTTTGAGCCAAGGAAAACTAACTAATGGCTTGCATAAGAATGAGAAGATTCCTAGCTTCTCTAATCATTGCTTCCTACACCTTATTCAGGCTTCCTAATCTGAATTTAAAAGTTCTATTCAAATGAATAGCTTAATATTCTGTCACTGGGTGCCCTGGGTATTAACACAGGGAGTGATGGAGTCCCAGTTACCTGGATTTGGAGTTCAATACAGCCATTTACTGCTGTGTTGGGGAAAGTTAATTAACCTCTCTGAGGATTAGTTTCCCTGTGTATAAAGACCAAGGTACTAATACCTATATTATAGGGTAGTTAGGTAAAAACTTTAAAACATGATACTGCTAGCAAAGCACATAGCACAGCACCTAGTACATAGGTACTCGACAAATATTAACTAATATAATTATTTTGTCAAGAAGGTGGAACTTTAGGTTTGGCATTGAACCATGTCTCTACCACCTCCTAGCATTGTGACAATGGGCACATTCTTAATCTCTCTGAGCTGAGCTATTTCTTCATCTGTATAAGGTGAAGAGATATGGAACCTTGCTCAGAGAGGTGGTGTGAAGATCTCATAAACTAATTCCTAGTGTCCAGTACTGCGTAAGGGTTTAAGAAATGTTAGCCATTTTAAAAATTATTTTGTTGTCTTATCGCCTTCTCTTTTCAATAATTAGTGCTATTTTAATTGGCAATCGTCATAACATAGCAGCCTCCCTTTTCCAAATCTTGTATCTCTACCAGGACTTAATGACCCATATATCACTTTGCTTTTTGGGACAGCTAAGCCAATGTCCACAGGTCCCAATGGCAGGTTTAAGGAATACCTTGGGGGTGAGGAAAAACATGTGCAATTGTAGTTCAGTATATTACAAGAAGAGGGAGAATTCTGTAAATAATTTCCTAAAGTACCTCTTAGTTTATTCTATTAAATGTCAGCATTAACCATCTACATATGGGACATATGTCTAATTTTTATGTCGATATTATTGTTTACTGAAGAATAAAAGTAACCACATTTCCCTTTCCAGTTTTAAAATATAATCTATTTTAGTATTAGGTATTGTGTTTATTGAACTAAATGTTATTTATCTTATAATTTCATTCCTCATTGAAATTTTTATGCATTATATAGGTGTAAAAATGTTTTTGTATGAATGCTTAATTTTTTTCATGAAAATAAACTAATTATACATCAGGTTTCTAAGTTTTTTTTACATGAAGTATAAGAAAATGGGTGGACCAATGTCCAAGTGTTTAAAAATAATTAAAATGTGTAAGGAGAAAATTGGAGGGATCTAAACTCAGAAAATAATAGAGTGTTTTCTTAAATTCTTTGCTTCTGTACATGTCTTATAAGTCATTAATCATTGGTTAATATTTCTACTTTTTATGTCATAAAATGCACTTGATATAACAGGTCTCAGAGATACGCTAGTGGGAAGGGCTAGGTGATTTTCCTTCTTGAGAAAATTCAGTCTCCCAGGAATTCTGCTACAGTGGTCTAACCCTCTAAGAAGGAGAGACTTCCAAAGGCATACTTTGCCATGGCCAAGGATCCTGGTTGGCAACTATGATGTCCTGTCCATTTTACTCTTTCTTTGTGTCTGAATTCAATGGTTTTATTGTACCCTATAAATGGTGCTATTATAGTATGTGCATTTTAAAAAACACAAACCAGAATTTTGCCATAGCGGGGATCTTAAACAATCATTTGCCCAGACCCTCTGTTGTACAAATGAAAAACTCGGCTCTAGACATGCTAATTGTCTTCTTTGGAATACGGTACTGTTTATTTCCAAAAAACCCAGGTTTCCTCCTACCCTCAATTCCTTTCAGGGTTTTTGTCTTGTGATTTCAAAGTTTCCATTGGCCTCTATGTCTATCTCTAGTGGCTAGGAAAGCTTGATAGTATATTGCTTGTGCTTTTATGTTCATTTAAAAATTTCCTGAAACTTAGAGTCTGATTTGAACTGTCTTTTAACCACTTGCTAATTTATTTGGAATGGAATGGAATGATTTATTTAGAGCACCCAACTTTTTGGCCCTAGCATTAGCAGAGAGAAGATACAAAGCCACTGATCATTTCTTAGAACTTACTTATTGGTCAATATTATTTTTATTATAGATGATGGTGTTTACTAGATTTTGAAAAGCCACTTTGCTTACAAGCAGAAAGTTGGAAACATGAGAAAGACAAAATCGCTTTTCCTCATAATTTGTGTAGATAATGTTTTGAGTGAAAATTGTTCTAAAATGATCAGAGTAGATTGTGTGAAAATTATCTAAAGTGTTTGTTGGGAATATACGTTTCTTTGATCAGTATTCCCTAGGTTGATCTGCTTAGTATGAAACGATGTACTAATTGTACCATGATTCTAGCAGGCCTTGGAGGTCGACAGTTATGGCAGAGATGGCCGTGATTCAGTGTGCATTTTTTTTTAAAAGCAGAGGTTAAAATATTACAACTATGCAGGGTTTCATGCATTTTAATGAATATTACAAATAGGGAAAGTTGAGGAACCTTGTGATGTCAGAAGTTTGTTTTTTTATTTTTTGATGGGGAAATTAAATCAGTCCTTGAGTTGGTTCATTGATGCTGTGCCAAAGTAACTAGATCACCAGCTTTATTTTCCCCACTGAATTGATTAGACTTCTGGCATTACATAGAGATAGCCGCAGAATCCCAAGTGGTTTGAGTGGAGTGGGGTGCTATCTGATTTAGAGCACTGGAACCATACCTGTTCTCTAAGTCTGCATTCAGAAATGGGAGGAGAATGGTGCTTTCACCCATGGAAGAATGATTTAACAATTCTCTGGCCACTAAGTTAGAAATTTTCACTTAAAAGTCATTTGGAGAAAGTCGACGTGTTCTTTCAGGCAACACGCAAAATAGTCACATACACAAATGATACAATCTTTATCTTAAAATGTCAAAGGAGAATACCCCATTAATTACAAGAAATGCTTTCCTTCCTCACCGATAAGGGCTGAGGGGCAGAGTCTTACTTATTTTATGACTGAAGGAGAACTTTGAAGTAATTTATGGTTTTCTATCACATGGGAGGCAGAAACAATTAGCCAATCGAATGTTAAATGCTTTCCTGAAAAATTGACCTGGTTCGGAGCTGCTACGAAGAATAGAAATGGAAAATTTGGGGGATATATGAAGAAAGGAGGTTAAAGAAGACCTTTGATTTTATTCCAAAAGGAAAATTTAGTGGCACTGTTAACTTGCCTTTGTAGTAGTTTAAAGACTAATACAATGAAGGCTTTCTGGACTCCTACTCACTATAGATAATGCAAATCAGTGTAGTGTCTTTCTATCAGAATAAGCTATTCACATTTCCTCAGTTTTAAAAGTTTGGAATATTTATTGCCATTTTGGAGAAGATAATGGAATTTCATTTAGGATTAGCAACCGAGAAAGTGAATTTATTAAGTAAAAAATCAGACTCTACAATTTGAATTTAAAAGATGTTCTTTTTACCTTATTTGAAGAATATGTGAATTTGTTTCATGTGTATTTACAAACAGTTTAATTCTGTCGTACTAAGTAGAAGATAAAACAGTGCCATTGCTTCTTAATGTCCGTAATTTTGTGAAGTTTGTTTAAAATATCAGGATTAATTATCCCAATACATTTTGGAGCAATTAAATCACCAATATTTTCTTACATCTTCATAAAAATCATGAAAATCTTCAAAACAGTCAAAGCCTACTGGAATTAACATCTTGATTGTATGAATAGTATTGTGCCTTTCCTCTGATATGTTATTTTATGGGTGGTACATTTTGATATCTGACTTACTAGTCTTGAGAAGTGTCTCTTGATTGGCTTGAAAATATTTCCTCTACATCTTTTTTTCAGATGCAAATACTGTGACAGATCATTTAGCATATCTTCTAACTTGCAGCGGCATGTTCGGAACATCCACAATAAGGAGAAGCCATTTAAGTGTCACCTGTGTGATAGGTGTTTTGGTCAACAAACCAACCTAGACAGACACCTAAAGAAACATGAGAATGGGAACATGTCTGGTAGGTATATGTGTAGTAAAGAGATGATGTATGTTTCTTATTTTAAAACGTAAATGTAATTTTTTGTCTCTCACTCCACTTAGACATCAGAATCAGATCCTACTGTGAAAATTTGCCACAAGTTTCTCATGAAATTTTAGAATGCTGTGATCATTGATTAATATATAACTTAGTAGACTTGGATTATTAGTGCTTTTTAATTATCCTTGATTCATCTCAATTGGAATAGTCAAGCAAACAGAACCATAATCCAAACTTGAGGAAAATCAAGATTTTCTAATTTACTACGGAGCAATCTTTATACCTATCAGCACAGAATGCAGCCCCTTGGCTTGGCAGGATTTTGAGAGTGGCAACCTCAGCGCATCACTCTCTGAATATTCCCGTAGAAACTACAGCTCTTTTGCACAAGGCTCACAGTTCCTCTCCAAAGGAACTTTTCATAAGACTAGGGACAGAAAAGTGCTGACAT